>NW_011500340.1:150465-175610 GCF_000495115.2 Populus euphratica
TAACCGACACCTGAGCTATGAAAGGAACTTGATTTGTTGTTAACATAAGTTATAATCATGAATGCCTGACCACATTTACAAGTATTAGTATTATTCAAATAAGATAATTAATGTAATTATGTTAAGAATTTATAACCTAATTGGAACCTTCTTTATGTATGGTTTTCAAAATTGAAACCTTCTTTATGTATGGTTTTCAATTGAATAATAAGAGTTTATATTATACTTATAGGATATACCATTAATGGATCCTTTAACCTTGATAATTATTGTTATTATTGTTTAATTATTACGTTAATCTTCCATCTCAATGTTCTCATTAACTTCTTCTTGATTAATATTATTATGATTGTTGTTGTTGTTGTTGTTATTGTTGTTGTTGTGTTATTGTTAATTATAATTTATACAATTAATCTTCCTGTGGTTCGATCCCAGTCTTGCTAGGTTATTTATTACTTTGACACTCCTATACTTAGGAGAAGACATCAATCTTTTGGTCGTGTCAACTGATATGGATCCATTTGTATTTAAATCTAAAATAAATTAAATAGGCCCAAAAAAATGTTAAAACAATAAAAATATACTAGTTCAACTCTTATACCAAAGTTGCCACACATATAAGAATAAAATAACCTCAAATAAGAGAAATTCCCTAGCTTAAATAATTTTATAGCTAAAATCAAATCCTAGAAAGGCTAGGTTAACAATTTTTTTCCCTTAGAAATCCTATATAAGTTAGAAGAATCAAATCTAAAATTGTTGTCGTTATGTTTCCTTCTTTAGCTAAGAAAATTTAATTGTTGTTTTAAATAATTCTTCCAATGTAAGGAAAGTTGTTGCCCCTAGTAATCCTTTTTGTAGGACTAGAAAACTCTTTAAAATAAGTTGTTGAATATCCTTATATTATTAGGAAAATAAACATTTCCAAATAAGAAATCCATAAGTTAAAAAGCAACAAATAACAAAACATGTATTACACTTTCTAACCTATACTACAATGCCTTTTCTGAACTTTGATTGACATGAAATTTTAATTTAATATAAAAAAATATCTCTACAAACTTATAATCAGATTCTAGCCCTATTTAGTAGACAGAATGAGAGTTATGTTTGGTAAAGTAAAATTAGACAATAGAAAACAACATTACAATAAAATCTGAATTTAATTGTTCAATCCTTGCGTGGATAGTATAAGACTTACAATTAGTTTAGTTTTATGAGGTTACTATCTACATCCTTTTAAGATTAAGTTCCTAACTATAATTTCTCCTTATTTGAAAAGAAGAAACAAATAACAGATATCATAATTAATTAGGGAATTAATAATTAGTCAACTAATTAGTCAATAATGGTAACACAAATATTTGTTTGAATAACAACCCAATATATGACTTATATCTTCGAATTCACAAGGCAATACCCTCGAACAAGCTTATACCCCCCCCCCCCGAATCCACAAGTTCACTCCTTTAGACATGATTTTATAGATTTGAATCCATAATGACCGAACATTAAACATAGTTGATGTATATCAATCCAGTTGTTACAATCAAACGAGAGAGGGGATGATGCGATCAAAATTACATTAAATGATTTTTCAGAAGTTTTGCATGGACTAATTACAAAATTAAAGACAAAGAAGCTTAAAGATACATTCAATAAATTTATTCAAAATATCCGAGTTAAGGTGAATTTTAAAAAAGCCATACATTTAACAAGTGATGATAAAACCTTATTTAATTTAATTTATATACAAGAGGGTTTGATCTATCTACTCCATAGACTAATTAATATTAACAATTAAAGAATTATTTTTTCTAATACATACATAATTTTATGCTAATAAGCATATTTTTTTATTTGACTATTAGATCGAGCTAAAATTATACCAAAAAATCCTAAAAATTTTGTTTTGCATTGAGTTAAAATATCAAGTCAATCAAATATTTAGAAGGCCCTACGATAAGTGAGAACTAAATTAGTTTCTTAAGTTATTTAAGATTTTTTTTCTATTTTTTTTCTATTTTTTATATCTATTTTATTATTTTTCCAACATTGTTTTGGATATTTTTTTTTATTATAAATAAAATTATTTAGCTTGTATTTATTTCTTTTTAAGAATATTTTTTGTTCCAATAATTATTATTGTATGGATGAGATTTTGCTCATTTTTTTAGTTTTTTATTGAATTACTCTTATTTATCAAAAAATTAATATAATTTATAAAACACTTAATCAAATTTCATGGATATTTTATACTATTTACTTACGTATGTTTATAGATATTGAGTGATAATTTTTTTGATTATTTATAATTTTAATCTTTTAGTATAAATTATTATTATGTCAAACTTAAAAGTTTAAATTTAGTTTTTTTAAGAAGTAATTAATTGTTAATTTTTAAATATTTATATTTATGAGATTCATATTAAATATTATCCAATATATATTATATTATATTATATTTTAATTTATTAATTATATTTTATTAGAAAACATATTGATAATGTCTGGACACCTTTTTTATATTGAAAAAAATTATTTGACTCGTAATGCAGGACTGATTAATGATCTAGTTTGGACCTAAAGTGGATGTGGATCGAAATGAAACCCGGATTTGAATCCAGACCCGAAATCTCCTTCCTTAAAGCAAAACAAGCAAGTAAATCCAAGAATGAAACCCTTAAAATTCACGAAGCTGAGAGGTGTCCTTCTGCTCAAGCAAACTCGAACATAAAAGAAAAAATTGAAAAAGTATACACCATCAGAAACCCATCAACCATGTTGACAGGTATTTTGTTCAAAAAACCCATCATTGCAAAGCTTCGATTTTTTTATTTTTTTAAAATTTTTCGGAGGGTTTATTTTTGAATTTTATGAAGTGGGTTATCGCTGAATATCGGGTTTTGTTGATGAAAGATTTGTAAAACTTAGTGTCATTTATTATCTGGGTCGTTTTGTTATTGTGTTCTAATTATGACTGTATTAGTCTTATGATATTTGAGTAGAGAGAAACAAAGAACATCAAAGATAGCTATAAATTGATTAAAGCAATCAAGTAATTTTTTTTTTGCTAAGTTATGACAATCTTGAAACTCTTTTTAATAATAGATTATTTTCTGGGTTACATTGGTAATAAGTGATTAGGGTTTGTTGTGGAAAGGTGCCAGAAAACTGGCTGCAGGATTGTTGAAAAATTTTGAGGTTCAAACTAGAAGAAGCTTATAGAAATTTTGGATTTTTAAACAAAAGAAAATGCAAGAGAAGGAAGGACCCACTCAGCAAACTTCAAGTAGCTTGAGATTGAGACTTAGCAAACATTCAATTCATTTGGGGTTCCTGGTTTTGAATGTTATTATGGTTACAATGTGCACTCTGTTTTCCTGTGTCTTTTAATTCATCTTTAGAATGTCTCAAGTTCAGTGCAAAATCTGAGCTGTACCTTTTCAGCTATCATTTTCATTTGTTTTTCAATGAATTGGCTCAGTGAGTGTAAAATGGCTAAAGGAGGTGTTTCCAAAAGTGGAAATTGACACAAGCCAGCCCCCTTACGTTTTCAAATGCCAGCTGTATGATTTGACTGGAGTGCCCCCCGAGAGGCAGAAGATCATGGTTAAGGGTGGTTTGTTGAAGGTAAATAGATGTTCTTCTAAATGTACCAGAATATGTTAATTAATTGCTTTCTTTGGTCTATGTGGTTCATGACATTTTAATGGTCACTTTGTGGTCTACGTGATTCCTGGCATTTTAATGGTCACATTGTAGGTGTTATTAGGAATCTGTTGTCTTTTGATAAACTTGAACAGTGCCTGCTTTAACTTCATTGATTAACAATGCAGGATGATGCTGATTGGGCAACGTTAGGAGTGAAGGAGGTAAGATTCTTTATGACTATTTCGCAACTACACAACTCTTATTCTTGTGTAACATGATGTAAATAATGGTGTATCTACTTAAACATTTTTCTAGGGACAAAAAATGATGATGATGGGCACCGCTGATGAGATTGTGAAGGCCCCAGAGAAAGGCCCTATTTTTATGGAAGATCTTCCAGAAGAAGAACAAGTGGTTGCTCTGGTATTTTTCTTCAACCCTCTTCTCCACATGACTTGTGAATTCATGGCATGCCACTTCACATACAACCTGCTAATTGATGTAGAAAATTGACATATCATAATTTATATACTGCTGACAAATGAAAATTATTAACTTTCACCTTTTAAGGCATTAATAATTTTTCTTTTTTGTTTGTTTCTTTTATTATTTTTGGATAACTTAAGGGAGGTTGATGAAACAGCTTCCAAATGATTAGGTTCTGAAGCTAATATGAGCCTTTCATACAAGTGGTTGATTATAGAGATACTTACTGCACACACTAATTAAGCACAGATGCTCATTCTTTTCTCTAATTGTTTCTACCTTCTCCTTTGTTCTCTCCTTTATTCTGTTGTATCAAACAAGCTCCTGGATTGTAGGATCCACTGAAATGTGACATGGACCTGTCTGCGTTTCCTTTTAAAGCTCTTCTTAATAGTAATTATTTATTGGACATGAAGAACTTGCTTATTATAATATTCTTACCGGCCTATCCATCCTAAAATTCAATCTGTTGTTGTTTCTTTCTTTGAGACTTGTGATAATTCCAAGCAAGCAGATAATTGCTGCACGAGCTGAGCCTTGACTGATAAATGACTAATTAAGCCATGCTTTCATGGTCCAAGAAAAGCAATGGTTTACTGTTTGCACCTTTGGCTAGGCTTGGCCTAGTTGAATGCTTCATCTCCATTCCCAAGCCGTTATTTATCAGTGTGGCTTCATACTAATCATATGTTGTGCTTTTGATTTGCTACCAAACTGTGTAAGTTGCAGTGTTGCTCACCAAAGAACTGGGAAAAGTGAAAGTGAAGAGGATGGCAATGCAGAAAAGATCTTCTATCTGCTCTGAAATAATATCAACAAAAAGAAAAGGAAAAAAGAGAGGAGAGATTAATAACCAGAATAGGGCTCATATCTTATTTGGAATATGCCTGTAAATTCATTCATCAATGGCACATGCACACTGATTATCCTTATAGGAAGGCTATGGCTCTTATTGTGATTAGCATGTCCATTTTCATTGCCTCTGTGTTTTGCAAGGTCCATTTTCATCCAATGGATAAAGCATAGAATTTATGACCCTTGTTTATGCATCCTGTACATGATTGACTTTCAGTTTGAATGCCATTGTCCTGGTTGAAGGCAAAAGTGAAACACTGGATCATGCAATGACCAGTGAATATCTAGTACTGTATATTTATTTTCTTTCTTCCTTCATTTTTATGTCACCAGATATTTCTCATCGATTCTTTTTTGCTGTGCATGTTTTTCCTATTTGTGACCTTATCTCTTTGAAGTTGTGCAGTTTAAAAGTAGTGCTTTCCATTTCATGGACTTCAAGTTTATTGTGAAAAACTTTGTTTTTATTTTAATGATATTTTCTCACATAATATTCTTGTTTCACTCTAATGCTAGTATTTTGCTAAATTTGTTTCTGCTGATAGGGCCACACAGCTGGCCTTTTTAATCTAGGGAACACTTGCTACATGAACTCGACAGTACAATGCTTGCATTCTGTTCCAGAGTTGAAGTCTGCTTTATCCAAGTGAATTCTCTTACTTTTTGAATGTCTCAGAAACTAGTTTCAAGTTGCAGATCAGAAGTGCACATTTTTTTTCCACTGAAATACTGTTATCAATGTGAAATTTGGTCAGCTATCCATCTCAAAAAAGCAGTGATCTGGATCAGACATCTCATATGCTGACAGCTGCAACTCGAGAACTATTTAATGAGCTCGATAAAAGTGTCAAGCCTGTGGCACCTATGCAGTTCTGGATGGTTTGTGCTCTGCTCCTGCCTTATTTGCAGTATTTTTTGATGTGTGCTATTTGGGAATCTTTTAGCAATATGAACGGGATAAACTCCTACTAATAAATGTTGGATGCTCCTTTTTAAACATATTATCATGTAACAAGCTCACATATTTGAAGTCTTACTAGTTTGAGCTGAAGAAATGTATTCTAGATACTAGCATGTTGTAGCAGCAAAGAACACTGATTCATGGATTTTAATGTTGATCTTATTGATTAGGACTTTCACATTAGCCATTCCATGCTTAATGTCGTGCAAAAATCTTCCTCTTTGGTGAATTCTGTAAAATGCTTTTACACAGTATTGGCATGCTCAAGTTTAGTTCCTAATGGCATACAAAACTATTTATCTGTAATGTCGCAAACTCTTACACATTTAGTTCCTAACAAGTTGTCATGTATGTGAAGTTTTACTAATTTGTGCTGAAGAAATGTATTCTGGATACTGGCATGTTGTAGAGGCAAAGAACACTGATTTATGGATGTTAATGTTGATCTTATTGATTAGGACTTTCACATTAGCCATTCCATGCTTAATGTTGTGCAAAAATCTTCCTCTTTGGTGAATTCTGTAAAATTTTTTTACACAGTATTGACATTCCTAGGTTTAGTTCCTAATGGCATACAAAACCATTTGCCTGTAATGTTGCAAATTCTTACACGTTATTGTCATAATTAGGTTTTCAGTTTTGCAGTCTGTCAATTGATTTTTACCTCAATAAGCCTATATTTGAATTTTGGCATACCATGAATTTACAGTAGTTGCTGTATTGCACTTTGATTGTTTGGAAATAGGGGGAAAAGGAATACCACATTTTTACTCTTCCCATTTACTTTTGCAGGTATTGCGCAAAAAGTATCCACAATTTGGCCAGTTGCATAATGGAGTCTACATGCAGCAGGTTTTTCAAAAAAATCAATATGCTTGTCATAGCAGTTGTATTAATATAATTTGTTGTAATATTGGTCTATGCATTTTGAGATATACAGGATGCTGAAGAATGTTGGACACAGCTTTTATACACCCTCTCACAGTCACTTAGATCACCGAGTCCCAGGTAGTTTGGTTTGTGTTTATGCACATTTATTGGTTGATTCAGCTTCATAGACCATAGAAGCATGCATTGCTACATAATTGATGTCCTCAAAACTTTTACTCCATTGCAGTTTGGAATATGGCTAGAACTTTCATTGGAGATTGTTTTTGCTCAAGTATAATGTCTTATGTAGAACTTTTTGGCTTAGATATTGTTGCATTATTCAGAATGCTAGCTTCCTGCCACTGATATTCAACTTATTGATTTAATCTTCTAACTTGGCAGTCAAAATCCAGATACAATTAAGGAACTTTTTGGCATTGAACTTGTAAGCAGGTGGCTATCTTCAACTTTTTTTTCCTCAGCAGTTGGATTATAGCTAATGTTACATGAAGCAAAAGAATTAGTATTAGAATTTCTAATCTTCTATTTACTGTTGGATTGCTGTTGATGTTTTTTAAATGATTATGAGTGTTTCCATTTTGCCAAGGACAACTACCTTTGATAAATTCTGTATATAATATTGGGTTGCTAGGGTACATTGCCAAGAAAGTGGTGAAGAAAGCTCAGAGACAGAATCAGTTTACTCACTGAAGTGCCACATATCTCAAGAGGTGAACCATTTGCATGAAGGGCTGAAGCATGTAAGATTTGCTAATTATTCTTTTATCAGGATTCCGTTCTTTTCCTTTTACTTGATTTTAGTGTGTTGAATGACTTATGCATTCCTTTGCAGTAGTCTGGTTTGTGCTTGCACTTGACTAGATCTTGATAATCATTTGTCTCTTATGGATGCTTTTGCACAATGAATTTGATTCCACTTCTTTGTATCTCAATTGAACAGACCCAAATGCAAGTGTAGAGCCATCCCCCAAAACTTTAAGCAACTCGTTTTACCCTTGACCATATGTACCCAGAAAAAGAAAAAAGAAATTCAACAATTGAAAGATCCGAGTTAAATACAATATTTCATCCTATTTAAAATTGAATCAATCGTAGAAGCCAAATGCATCTGCTCATAATGGCATGAAAACTTATAATTGAATATTACTATTCTTCAAAATTATTTTTCAAAGATAAAATAATCCTGTCTTTGGAATAAGAACACTTATATATAGTCTTGCAAAATGAGCAGCAAAAACAAGCTTGAAATGTTAAATTATTGATATCTTAATCCTGTAATTCAAGCAAAATTTCTTGCTTCATCCTTGCTACTTTACCAACTATAACATTACTTTGTTGGGAACTGTTATAACATTAAACGGTAATTGTCCATGTGTTGGAGGGTATGATTATAGAAGATTCTAGTTATTGATAAATATCAACAGTACCTTCTCAAGTTTAGGCCATTGCCTTTTCAGTTCTCTCTTGCATAATTTCTGCATGCCAATCTTCCGGTTCCTAACTAAGGTTTGTCTTCCATGGATTTATAACATTTTAGTTCCAGTCTCCCACCATGGCAAATATAATACAACAACGACCAAGCCTCAATCCGGAACTAGTTGGGCAGGCTATCTGGTTTTTCCTGTGCCATCCTGCATGATCACACACCAAAGTGGCCTCAAAAGCTTCATAGCCAGTGTTTGTGCTTGCATTTGTAGTTGTATAACCTTATTGTCGAGGATTTTTTCATGATTATGATGGCTGGCTTATCATCTGAAAGTAAAAATAATTGGATTTTAGTTGACAAGGCAACCATTTGGAAGCACTAGGTTCTTGATAATAGAGATCTTTGTAAATTCTAAAATAATTGGTAGAACTCTTATAATGGCCGTCTAACAATTCTTACAATGGACTTTTATTTAGATGCTTAAATAAAAATAAATGGAAATGCTTTTTATCAACCAGTGGCTAATGATTCCAAAGCTAGTAGCGAACCTATAAATGCAGCTAATCTAGCTGATTTCTCTGGTTCTTTTCATAAAACTCGCTTTCTGTTCTGAGCCAATTTCACCACTTGGTCCGTTGTATTTTATGGCATCACTAGATTCACTACCTATCACTTTCTTCTCTGCAATGTATAAATAATTTGTGTGTTTCATTGTGTGTGCATTTGTTTTTGCGTGTGCATGGTTCGAAATTACTTGAAAATTATGTTATCATTAATCTTACTGTTTATAGGGTTTGAAGTCTGAATTGGAGAAGGCTTCTCCTTCCTTGGGCCGTAGTGCAATTTACCTGAAAGAGTCCTGTATTAATGCCTTGCCGAGGTAGCAACATTCCTGGCTTTCTCTAAATTCTTGTTTCCCTTTTTATTACTTTTGAATTTACAAGTTGCAACCATTTGAATCTCAATCACAGGATCCAAGTAATATGGGGATCTTCCTACTCATTGCTTGACTTTTGTGAGGATTTGAGATGTTAATTTACTATTTTTCTGCATCAGTGTGGATCCCTTTTTTTTTTTTTTTGTTTTCCCTGCTAATACTTTATATTTTCAGTTTTAAAAACTTCCACTTAAAAGAATGAATTTCTGACTTCACATATTTGATTTCTAGGTACCTAACTGTTCAGTTTGTTCGTTTTTTCTGGAAGAGGGAATCAAATCAAAAGGCTAAGATTTTACGGGTAATAGTGGTTTCTTTTCTTCTTTCTGTTACCCATGAGAAGTGACTTAAAAAGTTCTGTTCTGTTTGTGTGGTTGTTCAAAAGCTTGTTTAATTTAAGGGATTGAATGCTCTGTTTGCCCAAAAAAATAGTAAAAGCTGTAGGTTTTAATATTCGTGTTGATATATCCTTTTTAAAATAACTGTCTTTCTTAGAAAGTGGATTACCCATTGGAACTGGATGTATACGATTTTTGCTCAGATGATCTTCGCAAAAAATTAGAAGCACCTCGCCAGGTATATTTTAGCCTTTTGTTTTGGTGGAGTTCAGAAAATATCTAAGGGTGCATAAGTTTAGGTGATGGTTCGTTATGACTGTTCTTAACATCCCATAATACAGATTTTAAGAGATGAGGAGGGTAAAAAGGCTGGTTTGAAAGCCACAGTGAAGAGCTCTAGCTCAAAGGACAATGATGCCAAGATGACTGATGTGGAGGTTAGTAGATGCTTGAGATTTGAATGCATATATGAATAGATAAGCCCAATGAATATGCTTGGTATATCTTACCCTTTTTTTCCCCCTGTTTAGGGACCATCAAATGAGAGTGTAAAAACATCAAATTCTACCTCTGGAGAAGGTAAAATCTTCTAAATTTCTCCTGCTCATGATTGAAGCTTCTCTTTTTGGTATTTTAATTTTTTATATTGAGGGTCTCCTGTAGATGCTTTGTGTTTGACTTCCAATGGACTGTTCTTGCAGTTCAAATTGATAATGTGTGTTACTGTTGTCTCTGGGTGTGCTTCCTGGATTTTGTGGAAGACTTTGGGCCCAGTGATGGCTTATTGTGCATATAAGAGGATATAGCAGCCTTCATTGTATTTGATTTTTCAAAGTTAATTCTACCAGTACTGCATGTTTTTTTGGAGACGCTAAATATACAGGAAACTGATTATATTCATTAAATTAAGGTGTAAATGACTGATTTTTATTTTGCTACTTTCCTCTCCCAAAGTTGTCTTCCCTGGGGAATGCACACAGTTTCATGTTCTAATACTTGAGGTTGCACTGCTGGTGCCTCCATGAAAGTTCATGCTCTAATGTTCTTGCTTTCTGCCCCAGGTGGTTCTTCAGACAAAGAATCACATTTAACTGGAATATATGATTTGGTTGCTGTGCTTACCCACAAGGGAAGGAGTGCTGATTCAGGGCATTATGTTGCATGGGTCAAGCAAGAAAGTGGTAAGTTCTCTGTCAAGTTTGTCAGTGTATTTGGATCAACCCCAATTTTTCAATTGATGTGTACTAAATTTTCATCCCAGGGAAATGGATTGAGTATGATGATGATAATCCTATTCCACAACGAGAGGAAGATATAACTAAGCTCTCTGGAGGAGGTAAGCTAGCCTGAATGAAATGATGATCTTATGTGGTGGAAAAAATTGCTATACTTATTCTTGCTTATTTTCCTTGTGACATTCCTGTTAGCAACTGCCATTCTATTCATCAAGAAAAAAACTGTTTATTATTTCCTTTACTAAGTATTTCTATCCTTTGATCTTTAGGTGATTGGCATATGGCATACATTTGTATGTACAAGGCACGAGCTTTCCCAGTGTAATTTTTGTAATCCCATCATCTTTATATTCAACAAGTCACCACAGGATTTATTTGTAGATCCAGATTGTGAATTGGACAACAGAGTTTTACAGAATTGGATTTGTTGTACTTTAGAAGTTGTCTTAAGCATGTGTTATGACCACCTGCAATAATTAATTGGCTGTGAATTTTCTTACAATGAGTTTCTTTTCAGTTTAATCTCATGTCAGTTCCTGGTGACTTATGGAATGAAAATAGAATTTTTATTGTTTGGCAATGTCTATGATTTCAAACCTGTAGTTGTCGAGAACCCCATTTCTCTGGTTAGCACGGCTATGTCAAACTTTGAAAGGCTTCATGTATTGAAAAATGGTTGTCTAGGTTGGGACAGACAACCTTGTTGAAGGATGTTGGTTATGAGTGTTTTTAATGGAGTCTCTGGTTTTGACATCATAAGAAACAATGGTCTCAGCAAGGTTGTAAATATAATTTTGTTTTGGTTAAAATGGTCCGTATATCTTGTACTATTTTAAGAAATAAAATAAAGTGAAACAATTTGTATTTCATTCTAGATTGCATCGCCTTGGACTTTTACCCAAATTTTTGTTGCGATATTCTGGGTTTATTTCATTCATTTCGTCCCGAAACCAGCTTTAAAGCAGGAAGTCACTCATCTCAGACTCAGTTGCTCAGCAAAGCATCTCTACTGCATCGCACCTGCACAGCACACAATCAGTCTATACCAAAGGTGGCATAGGAGGGTTCTAGGTGTGCACCATTCAAGCATGAACAACATCTGAATTTCAATGACAGACAATAAAAGCCACACAAAAAGATCAATTTCCAGGTAAAATTAAGCCAAACACGTAATTACTCAAATGGCAACAAGGGATTTTAGCAACTCAACTTCCAAATACAAAATTAACTAAATTGAAACGAATGTGCATCATTCTCCCTAGTTATATCAAGAAGCAATCCTGGACACTAGCTGCTTTATATTGCGAATGGTTTCCCAGTTCCGGTGCTCACCCGCCAAAACCAGAAAAAAGGCAAAAAATGTTTGTCTGCACAGGATCGCTCCTCAATTTCTGTGTAAGAACCAAGTATAATAGAGTTCCACCATTATAAGAAGTTTCCCACGAGCATGAGAAAACAAGAATCCTGATAACGCTGGTTGCACCGTTATATTTGAAATCTCAGAGCAATTTCCATCAAGCAGATTGCCTTGCAAAGACCAAAATATTCCACAAGTCTGCAAACCATATCAACATTTTGTCAAACTACATTCACAAAAGTGACCACATAAAACAACCGTGTAATTCACACAAGCCATGGAAGGAATTGCTACTGAATCACATGATTGTTAGTCCTACATAACACCACAAGATCTACATTCTTATTTCTATATTAATGGTGAAGATGGTGTTTAATCTATTTTTCTTTTGTATTAAAACTTTTTACTTTTTTAATATATTGACATTTTGTTCGTGTTGAATTACTTTTTAATCTTGACTCTTGACTATTTAGGACTGTATTAAATTTTAAAATTATATTTAAATACTTGACATTGTATTTGTAAGTTTGGACTTTGACCTGTTTCTTAGATTATATTCAAAATGAGTTTAAAGGTCTCAACTCACAATGTTAGGATAATATCTTAGCACATGAAAAATTACAAACAAAAACTAGCACATATTGATAAAAACAAAAGGATAAAAATTATATAGTATATTTTTGTTTTCAAGGAAATAAATGTTGTTACCATGAGAGTTACCCTGTTAGTAAAATAATGGTTTATTATATAATAGAAAAGTGAGTCAAAGGAAACCTTTCAACTCATAAAGCATATTCACATTTCAAAAAACAATATATAAATATAACTTTAAAAACATGTTGATTTTTCAACTTTCAAAGAATAAGACCTCTGTATGAATCATGCTACCTTCAGGTTAAACATAAATCATACAAAATAAATTGAAAACTTTTTTTTACTATAAAAAACACCAAGTTTCAACATTCAATTGACAATAATTGATTAGTGATCATGTTGCTAATAGGTCGACGATTTGATGATAAAACCCAACAACACAAGTATTTGTATATAGGTTTACAAAAAATACTCCTACCACATATTTTAAAAAATAATTGGAAACCAAAAAATAACAACCTTCACACTTGAAATGCATCCACATTAGAAAATTTAAATCAATAAATAAAAAATTATTAACGCATGATAATTTTTTTTAAAAATCTTCATACATGATCATCAACATATGAAAATCAAATATCTGCATAATAGTTCATTAGCATATTATGCACACACAATAGAAACATATGAAAACCAATTATTGACACACTAGTTCACATTATATTTATACAAAGCTAAAAATTAAAAATTCATTTTGTATCCAAGAATAACCTTTTGGAGCTTTCAAAATCAACCAAAATAGGTTGGATCAAGGTGAAACAGTATCAACATATATGATTCACGCACTAGTCGATTGGCAATGAGGTTGGTGGTGGCAAGTGCTCTTCACATGCTATTGTTAGGACTTACAAAGACAATAGAAAAACAATTGTTTTTTTTTTGTGGAAATAGAAATTGTGATCATTGAATTATTATGGGTTATGATTTCAAGTGTTTCTATCATGATTCAGGTGATTCTGATTATTAAAATTAGGTTAAGAGGCTAGTTTTTCTAGGTAAAATATAAATTATTACGGTTTGAGAAGAGATTGAGTGTATGTGGTGAGAAAAAATAGTGTGTGTGTGTATGTGTATATATGTATGACAGAGCAGGGGCTATGCTAAGAGGAAGATTGATGCGAACCTAGAGGATAAGAATTTTAGAACCCAAAAACAACATAGAAACAACCCAAGAAATTTAAACTCAGATCAATAAAAATCAAACCCAATGATTACATGAACTAAGAAACCTAAGTTACTAGATGAAAGATCCTAACTCTTTAATTATAATGAATAAAAAACTACAAATAGCGAGCTAGTAGCTCAACTAACAATAGTAAAAAAATGTCTATTGTTCAAAGATTAAGGTAACTTAACACCCAAGAGAGAGATGAATTAGGCATATCACTAAATTCAACAATTAATGCAAATCATATCAAGCAAAATACAATAACCAACAATATAATTAAAGTATTTAAAGTAAAGAGATAAGGGAAGATAACTTAATTCCATGCCATCCTTTTTATTTTAAGTCCTAATTATACTATTTTCACAATCAACTAGCTTAACATTAACTTGTCATGCATGTTTTTAACTTGTAAATCAACTAGCTTAACAAAAAATTAATTAACTTGTCATGCATGTTTTTAACTTGTATATTTAAACATTACATTTCTCATATTAATTAAATCTCATCTTTTTCTTATTTACTATCATACATACAAAACACCAACACATCACCATTCAACCACATAACCAAAATCACTTTCCTTTTTTATTTTTCCTTTTAATTTACTAAACCAATTATTTAACTAATTTTAACAAAAACTCATAATTTAATTATAATTCCACCAAGTTATTTTTTGAACATATGACTTTTAATATCCAAGACAAAAACAACAATTCAACTCAACAATTTCACTTAATATTTATAAAATCTTAAACTTCCACATGAAAATCATATGCTCAACCAATAAGTCTATTTCAATTTTTCTAATCATAACAATAAATCTTTCAGAAACCAGTGACATAACATCTTGTACACATACTTAATTTTCATAACAACACCACAACATCTATAATTTATATATTGGAAAATTACATTTAACATCCTGTGATTTTTTATGAATTGCACTTTTCCTTTATAATTCAAAACAATACTCTTTGTCTCGAGGTCAATGTAGAATTCTAAATTTGGTGAAATATTTGTTTTACCCTCATATAAATTATTACTTAAAACCTATAAACTAAAAAGCAGATAACATATATTTCTCTCTTGTTTCTTGGATTATTCACCTTCCTTTTTTATCAGATCCAAACCATTATTTCACCTAATCAAGATTTCTTAAGATCTAACGATTGTAAGAGAAAGGGGGTTATCTTAGCTTAAGGAGGGAGAAAATTGTGGTTAGTGGCTATTAGATCAAGTCATTATTGGTGGCTAGGTTGTCATTGTTGTCATGGTGGTTGAGGTTGATTGGCGTACAAGTTAAACCTTGTTAGTGGTGGTTGGCGACGAGGAAAGGTAATTTTTCGCTGCTTTTGGTGTTACAGTGGTGGTGGATAGGGAGGAGAGCAACATGGTTAAGAGGAAGGATTTGTTTGATTTCTATTGGGGAGGGGGGGGGGTTGGGGCTGTTAGTAAATTCCTTTTATTACATTTTATGTGTTTTATCTTATCATAGAAGGTTTTTTTAGAATAAATTTTGTTATACAATTTAGTTTTTTTTTAGGTTTAATATGTTGTAGTTGAGAAAAAATACAGTGTTTTGATTTTTTTTAACTTCTCCTTTTATTGCTTCCTTTATTGTTTGCAATGGTTTGTATTGGAATTATCTTTAGTGTAAAAGGTTGTCTTATGTGGATATATTTCCCTTATTTGCTACTAGAAAGTTTCTTATTATGATTTTTCTAATGTTTGCATTCAACATGAAAGTCACTATCTCTGATGTTTTTACTAGAAATTAGCCTTGTTTGGTTTCATTTCTTTTATACAATCCTTATAATTTTAGTTATCATACAACTAGCAATTTTATGGTTAATTGTTGTACATTTTGACTATTTTGCTTCTTTTTTTTGTTGCATGTTATTTTTTTCATGAGAGAAAATGTTATTTCAATTATAAAATAAAGACTTGATGTGAATCCATGTCTACAAAAGGCTTGAAAAATTATCCTCGACATGCTACTGTAGCTAAGCTCTAGATGTAGAAAATACAGTAAAAAGAGCAATTAACAAGAGTTCTAGGTCTGTTAATTGATACAAACACCCTCAATAAGATGATGGCATTACATCCTGGAATAAAGAACCATGCCAATAACAACAATCGAAGGGTTGGTCAATGTGTTTTAAGTGGTTAGATGTAGGTTGTTTTGTCATCAACAAGCTATCAAATTTTGCTTAAGAGATAGAAATTGATAAATTTTCTTGGAAAAATATCTCTCATTTTACAAAGATAATATGTTGATTAGTTTTGTTGCAACCACATATAGGTGCTGCTAAAGACTGGTACCAATGCTATAAGTGTTGCTGAAACAAGAATAAAATGGGTTAGTGCGTTTTGGTGTGTTTATTGTGATACAGATAATCCCACAAACACTATCAAGGATTCATTACATGTTTCAATTAGTCTAACCATAAGGTACAACATAAAAGCATTAAAAGGGGAAATGAATGAGTTTGTTACAAAGGTTTGACTAGGGTTGATTTTAGAGATCTATTAAAGCACTATGACGAGGTTCTAATTCATCTAATCCAAGTGCAAGAAGGGCCTAATCCATATTCATCATGAGTCTGATATATTCAGCCTTATGACAACCATATTTGAGCAAGATTTTCTAATGTTACAAGGATTGTAAGTAAGCAAATACTCTTTTATTAATTTAAGGAAGATTTTGGCCATATTTGATTCTTAAGCTAGGAAGGATCATTTAATGATTTTTCTAATCTAGAAAGGAAACTAATAAAGTAGCAACAAAGGGTGATATTTGTATTTATTAATATCCATGTATTATAAGGAAACCTAACTCTACACCATTACATGTTTCAATTAGTCTAACCACAAGGTACAACATAAAAGCATTAAAAGGGGCAGTGAATGAGTTTGTTACAAAGGTTTGGCTAGGGTTGATTTTAGAGATCTATTAAAGCACTATGACGAGGTTCTAATTCATCTAATCCAAGTGCAAGAAGGGCCTAATCCATATTCATCATGAGTCTGATATATTCAGCCTTATGACAACCATATTTGAGCAAGATTTTCTAATGTTACAAGGATTGTAAGTAAGCAAATACTCTTTTATTAATTTAAGGAAGATTTTGGCCATATTTGATTCTTAAGCTAGGAAGGATCATTTAATGATTTTTCTAATCTAGAAAGGAAACTAATAAAGTAGCAACAAAGGGTGATATTTGTATTTATTAATATCCATGTATTATAAGGAAACCTAACTCTACAAGAAAAGGCAAGAGGCGATAAAATTAATTCCACATTCATATAAGATTTTTCTAGTCTATTTGGGATATTTAGAGGTAACAAGTTACAAGCAGTATTTATTTAAGCTATAACACCTTTTTAAATTAGGAAAATCAAACTTATCTCTTTATTTCTCTTAGGTTATTTATGATAGCATAGAGAAACTTTATTTTAACTTTTATTTATAAGTGTTTTTGGTTTGTTTAATGTTTTTTAGGTTTATTTAAATTATGTTTTGGGTTTGATTGTAACTGGGCCTGAAATCAACTTACACTTAAGTAAATGGGTTAAATCAGCTCACTAGGGTAGATTCATTAAGGATTATTGTTTGGAGTATAAAAACTCCTTATAAGACACTTTTTTATTTAGTCTTACGATCAATGTTGTTTAATTATTGTTTTTGAGTGTTAGGAGGATTTCTCGCATTCTTTGGTTCTCCAATGAATTAAATTGATTTATCGAAGAATGATTAGCTTTATAGTGTCTTTATTATACTTCCTGTTTGGGAATTTATATTTGTAGGGGGTAGGTTCTTATTCTAATAGTATTAGTTCCCTTAGGATATGATTCCATTATATGATATTTTGATCAAACTTGTTTTGAATTTTTGGGATTTGTTGTCAATCTTATTGTTGGTTACATGACCATGTGATCATGATGTTCGCATAATATAAAGTTAGAGAAGAAGATTAATCCACAAAATTTTTTGAAAAAAAAAGAGCTTGGATGGTAGTCAAAAGATGGAGTGGCCTTTTCATTATATTTTTGTTTGAGGATCTTTTTATTTATTTTTTAAAAAATAATGGCATTCAAGTAAATATTTAAGCAACTTTTATTAACTTATTTTTAAGAGTATGTAAAGTGTTACTAAGATATCAAACTATAGGAGGCAAAACATAACTTTTCAAACTATAGAGGAAAAGTGTAGTTTGCATCAAATCACTAGATGTTAAATGAAAATTTTCCTTATATATATATATATATATAGAGAGGATGTTAAATGAAAATTTTCCTTTTATATATATATATATATATAGAGATATTTTCAATAAACATAAATATTTTTATGTTTTACATTGATATCAGAGCCTACTGGGATCTGGGTAGGATTAAGTATTCTAGATTGTAGAAACCCAAGCAAGAAGAGAGACCTTTAGTTCATAGGTAAATGGTATAAGCCCCGTTGAGTGATTAGGGTAGTAAATCCATATAAATTATAGTCTGTTTTCTAAATTATCTCCTCAAACTATGGATTTTGTTTTTTTTATAGATCCACTTCTATTTCAACTTCCTCTATATCTGAAACCTTTTAAAATAAAAGGATTGTACAAAGTGAAGAAATAACAATTGAAGATTTTACAAAAAACATTGATGATTGAAAGATTCGAAAGATTTCTCAAACACAAATATATCAAAAGTCTAAATATGACATTTTTAAAATGGATTTTACAATTAAGACTGAAGAAACATCTTACAAAACCTTTTGAGACCATCCAACTCCTCTCCCAAAAATCCATTCATAAACACCTAGCCAGAAACTACAAATACATTCATGTTAGTCTAGTACAAGTAGGTATCAAACCTTTTACAAAACAAGGCTTAAACACCTCAATTCTAGTTGTCCTTCGTGCCGCTAGATTCCACAACTTTCAAGACTCACTTCTCAGTTTAATTAAGTTTAGCCTCTATAGCTGTTCAATATCTTTTGACTATTATCCAAATATTACTATATCTCTCAAAGACAAAAACATCTTATAAAACATGCTACTCCAAATCAAAACCCATAATTACAAAATATGCTTGAAGGATCTATCCCCATTCGCTCTTATATTCAAAATCCATTACAAAGTCATGTTCTCATCCTTTACTAGCAAACACAAATACCAATCCTAAAAAGAAGAAATACTCCTCCAAACATATCTATCCCGATCAAACACAGTTGTTCTTAAAACTATCAAATGGAAAGATATAATTCTTCTTGATGATTGTATCATTGAAGGAGCAACCCAACCAAAAATACCACAACCACCACAACTAAATGTCCAAATGAAAAACATAACCCAATATTCTAATGGAAAAGTCAAATTGTCTTTCCACCGTTATTCTACAATCTTACGATTCTCCAACGAATCTTCCTCTTCCAACATAGTAGATCTTGGAAGAATTTTCAAAATCCCTTTTGTCATTAACATTCCCATACAAACCCTCCTAGACACTCCATATCAAACATTCCTTTTGCAAGTTTTCAACATGCAAATTACACCATAAATATATCAAAACCAATGTACAACAACACTGAACAACAATCACCTCCAACATCTCCAACTTTCTTAATATTCACTGAAAATATCCTAAATGAGCTAAATGTTTTGACTTTAGAAAAATATTTTGTTCTTGACAAAACTCTTTTCAAAAAAGATTTTTATAATGCCCATAATTCTGTAAAATGAATTTGGTTTTTCCAACACTTTCTCCAATAATGAAGTAAGATACAAAAACAATTTTATATTGCATCGAATTACATAAAGTATAAAATTTATTCTTTAATTGGTTCAAATTATATTATGTATCCAACATCACATTACATATCCTTTTTCATTCATCAAGCAAGCATGACCATTCACATCAAGATCCAAAATTCCTATATGGAACCTCACCAATGGGCCAAGAGTTGAGTCTGATCATCCACCCTTGAGAAATATCCAAAAAACCCACAATAAACAGATTGTAGATGCAACTCCCTACAAATTACCCAGTGTTAACACCCTTTTACCAAACACATCATCAACCAAAATAACTTTACAAATACCAACCTTAACACCTTATGTAAACAGCTTACTTGACTGGAAAACAACTACAAAGATCTACTACCAATTCATTCGACACTGAAACCTCAATCGACTTAAAACTAAAAATCTCAGTCTTTAAACCTTATCAAATTACAAAAATAAATCAAACACAAATCCAAGAAAACCAGATAGATATTCTTAGAACCATCAAAACACACTTATAACACTTTGACAGTTCATCTTTAATTATCCCAAACACACCATAAATAACCAACCCCTTTGCATCCACAAATCAAGTCAATACCCTACAAAATAGTCCTGGATTATCTTCTGATGTCGATGCTCCTCCAAACCAACCTTTTGAACTAAACAAACTTACATGACAAGCTCCTAAAACAATCATTGCACCAAATATTTCCATATCTACTGAACCAACTATCCTTAGCCAACACAAATACAATGCCTCTTCCCTCTATGATTGGAATATATATGAAATGTTCGAATACAAAATCCTAAACACCTTTCAATAAATAACTACGACTGTCAATACCTACAAAACCCAAATAGGAACCTCAGACAAAGCCATTGTTGAACTCCTTATTGCTGGCTTCTTTAGCTAGTTAAAAGGATGGTGGGATTACCATCTCAACTAGTTAAAAAGATGGTGGGATTACCATCTCACTAAAACTGACCACTTACAAATCTTAAACTCCTTCCAAACATGACGACCAAACACCCATCCTCGACCCCTCTAGAAATATCATCCAAGATGCTATGTTAACCTTTATCCTTGCAATATCCTTACACTTTATCGGAGATCCTTCGCATTTGAAAGATAAAAAAATGCTAAACTTCTTTCTAACCTTAGAAGTAAAAAGTGTAGTGACTTTTAATGGTATAAAAACACCTTCTTTACCTGTGTTATGCTTAGGAAAGACTCAAACTAGCTTTTTGGAAAGAAAAATTCCTTTTAGGCTTACCTTTTCTCTTAGGAGAAAAGGTCCAAAACAAAATCAAAGATACCTTTACAACCAAAACCATACCATATGACCAGCTTATATATGGTGAACTAGTAAGCTTTTCCCAAAAAGAAAGTCTTAAGATCTGCTAGGATCTCAAACTCCAAAAACATTTAAAGTGCAAAATGAAACGTACCAAGCAAGAACTTGGTAGTTTTTGTCACCAGTTTGACCTTTCCACCAAAAAACCTTCCTACATGGAAACTGCTTAAAACCTAAAACTTATTCAAGTTAAAACCCTCATTACAAACAATCAGCCCATAAATACCAAAAACAGTTTTACTCCAAACCAAAACAAACCTACTACAAGAAGCCTCATAAGAAATTTACCAAACCACATAAGCCTTTCCAGTCAAAGCCCAAATAAAAGTTTGACCTTAAAAACATTACTTGTTACAAATATAACCCAAACAGACATACATCTCATTTTTGCAAAGTCAATACCAAATTCCATGAGCTTGAAATAGATGAAGAAACCATTAACCAAATATAAAATCTATACATTGAAGCCACAGACACAGACCCCTCTCCTTTAGATACTTCTGAAGAAGAATTTTAAATTGATGAAATAGCAATTTTCAATGCTACTTTAGATGCCTCTACAAATTCCAAATAAATTAACATCTTATCTTAAGACCAAGACTTCATCCTTGAGGCCATCAAAAGACTTGAGGATCCTCAGCTTCAAAAAACATATTTAGATAAGTTATTGACAAATTTCAACAAACTAGAGAACCCTCTATCTCACTCTCAAAACCGCTCAGTATCTCCCTCAATTAGTATTAATACTTGTGACCTTACAAAGATCTTTAACAAGAAGAAATCCAAAACTAAGATTAAAACCTTCAAATATAAGTTACAAACCCTATAATAAGCCCAATAAAGAGACTTTGCCATACTACATCTTCTGTACAAAATTGAAAGTCAGTCTAACACCGAGACTGAACTAGAAGACCAAACCATTGAAACTTATATTTTACGTCATACATTTACAACATTGAACATATTTAGATGATTTCTTGAATGTGTTAACCCAAATATCCTTAAAAAAATATTTGATTAAAATTACATTAGTCTTTTCAAAAGATTTTGAGATAAGACATTATTGTCTTATTTAACACAAATGTAGATTTAAATTGTATTAAAGTACAAACTACCTCTGAAAAACTTTCTACTGCTAATAATTCAAAATTATATATTGTCGGAAAAACCCAAGCCTCTATTTTCAATAACAACATTTCTGTTACAAAATTCTTTATCATTATAAAAAATATTAATCATACCATCATTCTTGGTACTCCATTTATTGACATGATCACACTATACAAAGCACAACATGACTACATTTCTTCAAAAATCAACGACATCAAACTTAATTTTCCATTTTGAGAAAAATCTATAACTAAAAATTTGAATTTGATTAAAGCATGATTTATGCATACCTATTTTTATGGAAAACAATACCATTTGCATGATTTACAAAACACTGTTTTCTTTTATCGAATTGACAAACAATTACATGATTCATTTTTTTTTAAATTTGTTTTGCTAACTTTCAAAGTAAGATTGAATAAAAAATTTGTTCAGACTTACCCATTGCCTTTTGGAAAAGAAAACAACATGTTTAAATTTTTTTTGCTAACTTTCAAAGAAGATTGAATAAAAAATTTGTTCAAACTTACCCATTGCCTTTTGGAAAACAAAACAACATGTTGTTAATCTTCCCTATGAAGATACTTTTTCAGATAAACAGATACCTGCCAAAGCTAGACCTATACAGATGAATGTCGATTTAGAACAACATTGTAGGCTATAGATCCAAGATCTTGAGTCCAAAGGTTTAATCCAAAAATCCTGATCACCATGGTCGTGTACCCGCCTTTTATGTAAATAAGAATTTTGAAGTTGAGTGAGGCACACCAAAACTAGTGATCAATTGCAAACCTTTAAATTCTGTATTAAAATGGATCAGGTATCCAATTCCAAACAAAAGTAATTTATTATAAAAATTACATTCTGCATTCATATTTTCTAAATTTGACATGAAATCCGGATATTGGCAAATCCAAATTGATTCCAAGGATCATTATAAAACCGCATTTACATTTCCCTTTGACTAGTATGAATGGAATGTTATGTCTTTTGGCTTAAAAAATGCACCTTTTGAATTCCAACGCATCATAAATGACATCTTTCGTGCACATTGTAAATTATATATTGTCTACATTAATGATGTCTTTTTTTTTTCTGCATCCATAAATCAACATTTTAAACATTTATATATATTTTTCCTTACTGCTAAACAAAATGGTTTAGTCATTTCCAAAACAAAAATTTCTTTATTTCAAGCTTGTGTTCGTTTCTTAGGCCATTATATCTGCCAAGGTACTTTGACACCAATAGAAAGATCTTTATCTTTTACAAATAAATTTCCTGATAAGATTACTAATAAAAACCAACTACAAAGATTTTTAGGTAGCCTTAATTATGTTCTTGACTATTATCCCAATATTAGTCATATTGTAAAACCTTTAGATGATAGATAAAGAAAAAACTTGGTTCCTTAGTTTGACCACCATACAAATATTGTCAAACAAATAAAACAAAAAATACAAGCCATTCCTCTCCTCCATTTAGGATATGGGGGGATTCTAAAACGAGTTCAAAATAACAAAGAACAAATCCTCCAATACACATCTACTTATTGGAATGATAGTTAGAAAAACTACTCTATTGTCAAAAAAGAAATTCTTTCAATTGTTCTTTGTATTATGAAATTTCAAAGTAATTTATTAAATAAAAAATTCTTTCTACGTGTTGATTGCAAATTTACAAAAGAAGTCTTACAAAAAGATGTCCAAAATCTTGCCTTAAAACATATTTTTGCTCGATAGCAAGCTATTTTAAGCATTTTTTTATTTTGACATTGTATTCATTAAAGGACATTCAAATTCCATCCCTAATTTTCTAACCCATAAATTCCTTCAAAATAGGTCTTGATGCCTCCTAAAGCAAAATTCAAAGATAAGGGGAAAGCTTCCTAAACCCAACCTATAAAACCAGAAAGCACAAAGCCTTTTGCAAAACTTATGTCATCAGCCATCTTAACTGTCAAGCCTATCCAATCTTCGTATGAGGCAATCGTTGAAGAAAAAGAAACTACAAAACAATCACAAATACAAATAGACTTAGTTCAACACTAGGTTGAAACTATCTCTAAATCACCATAATTATTCTGGCATTACATAAGGTGTCCTAAAAGGCCTCTAGTGACTTCGTGTCACAATCAAGTAGTATTTCCAAATCTATTTCAAAACCACAAGTAGGTTTTTGTTTTAAAAAACCCCTGCTTCCTTTGCAAACTCCATATCAAAACCTTTCCAAATCTATATCAAAATACATTTTCAAAACTAATTTTTAAAAGATTTTGACTATGAAAGAAGGATTTTATCATGAAAACCCTTCCACTGCAACTTCAAAACTTTTCCCTCCATATTGGCATTACAAGCCCTAGGATTTAGCCAAACCTTAATCCAACTATGCTACTTTCCTTGATATTACAAACTCTGTCAAATTCAAACACTTCAAAATCCATACAACCCACTCCGAATCTGCATATTCTACATGCATCATCCAAAAAATCATTCACCCTTACATAAAACCATCTCCTTCCCAACACATTTCTGCCTAAATTATCAGGCTTTTAGTGTGTGTGTGTGTGTGTACAGGGATTACCAGTAAGCCTGGTTTAATGTCTTCTTCCTCCAAAACACAAATCATAACCACTCTTGGCTATTCTACTTCAATAACTCCATGACATCTATAAAACTCCTAATTTGGTTTCTTTAATGGTGAGATTATTTTGGTTGTTATGTTAACTTTCTAAAAGACCATCCTTTGGTTGAAAATGGTTACTTTCATTTTAAAAACAATTTTCAACCTACTCCTTCCAAAAGAAAGTTTTTCTCCCTTTTAATCTTTTGAACAAAATTCTTTGTTCCATGAGTATGTTCATGGTTCTATGATTACCACCTCCAAAATCGACATCTAGTCCTTTACATGCAAATTCAAAATCAAATGGTGGGATTCC
>NW_011500340.1:176342-180085 GCF_000495115.2 Populus euphratica
CATCTTTAGCTAGAAAAGTTGAGGTACTAGAATTGAAAAAGAGTGGTCAATTAAAATCTGTTGAAAACATTGTGTGTCAAATCTGTGAAACAAATGAACACTCAATCAACGATTGTCCAACCTTGCCTTCTTTTAAGGAATGTCTCCATGAACAAGCTCATGCTTTAAACAGTTTCCATAGGGGCAACCACAACCCATACTCGCAAACATACAACCTTGGTTAGAGAAATTACCCAAATTTCAGTTGGAAGAGTGATAATAACAATGTAAAAACTTCACAACCACCGTTTCAAGCACACCATAATTTTCAAAATTCTCATGGATATGCACTTCCTTATGCTCCACCTCCTTTAAGAATTTTTAAGAAAACTTTGTATGTATTTATGGAAAAGCAAGAGACAATCAACACTCAACTTGCTCAAAGCATGATAGATTTTAAAGATACCCTTGCAAAATTCACATTTGCTCTAAGTTTTCAAGAGAAAGTTAAGTTTCCATCTCAACCACAGCAAAATCCCAAGGGGTAATATAATGCAAATGCAAGTATTTCTAGAAATCAGCACATGGATCAAGTCAAATCAGTCATCACTCTTCACAGTGGTAAGGTTATTGAAAAACCCACTCTTGAACCTTGTGAGAAAGATGATGAGTCAATCTTTAAGAGTAAGGAAGGGGTTGAATCTAAATATTGCAAGGAAAAGATTGATTCCCCACCAGTACTTCCATTTGCTCGTGCCATGACCAAACAAAGAGAAGTTAATCACGATTGTAAAATATTTAAGACTTTCAAACAGGAAGAAATCAAGGATGAAAAAGGCACCAAAAATGTTGTCGCAGATCATTTGTCAAAATTGACAATAGATTCGACGTCTGACATTGCACCAATCAATGATTACTTTCCTAACGAATCCTTACTTTCTTTTAGTCCAATGCCTTGGTATGATAAAAATCTCAATTTTCTTGCTTCAGGATTTTGCCAGCTCACTAGAGTACAGAAGACAAAAGAAATTTTTTGAGTGACGTGCAAAACTTTTATTGTGATGACTTTAACTTATTCAAATATTTTCCTGATTAGATATTTTGAATATGCATTCCCGACAATGAGGTAAGTAGTGTCATTAAATTTTATCATTCTAGGCATGTGGGGGCCATTTCTCATCAAGAAAGACAACTGCAAACATCTTACAAATTGAACTTTACTGGCCCACCATGTTCAAGGAATCACATGCATTCCGTAAGATCTGTGAAAATTGTCAAAAGGTGGGATTTATTTCAAAACATAGAGAGTCTTTAGATAATTTTCTATTGACTCTTAAGTCTCATCATAGTCGAGATAAGCATCGTGCAATTCATGATTTATAGCCCCATTTTCTTAAAGAACATGATTGATTTAGTCTTGGGAATCTAACTAAAAAAAGACCCTGTTTGCTTATTTTTAAGAAAACTGGATGGGAAACCTATCTCCGACCTATAGAGGGCGTTTAAGCCGTTCTTGGACATAAAACCAAGGGAAGATATGAGCCACAATCACAACTATCTGTACATACACATGCTTTTTCAAAAATAAATAAATAAATAAAAGAGAGAGAGTGTGTGTGTGAGACTCCAGCTGGCCTACATATAGGTGATATGATTGCCATTTTAATTTCCCATCTATAAAATTCTCTCTTCCTTCCTTTCATTTCTACTCAACCCATACATTCAACAAATATAAAAGTGTGTAGAAATGACAAGTTCCTTAGGTGATCATATAAGAAATATGTGTGTTTTCAATGGATCTAGTCCTGGGAAAGAAAAGGTGTTTTTAGAATCAACAAATCATCTTGGCCAGGTGCTAGCTGAGAGAAAGATTCATTTAGTATATGGAGGAGGAAGTCTTGGGTTAATGGGAGGTGTGTCAATAACTGCATTTTTAGAAGGTAGTCAAGTTTTGGGGGTCGTCTCCAAAGCTTTAGCACAAGGGGACATCATTGGAAAAACAATTGGAGATGAACTAGAATGATAGAGTAAAGGAGCTCTTTTGTTAAAGTGACTCTTGAGACGCATCTTAGTAACCATTCTTAACAAGGTCTAATATAATACTTCTTGAAATATTCAGGTTTACAAACTCTCACATTATTATCACTTAATTCTGCTGATTAGTACATAAAAGTGCATTTTTATCATGGTTTTATATCATCATTTTGCACTTAAAGTATCAATAACTCCTTAACTAAAATATGTTTTATAATAATGTATCTAATAATATAAGATACCTATAATTTGTGGTAAATGTCTATTTTTAATGCAGGCCTATCACATAAATGAAAGGATTGATTGATGACTTGAAGAACTTAAATTGCATGGATAAAGAGATGGTCAAACTTAGAGAAGAGATGTCGGTGCAATCCAAACCGGAACACTGTTCGGTAATTGGGTCATATCTGGAGCTACAGATCTCAGATTTAGGTCAAATTTATATGGATGGAAAGGTAAGACATAGGCCTACAACTTTCATATGGAGCCCAAGATCTAAAAAGGCCATTATCAAGTCCAAATTGTAGCAACAACAAAGAAGCCCGAATCTGTCTTCCAGCCCGAGCACTGTTCGGTATTTTGGCCATATCTGGAGTTCTAGAAGTCCAAATGAGCTGAAATTTTTACACAAGAAAGCTGAGACAATTGCCTACAACTTTCATGTTTACAACTGGCTCCAATTTTGACGTTATCAATGACGTTTTGGGCAGACAAGAGAAGATAAGGATTGTCACCAAGTCAAAAGTTGGTCACCCACTTATCAATTAGTCATCAAATCAATAGTTCCCAATTTTGGCCTATAAAAGGAGGCATTTGCCATGCATTTAGGCATCTTGGTGTTCAGATCAAGATCATGCTCTTCCTTTCTCTCTTTGTATTTTTTATGCTTTGTTTTCATTAATATTAAGTTTATGCCTTTCATTTCCTTTCCTTTACTTAGTTAACTTTTATGTTCTTATTTTGTTTATCTATTTTGCTTTCTTTCATTATGTCTAGCTAAGTTAATTATGTCAAGGTGAAAAGGTTACACTAATGGTGTAAGAATAAGTATAATGTAAACTTAATATGGACTTTAATGTTTGATACTAACATGTTTTATATTTGCTATCTTGTTCACTCTTTAATACTTTGCTTGTTAAATGACTAATCTTGATTTATGTTGTATAACACTTGGTACAACAAATGCTTGGCACTTTCATAGCCCATAATGTATGGTATAACCGACACCTGAGCTATGAAAGGAACTTGATTTGTTGTTAACATAAGTTATAATCATGAATGCTTGACGAGATTTACAAGTATTAGCATTAATTGAATAAGATGACTAATGTAATCATGTTAACAATATATAATCTGATTGGAACCTCCTTTGTGTGTGGTTTCCAATTCAATAATAAGAGTTTATACTATACTTGTTTGATATACCATTAGTGGAACCTCTAACCTTGACATTTGTTATTATCATTGTTTAATCGTTACATTAATATTCCATCTCAAAGTTCTCATCATCTTCTTCTTCTTCTCTTTCTTTATTATTATTATTATTACTACTACTACTACTACTACTACTACTACTACTACTACTACTACTACTACTACTACTACTACTACTACTACTACTACTACTACTACTACTACTACTACTACTACTACTACTACTACTACTACTACTACTACTACTACTACTACTACTACTACTACTACTACTACTACTACTACTACTACTA
>NW_011500340.1:187010-190457 GCF_000495115.2 Populus euphratica
TTAAGTTATAGTAAATGTTCATTTTAAATGCAGGCCTAACACATAAATGAAAGGATTGATTGATGAGTTTAAGAACTGAAATTGAGAGGACAAAGAGATGGTCAAACTTATAAAAGAGATGCCGGTGTTGTCCAAACCAGAACATTATTCGGTAATTGAGTCATATCTGAAGCTGTAGATCTCAGATTTAGGTCTACTTTATATGGATGGAAAGGTAAGACATAGGCCCATAACTTTCATATGGAGCACAAGATTTAAAAAGACCATTTTCAAGTCCAAATTGTGGCAACAACAAAAAAGTCTGAATTTATCCTGTAGCCCGAGCACTATTCAATTTTTGTCTCATATCTGGAGTTCTATAAGTCCAAACGACCTTTATTTTTTTTAGAAAGCTGAGATAATTTTCTACAACTTTCATGTTTCAAGTGGTTCAAATTCTGATGTTATCAATGATGTTTTGGGCAGGTAAGAGAAGATAAGGATTGTCACCAAGTCAAGAGTTGGCCGCCCACTCATCATTTAGTCATCAAATCACTAGTTCCTAATTTTAGCCTATAAAAGAAGGCATTTCCCATACATTTAGGCATCCTAGTTTCCAGATCAAGATGATGCTCTTGCTTTCTCTCTTTGTATTTTTTATAGTGCTTATGTTTTGCTTTCATGAATATCGGATTTATGTTCTTATTTTGTTTATTTTTTTTTCTTTTATTATGTTTAGTTAAGTTTATTATGTGATTAGTACTTAAAAGTGCATTCTCATTAAGGATTTATGTCATCATGTTGCACCTAAAGTATCATTAAATTCCCTAACAAAAGCATGTTTTATATTAGCAAGTCTAAAAATATAATATACCTTTAATTCATGGTAAATGTTCATCCTAAATGCAGGTCTATCACATAAATAAAAGGATTGATTGATGAGTTTAAGGATTGAAATTGAAAGGATAAAAAGAAGGCCAAACTTAGCAAAGTGTTGCTGGTGCATTCCAAACTCGAATACCGTTCGGTAATTTGATCATATCTGGAGCTGTAGCTATCAGATTTAGGTCCATTTTATATCGATGGAAAGGTAAGACATAGACCTACAACTTTCATATGAAGTCAAAGACTCAGTTCTGCCGTTTTCAAGCCCAAATCTTAGCAACAACGAAGACGTCGGAAGCTGTCCTGCAGCTCAAGCACTATTCGGTTTTTGGCTCATATCTTGAGTTCTAGAAGTCCAAATGAGCTCTGGTTTTTTTTGATGGAAAGCTGAGACAATTTCCCACAGCTTCCACAATTCAGTTGGCTATAATTCTGATGTGAGCAATGACGTTTTGGCCAGCCAACAATATCAAAAATCAGCCCACAATATCAAAAAACCAGCAGCCATTAATGTCAAAAACCAGCCACCAAATCAATGGATGCCCACCAATTCTTCAATCAATCAATAGTTCTGAAACTTAGCCTATAAAAGGAGGCATTTTCCATGTATTTAGTCATATTAATTTTCAGATCAAAGTTATCTTCTTGCTTTCTCTCTACATCTTTGTAATGTTCAAGTTTTCTTTTATGCTATAGTAATCTCTTGTTTATGCTCTTTCATTTCCTTTCCTATACTTAGTTAGCTTATATTATGTTTATGTTCTTATATTGTTTATTTGTGTTTTTCTCCTTCTTAATGTTTAGCTAAGTTAATTATGTCAAGGTGAAAAGGTTTCTCTAATGGTGTTAGAATAGGTATAATATAAACTCAACATGAGCTTTAAATGTTTATATCCAAGAAAGATTGTTATTAACATGTTTTATCTTTTTATCTTACTAATTCTTAATACCTTGCTTATTAAATGTTTAATTTAGATTTGTGTTGTATAATATTTGGTACATCAAATGCTTGATCTTTCATAGTTTTCGGTCGAAATCGTTATTATGATAGAAACTTGATTTGTTGTTAACATAAACTAGCAACATGAATGCTTGATGATATTTATAAGTATGGTATTACTTATATAAGATAATTAATATGATCATGTTAGTAATTTATAATGAGCTAATAACGAGAAATCATCCGATTAGAACCTCCTTTGTGTGTGGTTTCTAGTTGAGTAATAAAAAGAGTTTATATTATATTTATTTGAAATACCATTAGTGAATCCTATAACCTTGACATATGTTTTGTTATTGTTTAATCCTTACATCAATATCACATCCCAAAACTTTCTTCAACTCCTTTTCTGTTATTATTCTCTTTAAATCTTTTTCTTTATTTGTAATTTATATAATTCACCTCCCTGTGGTTCGACCCCGGTCTTGCCGGGTTATTTTACTTTGACACTCCTGCACTTGGGATAAGACATCAACTCTTTGATCGTGTCAATAACAAGACTACATGTGACATAGCTCACAATCCTATTCAGCATGACCAAACAAAGCACGTGGAGACTGATAGTTACTTTATTAAAGAGCAACTAGAAGCAAAGATAATTGAAGTTTCTCATGTTGGATCGTAAGATCAATTTTCTGACATTCTCACTAAAACAATATCAAGTAAAGTTTTTCACTGAGTATTAAACAAGTTATGCATGTAAAATATCTATACACCAACTTGAGGGGAAGTATAGCAAATTGTAATTATCTTTGATTGTAATTATCTTCTAAAGAGTTTGATTAGAACTCTTAGCTGTTTAGTTATATTCCATGTTTATATTGTCAATATGTATCTCCTATTCTATAGGGAGAAACCTATACAAGGGACTATAAAAAAGCCTTGTGCTTTTTGTATTTTAAATATGAATGAATTATGTGAAACTCGTTATTAAATTCTATAATTTTGAGTCATATTTCACTTAAAATAATATATATTTGATCAATATAAAATATTAAGGGATCTGTATGCATGAAACACATAATTTAGTCAATTGATTTTGAGAGATCAAACTTTATGAGAGTTTTGACTAGTCAATCATTTAGTCGTTATGTAAATCTTTTAAATTGATTTTGAGATTATTTTTAACCAAAATTTCTTTAAAAAAATTAAAGTAATTTTTGAATTTATTAATATTTTTTCAAGTTTATTAAAAAAAAAGTACCATAGCTTACAAGAAAAAATATTGAAAAATGATAAAATTAAAATAAAATTCTAATTTTATAAATTATCTCAAATAAAATAAATAATAATAAAATGAATAAAAATCAAATTTAAATAGATAAAAAAATTAATAAAAAAATAATAAAAGAACTAAAGTAGATATAAAAATTAAATTGAATCAAATTATAAAAGATAAAATTAAAAATTAAAAAATTAAAAAATTAAAAACAAAATAGATAGTAACAAAAAAATTAATAACTAGATTTGATACCACAAATAACATTATATTTTTGAATTTCTTCAACTTTTTTTAAAAAAGTGTGATACAAAATAAAAAATAAAAAAATTTGTTCGAAAACAACCAAATTTTTCCACGAAGT
>NW_011504374.1:0-2087 GCF_000495115.2 Populus euphratica
CACTAATCTCACCGTCACAGCTGAGATGATTATGTGATACATCTGTCTGTATTTTTTTCATATAACATCCTTCCAGCTCATATAAAAGCATCATCAAGCTACATATTTATTACAAGTTCCCTGACAACGATTAAGACCATGTTTATCTACGCAATAAGAATTACGGTTTAAGAAAAATAAAATAATAATAATAATAATGTCTTTTAGCTTGAAAAAGACAAACGCAACCATGGAAAATATCTTGTGGCTTGAAACTTCTAAAACAGTAACACTGAGCTCCCCAACCTGAAGCCAACCCACGAGACCAAGTCCTTCGACTCTGACAGCCACAGGTTCATTCCCTCAAGTGGAAAATTACAATCCAAAACACACCCCAAAGGGTCAAAATCACACGTGTCCCTCCGAGAACCCACTTGTCTCCATACCAAATACAGCTGGTCTTTGCCGAAGCAAGACTCAGTCCCACTTTAGATTATTCCATATGTAAAAAAAAAAAAATCAAAATCTATGCGTAAATCGTGGCGACCTTAGCTGGCTCCTTATAACCACATTGCCGTGTGAAAGGCACACCCCCTTATTGCCCTTCCACCATAACATATATAAGGGAGCCCCAGTCTAGCACTAACTACTAACTTAGTGTGAGAAAGGAGTTCTCAGCTAGAGCATATACAATACTTCACTAGAGTGTTTTAGTTTCCAATAAAAGAACTCAAGAAACATTACTTTATGGATGTTTTCTGTAGTTATTCTGATCAGAACCCAATTGGGTCAATGAATTTGATGTCAGTTCATGACGAGCAAGAATGTTCTTATTCTTCTGTTCTTTCAGATAGTAGCATCACTAGTAGTGTTACTAAAGGAGTTCAACCAGGTGCAATTTTTTCTGATGAGGAAGTAATATTAGCTTCCAGGAATCCGAAGAAGAGGGCAGGAAGAAAGAAGTTTAGGGAAACAAGGCATCCTGTGTATAGAGGGGTGAGGAGGAGGAATTCGGGTAAGTGGGTTTGTGAAGTTAGAGAGCCTAATAAGAAATCAAGGATTTGGTTAGGGACTTTTCCTACTGCTGATATGGCTGCTAGGGCACATGATGTTGCTGCTTTGGCGTTGAGGGGAAGGTCTGCTTGCTTGAATTTTGCTGATTCTGCCTGGAGGTTGCCTACTCCGGCTTCCAGCGATGCTAAGGATATTCAGAAGGCTGCAGCGGAGGCAGCGGAGGCTTTCCGGCCGGAGGGGAGTCTGGGAGTTGAGTTAACGAGGGCGGGAGATGAGGTTGATCAGGTTGCAGGGACGGCGGCGGGGGATGTGTTTTATATGGATGATGATGCAGATTTTGGAATGCCAGGTTTGTTGGCTAATATTGCAGAAGGGATGTTATTGCCGCCACCTAATTATTGTGGTTATTCCGGTGGGGATAGTTTGGATAACATGGAAAATAATGACACTGAAATGTCATTATGGAGTTTTTCTGTTTAATATTTTTAGTTATTAGTAGAGTAATTAGGATGATAATTAAGGTAATCCGGACTTATATTTTTGCCAGTACGGATAAAATTATCAAATATTGTCGTACCTCTGGTTTTCTGGGCTGGATTGTTTGGTAGAAATCTGCAGCAGTGTGAAAATTTAAGCGAGTAATAGGATTTAGGGTTACTGTTAATAAATATTTGTGAAATTAATTACAATCGCATCATCATGTATTAATGACATTTAAACATGCGAAAGCTGTTTCAAGCCTCAGCTTCACCTTATGCTGCTTGCCCAATTTTCTATTTGTTTGCAGCTTCATGTGCATGTTTAAATGTTTCAAGTATTTCTCACACCAGTCTTACAGCAGATAAACACAACAAAGGTTTCTGTCCAACACAACGAAACTACATCAAACTATCAGCTCCTGCCAAACCCAGATTGCCCATCGAAGCTCCGTAAGTGTTGAGAGTTTGAACCAGCCAACTGGATGGAGGAGATCCCAGCTGATCAACTTTTCTACTCTGGTGCTAGAAGTTATCTTTCCCCCTGTCAAACCATCAACGAACCAGATTTCCTCAGGAAAACTTCTGATGTCACACACCGGCTGTTGCGGCTTAAGC
>NW_011504374.1:2129-6224 GCF_000495115.2 Populus euphratica
GCCGCATCACCCCCCCCCCCCCAAAAAAAAAAAAAAAAAAAAAAACTACAGTATTCCACCATTACCATGATTCCCAGATTAATAATGATACCAAACAGAAGTGGTCGAACTCAAAATAGTCCTCATCACCTTCTGCCTTTAAGTTCCTCATCAGCCACATTAAACAATTTACAGCGAAGGAGTCGGGTTCATTTTGGCTGGGAAGCAGGAAGCCCCGAACCTGTTTGCAAACTCTTAGTGCATGAAGACACTCTTCCTTGGTTGTTTCCTCGCAATTTTTCCTTTCAGCCATGGATATCATTTATTTGACCCTTTGGCATGGGCCAAAAAAGCCGAAGGAAGAAGAAATACACATCACAGCAAGGTTAGCAATGCAACCATATACGCTACCAGACCATTCGTTGCAGAACCAACTTCAACCTCCTGCAGGAATTACACAGTGCCAGTCTTCTATTCAGCCTGCCCAGCCCATCCAGACATATTCAACTATCAGAGGTAATCCAAAGTACCCTTAACAACTAATATTGTCTGATGCAGCTTAATGCTTGATTTAACCTGATACAACTTACAGAAGCACCAAACCTCAACCAAATTCTAACGAAACTAAACATTATGGGGTTCAGTTTTACCTTCCAAGCAACACTTTCCCAAACCATGATTTTTACAAGGCTAGAGAATCTTGCATTCCTCACATTATTTTATGCACAGTGATTTTACTCAAAACAAAATTCAATTCGCTAGCAGGAGGATATTCCATTTCAAAACATTCAGCAAACACATTGGAGAGTCACGCCTAATTATTTGGTCTCAATTATAGTCAGTCAAGTTCAACAAATAGACAACGAAAGTACTGGGCTCCCATATTCTTTCGAGACATTAAACAAACACATAGCTGACACTAGTTTACTAGCTGCTAAGCCTACGGTTTCACTTCTTCAATGACTCCCTCGTCATGGTCCAATAAGACTGGATCACTTAGACTGCTTTGATGCTCTTCCTGCTGCTGCTGCTGCTGGTGGTCAGAGTTCATCATCTGCTCCATGTCTTTTAGCCTGGTCCTTACCACATTTGTAACCAAAACTGCAACAATAAAAATCAATAAATGAATTCATATATTGGAGGATAGAGAAAAATAGAGGAAATGGGTTTTTCTAGGTGGTGATCTTACTGCCGGCGGTGCCGATGGTCCATAACCAGAGGATCTTCAAGCCTGGACTCGTCTCTCTCGGCATTTTAGATGAAGAAATTGTGCCTTTTCTTTGTTTCTCTTTTGCCAATTACTGAAGGATGATATGCTATTGGGCCGGGGGTTGGTTAATGTAATTAGATGGGCTTCATATAAGTTAATTAGTTTAATTGCTAAAATTAGAGTAAGAACTTAAGACAACAATGAACAAACAACATAATCATGCAACAAAATATGCATCTATGTAACTATAAAAATAGAGTGTTACGAATTTACTTTCATTAAATTTTTTTTAATTCCAAATTTATTGCTGAATAAATTATCAAAGGAGACGAGAGAGAGAAATGACATATTTCTGAGTCCTTTCAATGATTATTATTGATTTTTTTATTTTAATAATTTTTTGTAGATATTGGCTTTTTGTATTTAACTAGATTTAAAGGTCTGGGCTATGCAAACGGCCAAAACTTTTTTTTTATAAGTAGAAAAAAATGTCTAGTTAACTCAAGTATGCCTTGAAATAGTACAACTCAAGGCACAGACTTGTCATGTAAAAAAGGTTGATCTATGAATCAACTTAAAAGAAGAAGAATAACATGAATATGTGACCAAAAAATAATTAAAAAAAAAAGCAATTAACTTAAGATTATAACTAGTTAAATATTGGAAAAAAAAATAATCCAGGTCAACTTGACGTAGCATGTCGCGTATACAAGCCATGAGATCAAGATAAATAAATAAAAATTAAATAAAAAAATCTAAAGTTGAATATCAAACAAATTCAGCTTCGAAAGATGAAATTCAAAAGAAAATCAATTAAAAAAAATAAAAAAAATCAAGGCAAACCAAGCTTTTCAATCATGGTCAAGCAAATGATACAATAAAATAGAAATCAGAAAACATCACATAGCTCAATTCTAAAACAACTTAAATTTAAAAAGAGTGATCCTAAAAAAATTTGAGCCAACCCACAAAATCTGTTGGCTAAGTGGTATTGAGATAAATGAATAAAAAAAAATTTAAAAAAAATCATGAAGTCTAGTATAAAAAACACTCAATCTTGAATGATTGAGTCGAAGAAGAAATTAATTCCTAACAAATGTTATTTTTGCATTTCAAAAGCACTTTTTAAAAAAATTAAATTTTTTATTGTTTTCTTTACTTCAAATTAATATTTTTTTAGTGTTTTTAAATCATTTTGAGACGTTGATGTCAAAAAAAAAAATTAAAATATTTTTTTGCTGTTGAATGATAAAATTAGAAAAAAAGTCAATTTAGAAAACTTGCCAAAGTAAATCCAACAAAAAACAACAAATAAAAAAATCTAAGACAACCCCATTTATTTTGAAAAATTACAAAAAAATCATATAGAAAGCAAATAAAAAAAACCATAGCCTAATCTTTGATATAAATGCTTAATGATGAAGTTAAAAAAAATCATCTTAAAAAAATAAATAAAAATAAACTAGTAAGCTAGAGCGAACCTCTAAATCTAGATAAAGATCTTAAATTCAAACCCATTAAATATTAAACTTAGATTAAATTAAAAAAACTTAATTCCCAACCAATTTTATATCGATTAACCAAAGTAAATATAATAAAAAATAATAAATAAAAATACTTTAGAAAACCCAGGTTATTTTTAAAATCAGTGAAAAATCATACATAAAAAATAAATAAGAATGATGGAGCCTAGTCTCCAATTGAATAATGTTGGAAGATTAAACTTAAAAAACACGAGTTTGAATAAAAGAAAAAAAAACAAAGGTAAATCTCTTAAATTTAGATTAATCTCTAAAACTTGAAACCTATGAAATTGTAGACTTAGACTTAGTCAAGAAACTCAATTCCCTGCTAATCTAATGTTGAAAGATAGAACTAGAAAAATTTTCAATTTAAAAAATATTTCAAAGTGAAAAAAATACTAATAAAAAAAAATAAAGATTAAATTTGACAGGAAAGAAAAAAATTAAGAAGAATGAAATTGTAAAAAAAATAATTGAAATCTTACCTCAAATAAAACAAATAGTAATTAAAAGAATGAAAATTCAATTAAAAAAATCAAAGAGGGATGAAACTAAAAACAATTTTAATTTTATAAATTATTTTAATTTTTTTTTGCAGATATTAAAAGATAAAATAAAAAAATCAACTCAAAGAATTATCAAATAAAAAAAGGAAAACCCAACAAGGAACTACAAATTAAAGACCCAAGATAGATGAAGTTATTTGAAGACCAACAAAAATATCAACAGAAGGCAAATAAATAAAAAGAACATAATCTAATCTCCAAATAAATAAATATTAAAAAATAAAAATGAAAAACATTTAGTTTAAACAAAGAAAAATAAAAAACCAAGCAAATTCGATGTGAATCTTTTAAACCCGATGTAACCTCTAAAACACGTAAGTCGTGAAATTCTGAATTCGAGTTCAATTAAGAAATTTAATTCCTAACCAATTTAATATTAAGAAAGAAATCATGAAAAAATATCAATTTTAAAAATTTGTCAAAATAAAAAAAAATAACAATTAAAAGAACAGAAATGAAATTTGATAGGAAAAAAACCTAAGAAGGATGAGATCGTAAAAAAATAGTTTAAAAATGATCCTAAACAAAACAAATAACAATTGAAAGAATGTAAATTAAATTTAAAAGATAAAAAAAAAAGAAGAAAATGAGTGAAATTAAAAAAATAATAATATAATTTTATAGATTATTCAAAATAAAAGAGAGAGTATTCCAAAGGACATACACCATATGTTAAGAAAAATAAAATTAAAAGGGTTGACACTGGATTTGAGGTGAGGCGAATAAAAAAAGAAATGATTATTGGCACCAAACCAAAGATAAATTTGGTGCATGCAGCACTCCATCATTAAGGGAGCATTGAGACTTTCCTAATATT
>NW_011504492.1:0-288 GCF_000495115.2 Populus euphratica
CTAGACTTATTAGCTGAAAATGCTCAAAATTAGGACACCACAGGTGCTTGTGAGGCACTAAGTAAAACTCAACCTCATACATCTAGTGGAGGTATGTACAACCTTAAGGAAGATCATGACCTTCAAACCAAGTTTGCATCTTTAGCTAGAAAAGTCAAGGCATTAGAATTGAAAAGGAGTGGTCAACTAAAATTTGTTCAAAACATTATGTGTCAAATATGTGAAACAAATGAACACTCAACCAATAACTGTCCAACCTTGCCTTCTTTTAAGGAATGTCACCATGAA
>NW_011504492.1:547-5888 GCF_000495115.2 Populus euphratica
AAATCTTGAGGAAACATTGCATCCATTTATTGAAAAGCAAGAGACAATCGATACTCAAATTGCTCAAAACATGACAGATTTTAAAGATACTCTTGCAAAATTGACATCTGCTCTCAGTTTTCAAGAGAAAGGTAAGTTTCCATCTCAACCACAATAAAATCTTAAGGGGCAATACAATGCAAATGCAAGTAGTTCCGAAAGCCAAACATGGATCAAGTCAAATCAGTCACTACTCCTCGCAGTGGTAAGGTTATTGAAAAACTCACTCTTGAACCTTGTGAGAAAGATGACGAGTCAATCTCTAAGGGTAAGGAAGGGGTTGAATCAAAAACTTGCAAAGAAACAACTGATTCCCCGCCAGTACTTCCATTTCCTTAAACCATGACCAAACAAAGGAAAGTCAACCACAACTCTGAAATTTTTGAAACTTTCAAACAGGTAAGAATCAATATACCTTTGCTGGATGCTATTAAACAGGTTCCTTCCTATGCTAAATTTTTAAAGATCTATGCACGGTGAAGAGGAAACTGAATGTGAAAAAGAAAGCCTCTTTAACCAAACAAGTAAGTGCCATTCTTTAGACCAATAATGCTTTGAAATATAAAGACCCTAGTTGTCCTATAATTTCTTGCTTTATTGAAAAACATAAAATTAAAAGAGCATTACTTGATCTTGGTGCTAGTGTGAATTTACTTCCATATTCAGTTTTTCAGAGTCTCAATCTAGGTGAGTTAAAACCAACTTCAATATCTCTACTTCCATATTCAGTTTTTCAGAGTCTCAATCTAGGTGAGTTAAAACCAACTTCTATATCTCTTTTACTTGCCGATAGATCTGTAAAAGTGCCTAGAGAAATAATTGAAGATGTGTTAGTACAAGTCGATAAATTCATTTATCCTGTGGATTTTATTGTCTTGAACACACAACCTATTGAAGTATGTAATTCATTTCCTGTTATTTTAGGACGTCCATTTCTTGCAACTTCTAATGCATTGATTAATTGTAGGAATGGACTGATGAAGCTATCATTTGGAAACATGACATTGGAGATGAATATTTTCAACATTTGCAAGCAACCTAGAGATGATAATGATTTACAGGAAGTGGACTTTACTGAAAAATTAATTCATGATCAATACCTAGAGATGATAATGATTTGCAGGAAGTGGACTTTACTGAAAAATTAATTCATGATCAATTTCAAACCATTTCTAGTGAAATTGAGATTGATGAATCTGATGATTTGCAAATAGTTTATTTTCAGGAAGAATCAAAGGCAAGTAATTGGAGACCATAAATTGAGGAATTGCCACCACGATCAATTAATCAGGAAGAATCAAAGACAAGTAATTGGAGGCCACAAATTGAGGAATTGCCACCACGACCAATTAAGTCCATACCTTCAAGTGTTCAACCACCCAAACCTGATTTGAAGTCGTTGCCATTTAATCTCAAATACTCATTTTTTGGGGAAAATGAAACTTTTCCGGTAATAATCTCTTCCAAACTTAATGCACATCTAAAAGGTAAGTTATTACAAACTCTGAAAATGCACAAAAATATATTAGGATCGACCATAGCTGACATAAAAGGAATTAGTCCTTTGATTTGTACACATAGAATTTATTCAGAGAAAAATGTTAAACCCTCTTGGGAAATGCAACGAAGGCTAAATCCTAATATGAAAGAAGTAGTGAAAATGAAGTCATTAAGCTTCTAGATAATGAAATCATTTATCCTATTTCTGACAGCAAATGGGTAAGTCCTACCCAAGTTATACCCAAGAAGTCTGGAGTCACTATGATAACAAATGAGAACAATGAGTTAATTCCCACTAGGACTGTTACTGGTTGGTGCATGTGCATTGACTATAGAAAACTTAATTCAATGATTAGAAAAGATCATTTTCCTTTACCTTTCATAGATCAAATCCTAGAAAGAGTTACAGGTCATGAATTTTATTGTTTCCTAGATGGCTATTCAGGATACAACCAAATTGAAATTGCATTGGAAGATCAAGAGAAAACTACTTTCACATGTCTATTTGGTACTTTTGCAGATCGAAGGATGCTTTGTGGATTATATAATGCACCAGCCACATTTCAAAGATGCATGCTTAGTATATTATTGATATGGTTGAACATTTTCTTAAGATTTTTATGCATGATTTTTCTGTTTTTGGCGACTCATTTGATGATTGTTTAACTAAATTAGAAAAGGCTTTGAGCAGGTGTGAAGAGAAGAATCTTGTACTGAATTGGAAAAAATGTCACTTTATGGTAACAAACGGCATTGTACTTGGTCACATTGTTTCATCAAAAGGAATTGAGGTTGACAAATCTAAAATCGAGTTAATTGTGAACTTGCCAACACCAAAATCTATTAAAGATGTTAGATCATTCCTAGAACATGCTGGTTTTTATAGAAGGTTTATCAAAGATTTTAGCGTAATATCTAAGCCCTTAAGTAACCTTCTAACAAAGGATAATATTTTTGAATGGACTGAACATTGTGAAAAAGCCTTTGTTAAACTTAAAAACTTGCTTACTTGTGCTCCTATCATTCAACTTCCCGATTGGTCATTACCTTTTGAAATAATGTGTGATGCTAGTGATTATGCCGTAGGTGCTGTTTTGGGACAAAGAAAAGATAAGAAACCTTATGTAATTTACTATGCAAGTCGCTAGTAATTATGTCGTAGGTGCTGTTTTGGGACAAAGAAAAGATAAGAAACCTTATGTGATTTACTATGCAAGTAAAACTTTAAATAGTGCTCAAATGAATTATACCACCACTGAAAAAGAATTACTTGTAGTAGTATTTGCATGTGAAAAATTCAAGTCTTATCTTGTTGGCTCACCTGTTGTTTTTTTTAGTGATCATGTAGCATTGAAATATCTTCTTTCTAAGAAAGATTCTAAGGCTAGATTGGTGCGGTGGATTTTATTACTTCAAGAATTTGATATCACAATCAAAGATAAGAAAGGCAGCGAAAATGTTGTCGCAGATCACTTGTCAAGATTGACAACAGATTCGAAAACTGACATCACACCAATCGATGACTACTTTCCTGATGAATCTTTACTTTCTGTCTCTACAATGCCTTGGTTTGCTAATATTGTCAATTTTCTTGTTTCAGGACAATTGCCAGCTCATTGGAATACCCAAGATAAAAGAAAGTTTTTGAATTTCTTGTTTCAGGATAATTGCCAGCTCATTGGAGTACCCAAGATAAAAGAAAGTTCTTGAATGAAGTGAACTTTTATTGGAATGACCCTTATTTATTCAAATATTATCCTGATCAAATATTTTGAAGATGCATTCCTAACAATGAGGTAAGTAGTGTCATTAAATTTTGTCATTCTGAGGCATGTGGGGGCCATTTCTCATCAAGAAAGACAACTGCAAAAATCTTACAAAGTGGATTTTACTGGCCCACCATGTTCAAAGACTCACATGCATTCTGCAAGTCTTGTGAAAATTGTCAAAAGTTGGGATCAATTTCAAAACGTCACATGATGCCTTTAAATCCTATTCTTGTTATTGAGATCTTTGACTGTAAGGGTATAGATTTCATGGGTCCATTTCCTTCATCATTTGATTTCTTGTACATATTAGTCGCAGTAGATTATGTTTCAAAATGGATAGAGGCAATTCCAAGTCGAAACAATGATCACAAAACAATGATAAAGTTTTTGAAAGAAAATATTTTGACGATTTGGAATCCCTTGAGCCATGATAAGTGATGGTGGAACACATTTCTGCAACAAGTCATTCGAGTCTTTAATGAAGAAATATGGAATCACACACAAAGTTGCCACCCCTTATCACCCTCAAACAAGTGGATAAGTAGAGCTTGTTAATAGGAAGATCAAACACATTTTAGAGAAAACAGTGAACCCTAATAGGAAAGATTGGTCTTTAAGATTTAATGATGCATTTTAGGCTTATCGAACTGCTTATAAAACATCATTAGGTATGTCACCTTATAGACTAGTCTATGGAAACCTTGTCACTTGTCTGTGGAACTTGAACATAAAGCTTATTATGCTATTAAAGCTCTCAATTTAAATCTAGATAATGCTAGTCAACTGTGAAAATTACAAATAAATGAGCTTGAGAAAATAAGAAATGATGCATATGAAAATTCAAGAATTCATAAAGCAAGAATCAAAGAGTTTCATGACAAGAATATTCTGAGAAAAACATTCAATGTTGGTCAAAAAGTCTTACTTTATAATTCTCGACTATATTTATTTCCTGGAAAACTAAGATTAAGATGGAGCGGTCCTTTTATTGTGAAACATGTGTATCCATACGAGGCCTGTGACATCGAGAATCCAAAGAATGACAATGTTTTCAAGGTAAATGGACATTGTTTGAAAGTTTACTTCGACAATTTTTCAGTAGAAAATGACTCTATTGAATTGGGTGATCCTGTATATAAAGATTGATTTTTTTTTTCTTTCATATACTTTATTTTTGTTTCTTATATAAATATTGATTTTATTTTATTTTATTTTTGCTTCTTTTTGAGTGATTTTTGCAAGTTTCTCTCACCCCGGTCAAATGGCGGATAACGGTACTTCGTGACTTAAGTCAGTTCTTTCAATTTCCCATAATAACTGATATCTGTGTATATATTTGTGCAATTCTATGAATCTCTCTTCCAATTCTCATTTGAAAATGGACACTAATTTTGAAAAATTAAAAAAGTATTTTCCCGCTCTGCCTCAAAATGCGATTACAAAAATTTATCGTGCTAGATGTGCAAGATTGAGGTTGTTAATTAATCATGGAATTCTTGAAGATATTCGCTGGTTGGTTGAAGCAAAGGTCCGATTATCAGGTGAGTTCTCTAATTCCTTCATTTCACACATGCTTGGAACAGGTAAAAGCACTTTTGCAAAGAAACGTCGTGCAAAACGACTAAAAGTCTGTCATCGATGTGCCAGATGGACTTGTAATGTACAATGTCATTCTTTAGGAATGGTATCTATAAATCATGAAGATAAAATACAGTTCATTAAGGATGGCCTGAGTAAGGAGTCTTTAGATAATCTTCTATTAACTCTTGAGACACATCCTAGTGGAGATGTGCATTGTGCAATTCATGATTTATGGCCCCATTTTCATAAAGAACATTATCAACTTAGTCTTAGGAATCTGACTAAAAAAGACCTTGTTTGCCAGTTTTTAAGAAAACTAAATGGGAAGCCTATCCCCGACCCATAGAGGGCGTTTAAGCCGTTCTTGGACGTAAAACCAAGGGAAGATGTGAGCCACAATCACAACTACCTGTATGTACACATGCTTTTTCAAATAAATAAATAAAGAGAGA
>NW_011504468.1:0-5969 GCF_000495115.2 Populus euphratica
ATCATACAACAAATGCTTGGCACTTTTATAGCCCATACTGTATGGTATAACCGACACTTGAGCTATAAAAGGAACATGATTTGTTGTTAACATAAGTTATAATCATGAATGCTTGACGAAATTTACAAGTATTCCCAATTTTCATGGATGATTTTTCTGTTTTTGACGATTCATTTGATGATTGTTTAACTAACTTAGAAAAGGTTTTGAACAGGTGTGAAGAGAAGAATCTTGTACTAAATTGGGAAAAATATCACTTTATGGTAACAAACGGCATTGTACTTGGTCACATTGTTTCATCAAAAGGAATTGATGCTAACAAATCTAAAATCAAGTTAATTGCTAACTTGCCAACACCAAAATCTATTAAAGATGTTAGATCATTCTTAGGACATACTGGTTTTTATAGAAGGCTCATCAAAGATTTTAGTGTAATATCTAAGCCCTTAAGTAAACTTCTAATAAAGGATAATATTTTTTAATGGACTGAACATTGTGAAGAAGCCTTTGTTAAACTTAAAAACTTGCTTACTTGTGCTCTTGTCATTCAACCTCCTGATTGGTCATTACCTTTTGAATAATATGCAATGCTAGTGATTATGTCGTAGGTGGTGTTTTGGGACAAAGAAAAGATAAGAAACTTTATGTAATTTACTATGCAAGTAAAACTTTAAATAGTGCTCAAATGAATTACACCACCACTGAAAAAGAATTAGTTGCAATAGTATTTGCATGTGAAAAGTTTAGGTCTTATCTTATTGGCTCACCTGTTGTTGTTTTTATTGATCATGTAGCATTGAGATATCTTCTTTCTAAGAAAGATTATACGGCTAGATTGGTGCGATGAATTTTATTACTTTAAGAATTTGATATCACAATCAAAGATAAGAAAGGCACTAAAAATGTTGTCGCAGATCATTTGTCAAGATTGACAAAAAATTTGAAAACTAACATCAGACCAATCGATGACTACTTTCCATATGAATCTTTACTTTTTGTCTCTACAATGCCTTGGTTTGCTAATATTGTCAATTTTCTTGTTTCAGGACAATTGCCAGCTCATTAGAGTACCTAAGATAAAAGAAAGTTCTTGAATAAAATGAAGAACTTTTATTGGGATAACCCATATTTATTCAAATATTGTCCTGATAAAATATTTCAAATATGCATTCCCAACAATGAGGTAAGTAGTGTCATTAAATTTTATCATTGTGAGGCATGTGGGTGCCATTTCTCATCGGGAAAGACAATTGCAAAAATCCTATAAAGTGGATTTTAGTGGTCCACCATGTTCAAGGACTCACATTGTAAATGCCCAAAAGAAAATATATATATATATATATAGAGAGAGAGAGAGAGAATTGATTACTACACCATAGCTGCCGATTTTTGAATCGACAGCGACACAGTTTTTTCTGCCAATTTCCTAAATCGACAACGATGACATTTCGCTGCCGATTCCAAGAATCGGCAGCAATGCAATCTCATTGTCAATTCCAAAATCAGCAGTGATGTAGTTTTTGCTGCCAATTTCCTGAATCGATAGTGACACAGTTATTTTTAAATTATCTTAAGGAGCTGGAGGGAGGGGTAAAACCGGTTTTAGATAAACCAAAATAAGGATAAGAACATATCTAAACCAACCCCCAAACAACCCACCTCATTTAATGGGGGGTATAAATACAAGGAGGAGAGAGAGGATGATGCATCCTCTTCCCAAAGTTGTCTCCAGCAGTTGCATGTCGATCTTCCCTTCCTTTTTCCCAATAGAAACCAAAACCAAACCAGTAGAGAGTGCTTTGTGAACGTGTGAGGGAAAGATGAGACCTTAAGTGAAGATTGGACAACTGCCTAGAGGAAAAGGAAAACGAGGGTTGGAAATATGAGAGGAAGAAGAAGAACCAGTAGGAGAAGAGCAAGAATAATGTCAAACCTTCCTCAAACTTAGTTAGATTGGAAAGGTATGGGTCATGAGACTCCCTTCCTCTTCTCGTTAAAACTAGAAATGAAAATGAAGAAGAAAACCCTAAGAAAATTGACTAAGACCTAAGCTAGTTGTGAAGGAAATTGAAATTAACTAGGAGGACAAGGAAACAGAAATGAAATGAGGCCAACTTCAAAATATCTAACAAAGAAAAATGAATAAAATGGAAATAACAAATCATGGTAGAGGGCTGGCTTTAACTATGGGGTTAGCCAGCAAGTATGTGTGTGTTCTGCTGAGATTTATTGAAGGATTATGGGCTGAAATTGATGGTTTCAATGTATATGTTCTGCTGGAATTTATTGAAAGATTATATGTTGTAATTGATGGCTTTCAATGTGTGTGTTCTGTTGGGATTTTGTTGAAGGATTATGTGCTGAAATTGATGGTTTCAATGTGTGTGGTCTGCTGGAACTTAGTGACAGTGTATATGCTGGGGTTGTTACGGATGTGTGGTGTGTGTTTCATGCCAAATTGTGTGTTGTGCAACAAAACTGTGATTCGCTGCTGAAACTGTGTCAGCTGTAGCAAATTAGCATTCGCTGCCGAAACTGAGTTGTCTGCAACGAATTTGTGATTCGCTGTCGAAATTGAGTCTTCTGCAGCGAATTAGCATTCACTATCGAATTGTGTATTATGTAGCGAAACTGTGTCCGCTGCAACGAATTAGCATTCGCTGCCAAAACTGAGTTGTCTGTAGTGAATTTGTGATTCGTTGCCGAAACTGAGTCTTCTGCAGCGAATTAACATTCACTGCCGATTTGTGTATTGTGTAGTGAAATTGTGATTCACTGCCAAAACTATATTGACTGTGTGTGTGGTGCAACGAAATTGTGATTGGCTGCTGAAACTGAGTCTTCTGCAACAAATTAGCATTCGCTACCGAATTGTGTATTGTGCAGCGAAATTGTGATTTGTTGTTGAAACTGTGTCGACTGCTGATGTAACCATATTATTCGATAGTTTCACCCATATTTACCTAATTTTTTGTCCATGTTTTATATGTAAAATGCCTTGATATTCTTTGTTTTATGTTTTAAACACACTTTTGGATGAAAAACACAAAAAAGGACTAAATTGGAGATAATTGGCAGATTTGACATTTAGTCGATGTTTTGTGCAGAACGTGAGTTCTAGATATCGAAATGAAGTGATTCCAGTGGCTCTAAAAAGCTAACATCCATACCTTTCTGGAAATGTAATGCAAGAAAAATAAAAAGAGGAAGATCATGGAAATCACATCCTTCAAAGTCAAATCTCGCATTCTGCCACTATTGACCTTTATCCATTCAAAATTCCATATTTGGAGCTATAGAAGTCCAATTGATGGAAACTCAATGTTTTTGGATTCCTGACTCAAAGGTCTAGAAACGCTCCAACTTTCAGCCAAAAAAAATTTCATATGAGGGAGATAGGATTTTTCAAAGATAACAACTGAATTCTGCCAACAAACAGGTTTCATGAAGAAATGAGTCCAAATTATGTTTCGAAGCTTCTAAACTGTCATCCAAGTTGTAATTTCAACAATTTAGCCCCTCTAGTAAATCAATCTAGAAGGTCAAGGAAAGTAGCCACCAACTTCAAACCACCAACCTCAAACCACCAACCACAAACCAGCTGCAAGTTGGAATGCTGCCATTGTCAAAGAAAGAAGGCCAACTTGTGAGAGTAAAAGAGGGCTGCTGGAGCAGCATTTGCAGCCTCTTGACATTGTCAAAGAAGGAGGCTACAATGGTGGGTTGTTGGTGGTAACTACTAATGTTAAAGTTTGGCAAGTTTGGCAGCCACCATTGTTGATAAAGAAGCAAGAGGAGCTGTCATTGAAGCCTATATATAGATACCAAGAGAGCCAAGAAAAAAGAAGAGGGAGTGCAATAGAATCAAAGAAAGGTGGCAGCAGCCAGAAGTGAAGAAACATAAACTCTCCTCTCTACATACTAGAAATAATGCTTTCTTTTATCTTTAGGAGTAGTTGTTCAATAGATATGCAATGCTAAGCTCTTTTCTTGGTTGTAAGGATGCAGAAACCTTCAGATTTCAAGAACTGTGAGATTTATTCTTCCATTTATTTTCAGTTTGTATTATGAATGAGTATGATTGTTTTCCTATGCATATTTTCTATGATTGTTGTTGATAATTGCTAGAGCGGACTCTAAGTTATTATTGTGAACAATCTATTGCTAAGTTTGGTATCAAAACCGGAGTTATGGTATATAAACTTGTGGAGCAACTAAGCTTGATAATTATGGCGGAAGTACATTATTAAACTTAGGGAAAACATTCGACCAAAGCAACACAAGCAGACAACTTGGTTGTTAAGATTAATAAATTTATCTAGATCTTAAGGCTGCCATTAGATTAAATCATTAGTGCGGACACTGTGATTATTTGTTGGTTAGGGCTAGTTATACGGTGGATCCGTTAATTAACCAAAGTTAAGAAAAGATAAAAATTCAGAATATAAACTAGAGTTTCGTTTCAAGGATCAGTTCTGATTTCTGTTGGTGGATGTGTGCTTGCAACCAAGGTTTGTTTTCTTGATAAATTTCAGTTTTAATTGATTGTGTTCACTAGTTTAATTTCTTCCATAGTTTAGATTATCACAAATCAAACCCCCCAATTGCATAACATATAGCATAAAAATCTGAACTAAATCTTCCTCATGGGATCGATCCCTTGCTTGCTCTATACTATCTTGTGTGTTTTAAGCTAGGGTAATTAATTTGTGTGACCGCAACATCGCAACAAATTTTGGCGTCATTGCCAGGGAAGCAATTTTAGTTAATTCTTGTGCTTGCACTGTTATTTTTATTTGCTGTGATTATTATTTATTATTATTCAGAAAAGAAAAAAAATTTGCTTGCGGCGGTACTGTTCACTTGCCGCAACTGTACTGTTCAAAACATAATTGTTTGTGGAATTAGGGTTCGACCTTTTGTTTCCTAAAGGGAAATAATGTTTTGAACAAGACTAGTGGTAAACCACTAACCCCACCATTTCGAGGCCGAATTCCACTGTTTTCTGAGGTTTTTAGGCAGTTTTAGTTTTCTAGCGTTGGATTTTCATATAATTTGCATTATTTTTTTTATCTCTTGTGTGGTTTCTTTCTTTTGAGTTTTCTTAGCAATTGATGCCTGTGACCCGTTTTACTAATCAAATTCAAGTGCAGGTTGATTTTGAAATAGAAAGCACTTTACGTAGGTTAAGAAAGGAAGCTCGCCTGAACACCATGGCTATTGCACGACAACAAACACTCAAGGAGCTTGCTGCTTCTAATGTGGAAAATCAACCACTGTGTATAAATATTGATAATAATGTAAACTTTGAGCTCAAATCTGGTTTTATACATTTGCTACCAACATTTAATGGTCTTGCAGGAGAAGATCCACATACTCATCTCAAGGAGTTCCATATGGTTTGCATTGGCATGAAACCGAATGGAGTTGATGAAGAACAAGTTAAGTTGAAAGCTTTCCCTTTCTCTTTAAAAGGGGCAACAAACGCATGGCTTTTCTCTATTCTCCCAAGATCTATTGGAACTTGGAATGCCATGAAGAAGATTTTCCTTGAGAAGTATTTCCCAGCATCTCGAGTGGCCAACATAAGGAAAGAAATATATGGGATTCGGCAATCTCATGGAGAGACACTCTCCGAGTATTGGGAAAGATTTGAGCAACTATGCATTCAATGTCCTCATCATCAAATACCCGATTAGTTGCTTATTCAAAATTTCTATGAAGGATTGATGCCTACTGTCCGTAGTATCATTGATGCTGCAAGTGGAGGCGCATTGGTGGATAAGACACCCGAGGCTGCACTCCAATTCATCTCAAACATGGCAGCCACCTCAAAACAGTTTGGCACTCGTGGAGATTTCTCCAACAAACGAGTAAATGAGGTAAGTATTTCTAACCTTGAAAATAAAGTTAATGATCTTACTTCTCTTGTGTGTTCTTTGGCTTGTGGAAATGTGCAACAGGTGAAA
>NW_011504371.1:0-6226 GCF_000495115.2 Populus euphratica
ATTATGGTCACTAGAAACCCTAATTGATCAACAGAGATTTTATGGTTCGGAACTGGTTACGTAAAAGGGAAGATATTATTACCCCTTAAACGTTCTGCCTGAGACAGACTGCATTGTTGATTTTATGTTAAATTGCTAAATGTTTATTAGTTTTTGCTATGATAATTTACTTATAATATTCCTGACTCTAACACCAATGAATATTCAACTACAGATACTTCCAATTCTTAACTAAATACTTCCAATTTTTATTTAGTTTTTTATTCTTAACTCTGGTGTTAGTGAATAAAAAAATTAAATAAATTTTTTTTTACGCATGCATAATTTTTATCTTTTCTTGCTAAATAAAAATAAAATACAATGAATAATATAAATTTAAACCGGTATTTTTATTCCTGACTCTAGCATCAGTGAATAAATCAATAAATTTATATTTTTTTTATTCATGCATACACATTTTACTTTTTTATTTTTCTATTTTTTTTTATTTTTTGGGCTGGGCCTAGCTCAACCCAATGGGCTGGGCTCGACCCAGCCAGCTTGGCCTGGTCACTGGCCCAAGCCAGTGACCCGGCTGGTTGAGGCACGAATGCGTGAAATATTCACGCATGCCGTGCACAGCAGGAAGGCAATTAAATTTAACTTCTCACTATACTTATGGAACTAAAAATGAAAGGGAGCGAGAAGCTTACCTGGATGTGTAGGAACGAAGACGATGACGAAGGCGTGGTGGCTGGATGTTCTCTTCTCTTTTTTATTTTTTTTGGTTTGTTTCTGTTCGTTCACGCCCTGTATAATCTTTCTCTGTTTTCTCCTTCCTCCTCCTATTCATTTGTCTCCTCTCTGCTTCTGCCTGTCCGTTCATTCTCCCCTATGCTTTTCTCGTTTACTCTGTTTTTTGTGTGTTCTGTTCTCGATGTTCCTACCTCTTCTTCTTTTTTTTTTCGCTTCCCCTAGTCTTCCTTTTCATTTTTTTCCTTTGGTTTTCGGTCCAATCTTCCTGCTCGTCCCCTCTGTCCGTTTGATGAAAAGCAGAGGATAGTGCTGGAGTTTGAATTTGGGTCTCCGTTTTTTTTTCTGTGTGTGGCTTGCATTTTCTTGGTTTTTTTCTTTTCTGGTTTTCGATTTTCCTCTTGGTTTTTTCCCCTGCTCTGTTCTTTTTTTTTTTTGTGTTTTTAACCCCTCGTTTTTAGTTTTTCTTCCTATTCTACTCTATTCTTGGCCTGTTTGTCAAAAATGCCCTTCCTGGTTCTATTTTTTCCTCTAATTTTCGGCCCAATCCCCCCTTATTTTCTTCTCTGGTTCTTGGCCTCCTCTGTTTTGGTTCGTGCTTTGCCTCTCATTTTTCTCTGGTTCTCACTACTTGGGTTTCTTCTTTATTCGATGTTCTTATGCTTGTGTTTCTCCCTCTTAGTTCTGCCCTTTTTTTTTACTCTAAAGATGAAGGCGAAGCCAGGGTCTACTCATTTTTTTTTCTCTCATGTTTGCTCTATTTTTTATACTCCCCCCCTCTGGTGTGAAGCCTTTCTCTCGCTTTTATAAAGCCACAGAAGGTCTTGGGTCCCTGCCTCCAGCCATGGCGGGTATCGTGGAGGCGAGTGATCGTGGGTGGCATCGCGAGTATCGTGGCCGTGATTGCTGGATTTCTCTGTTGAACTGGTCTTCGCCTGCGCAAAACATAACGATGAACAATGCTTCCCAAAACAACGCCTTGTGTCCTTGGGATGACTGTTTTTCAATTTTGTCCTTAAACAGTTTAAACTTAATTGGGATCTTAATTAGTAATAATTGATTTCTAATTATGCCCTTGGATTAAATTCCATTGAATCCCTGAGTTATAGCACCATTTACATAACAGTCCTGAGTTTTTGGACTATTCAATTTGATCCTTGAATTATAATTTTCTGCACCTTTTGCATTTAATCAGTTTAAAAAAAATTTCAATTAAATCCCTGATTTCTTTAATTAATTAGATTAAATCCAAGTCCAATTAAGTCCCAAACTTATCAACTCTCCAGTTAAACCCTTAGATTTGATTAATTAAATTAATTCCAAGCTCAATTAAGTCTCAAAACTTATCAATTCTCCAATTAAGCCCTTGATTTAATTAATTAAAATAGTCAAGAGTTTAATTAAATCCTTAAACTCCCAATAATGTTGCCCTTAACCCAAATTTTAATTCATTTTTTATTTATTTTATTTTTACTTGTTTTTTTCATCATTTTTCATCAATTTTTTTAGTAAAGAAAATAATAAATAAAAAAGGTCAAAATTGGGTTATGACAAACATGTCTTATCATTTTTATCTTATTAATTCTTAATACCTTACTTGTTAAATGGTTAATCTAGATTTGTGTTGTATAACACTTGGAACATCCGATATTTGATCCTTCATAGTCTTCGGCCGACATCGTTATTATAAGAGGAACTTCATTTGTTGTCAATATAAATCAACTGTATGTTAGGTTGAGTAAATGTGAATTTTGGTTAAAAGAGGTAACTTTCTTAGGGCATGTTATATCAGTTGATGGGGTATTTATTGATCCAAGAAAAGTAGAGGCAGTGTTAAAATGGGAGAGGCCCACTAAAGTGACTGAAATTTGTAATTTTGTTAGTTTGTGACACGACCAAAAAATTGATGTCTTCTCTAAAGTGTAAGAGTGTCGAAATAATAAATAACCTGATAAGAGTAAGGTCGAACCATAGGAAGGTTAACTATATAAATTACAAACAACAACAACAACAATAACAATAATAATAAGTTAGAAAAAACTTTGAGATGTAAGATTAATATGAGGATTAAACAATGATAAAAACAAATGTCAAGGTTAGAGGATCCATTAATTGTATTAAAAATAAATGTAATAAAAACTCTTTTTATTACTCAACTGAAAACCACACACAAAGGAGATTCCAATCGGATGATTTGTCATTAATAGCTCATTATAAACTATTAACATGATCATAATAATTATCTTATTTAAGTAATACTAAACTTTTAGATATTATCTAGAATTCATGATGCTAACCTACATTAATAACAAATTAAGTTCCTTTCATAGCACGTATAGATTATACCATACAGTTAACTATGAAAGTGTCAAGTATTTGTTGTACCAACTATTATACAATATAAATCTAGATTAACAAAAAAAATATTAAGAATTAGTAAGATAAAAATGATAAGACATGTTAATTGCAAGTTATTTAGGATATAAGCATTGAAATCTATATTGAGTTTATATTATATTTATCCTAACACCATTACTGAAACCTTTTTCACCTTCACATAATATACTTAGCTAAACATAATAAAGAAGAGAAACATAAATAAACAAGAGGAGAGCATGATTATATATAAGTATAGTAAAGAAAATGAAAAACATAAACAAAATATTAATGAAACTATAACGTGAAATACAACTAGAACATTAAAACTACAAAGAAAAAAAGCAAGGAAATAATCTTGATTTGAAAACCAAATGCCTAAATGCATGATAAATACCTCCTTTTATTAGCCAAAATTTGTTGAATAATTATTGAGTGAGTGGCCACATCTTGACTTCATGACAATCCTTATTTTCTTGTCTGGACAAAACATCATTGCTAACATTAGAATTTGATTAAACTGTCCTCATGAAAGTTCTAAAAAATTGTCTCCGCTTTCAAAAAAAATTAGTGCATTTAGACTTCTAGAACTCGAGATATGGGCTAAATACTGAATAGTATCTAGGCTATAGGACAGAATCAGACTTCTCCATTGTTGCTACAATTTGAACTTAAAAACGACCTTTTTGAATCTTGGACTCTTCATGAAAGTTTTAGGCCTATTTCTTAGCTTTTCATCCAGATAGAGTAGACTTAAACCCAAGTTCTATAGCTCTAGTTATATCTAACGACTGAATAGTGTTCCAAATTAGACTAAACTAGTATCTCTTTTTTAAGCTTGGCCCTCTCCTTGTCTTCTAAATTTCAGAAGTTAAACTCAACAATCAATCTTTTCATTTATGTGATAAGTCTACATTTAAGATAAACATTATCATAAATTAAAGGTATCTTATAGTATTAGACATGATATTACAAAACATGCTCTAATTAAGTTATTGATACTTTAAGTGCAAAATGATAATACATATTGTCATTATTTGGATTCTTAATATCAAAGGCCCTATAAGGATACATATCTTGATCTTAACTTTCTAGGAAATAAATGGAGTCGAGAATTACAAAGCAAAACTTTTTGACCAATATTAACATTGTGACAATTTTCACAAGTTTTACAAAATGCATATTAGTCCTTGAATATGGTGGGCTAGTAAAATCCACTTTGCAAGATTTTTGTAATTGTCTTTCTTGATGAGAAATGACCCCACATGCCTCAGAATGATAAAATTTGGTAACACTATTTACTTTATTGTTCGGAATGCATCTTTATGATTGGAAAATAACTAACTTACTGAAATGGTCAACAACCACCCATATTGCATCATCCCCCCACCCTTTTTTTTTCCAACCTTTAAAGTTTTACCTTTACACCATAAATTAAACTATTCCATTATGTTTTGTCTAGCAGTAACCTTTTATGTAGAATCCCACCATTAAAACTATTACCTTTGCATACAATTATATTAACAAAATTTAGTTACCATTTTTACACCATCATGACCTTTAATTGTGCATCATTAAGTTATCCAACATGACTTTTGTTTGTCTATAACTTATTTATAAAAAGAAACAACTCCATCTTCCCCTTTAGGAACTTCACTTTAGTTATCATTTCTAAGATTTTAAACTATGTTCAAAACCCTTGGTTCTTCAGACTTACATATATTTTAAATTTGTCTACGCTCCCTTCACTTTCAATGTATCATGATTTTTTTTAGTTTTATTTGTATGAATTATCTTAAATCGTTCTCATCACATGACTTTTAGATGTACTCCGTCATCCTCATTGATTATATCACAGGATATGTATCATCTTGTGCTACTACGCAACATCCATTTCTATACACAACTTGTATTTTTCCCAAATATTGTCAGTAAGAATACTATTGGATGTAGTACTTCATGTGATATTTTGTTAAAAATGGTTTAGCCATCATTATTATTTTTTTGTAATAAAATGTTCAAAACAAGCATTTCATTACAATTTATATGCAAAACCCCATGTCACCACTTCCTCCTTTTATTTCCTATTTAACTAGATTTTCCATTTAAGAAAATCATACAAAATCCCTTACATTTTCTCATCAACTTTCTACACATTTACATTGAGTCTACACACATTGTAAACCTTTTCAAAACACAACTTCCAGAATTCTCCATACTATAGATAGTCAGCTTCCATGTATTTCTACATTTCCCAACTAATTTCTACAAATTCAAAAGAATCAAGGGCAAAGGCAACTTTCACATCATTTTGGAACCATTTTGAAAAGGAATCATGTTCTTTCTCCCCCCATTTTTCTTCACTCTCTAATGGGCTCTTCCAGTTTGTTGCCAGTAATTATGTTCAATATTTTAGTAATAAAAAATCATACGTGTCATCATGGTGTTGGTCACACAACCGTTCATCCATCTCCTCAAAGTTCTCCTTATAATCCATCTAAATTATAAGGTTTCATCCCTAGCACTTTATAAGGGATCAAGAACCATATAGTCGTTGATATCTTTATCCTGATTTGTCTAAACCATATAGGCAACTTAATCTCCCACAAGCTTGAAAAGCTTTATTATTATTTTATTACCATTATATAACACTTATCAATAAAACAATTTTTATTTGCATCACCTCATGCATCGTTTGCATTTCATAAAACCATTGAACCTTATCCAGTAGCTCTGATACCAATTATACCGCCCCACACTTTCATTTGTGATTATACTTACTTTCCTATGATTTGGTATGTAAAATTATGGGTAATTTTTTTCAGTTCTCAAATACAAGTCTGCTGGAAATTTTGGCAGAGTATCCCCTATATCGAAAGGTCCCAAGTTATCGACATATACCCTATTTACACTTATAATATCTTATATCTCATAACTCAATCACAACCAATCATCTTAGATCTCAATCCTACAAACATCATCATTAAAATCACAACCACAACATATATAACATACATTAAACAACAAATATTATTATAGGGAAATAAATGGGATAAACAAGCATACTTGAAACATGATTATATGAATTTCAAAATTAAGTTCATCTATTTAAGTTTAA
>NW_011504382.1:0-6200 GCF_000495115.2 Populus euphratica
TTTAAAGTGTTTTTTACTTGTAAATGTATAAAAAATTAATGTCTTTAAATTATTATGATTAAAAAACATAAAAATATATTTTAAACAAATTTGTTTTGAATTTACATGAAGGTGCCTTTGTTTAAATCTTGCTTTGGAGAACTTTTAAAGAGTAAACTGGTTCTTGTGAATTGACATTTATATTAATGTGTGGAAGGTGGGATTATTTTCCATCAATCATTGTTGATTGCAGGTGAAACTCTGAATTGAATTGTGAATTAAATTAGAGGGTGTTTGGTTTTGAGGTTGCCAGTGTGTTTAGAAAATACCACACAAAATTATTGTTGGGTTAAACTTCCAACCATACTCTTAAAATGTGGGACTCAGTTGTATTCGTGGTTCAATTGTAAGTTTACAAGAAGCAACTCACACATGTATTTAGAGATGATTGGAAGCATAATTTTTTCTCCTTTCCTTCCTGTGTAATTAGCTCTGGTCCTCCAAGCGTTCTGCTTCTAGCCTTGGTTTCCATGTCAATCTTCTGCAATTTTTTTTTTTTTTTTTAATATGGATTATTGTTTGTATTATTTGTTAATTTTGCTATATTTAAAATAAAAGAGAAATTTGTGTTTTTTTTATCATTTTATGTACAACAATAATTTTAACCAAATATATTATAATATATTTTTTGTCAAACAACAATTCAAACTATAATTTTATCTAAATATATATTTTACCGAACATAAATACAAATAAAACTAATTTTTTTTAAAATCAGAAGCTATCACAATATAATTTATTGTGTTTTGGCCATTAGTGATGAAAAATCATGCAAATTTATATATAATATTAGTTTTACACTCGTTCCAGTGCCTGAGCTCCCTCAAAAGTTAATTTTCAAGTAAAAGTTAATTTTAAAGTAAAAAAATAGAATATGTGACGGTTAATTTTTTATTAAGAAAATTATGAAAATTTTCTATTGTGATTCGAAAACTTGTATAGTTTGTTTAATAAAATTAATTGATAATTATATACATTAATAAATATTTTTTAAAAAAAATCATTAACAATAACTAAAAACTAAATATAATTAAAAAAAATATGATCTTGCATTATGTTATGCTATTTAATATTTTTATTTAATTATTTATCAATATTTAAAAAAAAAAATTAGAACTCAATTCAAATAAAATAACTTGATAGCATGACCCCTTTTGTTCTTATTGATTTAGCCTTTTGCATGGACCCCTTTTGTTCTTATTGATTTAGCCTTCTGCATGGCCTGCGTTTCAATAAAACTATGTTTGGCTTCATATGGTTTGTTTTACCTGATAAGACTTCATTGTTTTGTTCAAAAACATAATTTGATTAAAAAAAAAATTAAATCGTTTTAGTTTTAATTTTTAATTTTTTTAGATAAAAATATTTTTTATTGACCCAAATTAACATACCAAACTCATCATTTAGAATTTGATCTAAATTAATTCTAAAATTTAATTAAATATTTAATTGGACTCATAATTAAATAAAATTGGTCTATTAAAGGTTTGATTAAGTCTTCAATTTAATTTTTATATAAATTTATTTGATAATTATTTGATTTAAAATTGAACAACTTGGTTTCTCTATGCATTTAAAACCCTTCTTAGGTTGTTTTTGCCAAATTTTTTTGTAAAGGTAAAAATATATTAAAAAAATAATATACAAATAACATGAGACATACCCCAACTAAAAAGAAGGCTTACATGACTAAAGAAATCATTGTTATGTGATTAGGTATAGGCAAGATTTTTTCTAATAACATCTCTTTCTTTAAACACTTTTGACCTGTCCTACTTGTTGTATGCTTTAGCCATTCTGTTTTCATATAATTGGTGATAACGGATGGTTGTTGGTTTTTTTTTACCAATTAGATTTGACTGTTTAAATTTTATTTTTGTCTTCCTCCGACTCTTCTAGTTCAACATTCAATAAAACCCTTAATGATATAATTTTTATTTCTAAAAGCATCATTACTTTCGTACCGTATACTAAAAAGTAGGAAGTTGCACCTATAAAAGTTCTTATTATGGTGTGGTACGCATTAAGTACAGATGGAAGCATCCCATTCCAATCTTTGTAAGTGACCACCATTTTTTAGATGATCATTTTGAGATTTTTATTGGCTGCCTTAATAACATACTCATCTTAGATTTGTAGGGAGAAGAATTAAGATGCTTAATCTTCCACTTAGTATAGAGCTTAGCAATCAACTTTCTATTGAAATTCTAAGTGTTATTAATATTGCTTGCGCATCGTAATGACAAATCATATATTTTTCAATGAATCTCTCTATTAACATTTATGTTATATATATATAAAATCTAATCTCTACCCATTTAGTAAAGTGGTCAATGGCAACCAAGATGAATATGTGTCTATTGCTGGCCTTCGAATCGATTGGTCTTATAACATCCAATCCTCACATATCAAAAGGTTTAATTAGAGGAACCCATCAACTTTCATGGTACTGGGTTTTGGAAAAGTCGTACTGAAAATGATCTCTGAAAGCTTTTCACCCTTAACAATATATTGCATATTGTTGCCACTAGGAAAAACTTAATGTCTGGCTTATTATTGAGAAAAATGATTTTAAAATGGGTTCTTTTAAATCTTGGAATGTATATTACAAACATCTTAGTTATACAAATAAGAAGTAATAAAGTCTTATGAATAAAGAATTCATCTATGACAACAATAAAAGTTTCATTACTTTAAAATGCTTTAATAAGTACCCTATTTTATTTTAATTTTAAGATGAATATATTTTTACTACTAACGTGTATGCTATAACTTTTAATTAATATCAATTGCAAGTTTGATTATATACTTAGTATGTATAATAGAATTCTTTTTATTATATTTATGTTGAAATCATATTTTTCATAAGTTATGCTTTTGTATATATATAGTTTTAAATATGTATAAACTCTAGGCTTTTATTGAACATCTTTTATTTATCATACCTTTGAAATAATAAACTAAATATCTTTATTCACTAGTATAATATATTTACAAACATTAACTTACATTTCATTGGTTAGTACTTATACAATAACTTTATTAATTTCTTTAGATTCTTGAATATCGCATAAGGTTTGCAAGCACTCTCTTTAAACACTTCATATATTTATGGATGTCAATTGGGTATGTGATATTGATGATCAAAATTTAATCTCTACTTATCAAGTCATTGCTTATACTATAGTTAGGGTCAATTGGGTAATGAATTTTCTTCAAAAGTTATATGTATATATCCTTCTTGCTCCAATTATCTACAATAACAATATGAGGGCTATGCATGTTTGTGCAAACCTAATCTTTTATTTTTGTATGAAACATCGACCTCCATTTTATTCAAGATCAAGTTGCTACACGTTGCCTATGTGTTTCTTGTGTTCAGACTTCTGGTCAACTTGTTAATTACCTTACTATGTTGTTGCCTCTCCTTAACTTTCTTACTCATCGAACTTGTTTGAGAGTATGTAGCTTATGTTTATGCTTTTTTTTTAGTATTTTAAAAATGCATTTCACTTGGAAAAACATCAAATTGATTATTTTTTGTGTGTTTTTCTATGGTTTTAATTTGTTCATGTAAAAAAAAAATTTAAAATTTTTTTTAATATATTTTAAAACAAAAAATACTTTTAAAAAGCATATGCACTATAATATCAAATACACAGTAAATATTGATGTCCTTATTGGCTATGCAATCTTTAGGGGCATGATATGACTACAACACCAATTGATCCTTAGCTACAAAAATAGAATTAATACTTTATATATTTTGCAATTACAATGTAATATTCACATTTTAGTGTGTTTATATTTAGTAAATATATAGGATTGCTTTTTCTTTTTAGTTTCCTTTGTTTGGTATTTAACTTAGTTTATAGCCTCATACTATTCTGAATCAAAATACAACAATCACATTAATTCATACAATCTCTATATTTATACACACATATATACTATACATAGTTTTCAATTTAAAAATGTTTTACTTTTTCTCATTTATTGAATTGATTTTTATATGATGACAAGATGTCATATATACATATACTAGCTAGCAACCTTTTTGCCAAGAAAATAAGGGTCCTATTTTCACTTCTTATGGATTTTTCTTACATGATTGCCAACAAACATATGTCCTTTTTTAGCTTCTCTTGATTGTTCATGGATTGATGACATATTTCATTCTTTTAATCTATACATTTTTCTCTATCCAATTTCCCATTATTTTTTACAAGTAATCTCTCATGAACCCGTGCCAAAACAATTATTTAAAGAAAGCCTTCAAATTGTTTTTTGCAAAACAATGTCAATTTTAGAAAGAAAGTTTCATGATAGTATTTAAACATAACTCTTTCTCTCTTATAAGTTAAAAACCAATCAACAATCAATCCAAAAAATCAAAATCCTAGAATTAATACTTCCTATCAGTGCCTGTTATTTCCAATTCTTGAATGTCATTGCCGTCTCTTTCTTCTCACTTCTCCTTTCTCGTTGTCTTATCCCCTCTCCTTTCTATCTATAACCACCTTCATAACCTATCCCCTCTCCTTTTTATCTATAACCACCTTCATAAGATCTGCTTCTCTCTTTCTCATCATCAAGTCTTAAGAATGGTGGTTGTTATTAGGTCTTGATATGTGAGAGATGGTGGTCAGTGACACGACCAAAAGATTGATGTCTTCTCCCATGTGTAAAAGTGTTGAAGTAATAAATAACCCGACAAGATTAGGGTTGAACCACAAGGAGGTTAATTATATAAATGTGAAAGGAGAAGAAGAAGAAGAAGTTGATGAGAACTTTGAGATGGAAGATCAATGTGAGTATTAAACAATGATAAAAAGAAAATGTCGAGGTTAGAGGATCCACTGATAGTATTTCAAATAAGTATAGTATAAACTATTTTTATTACTCAATTGAAAACCACATACAAGGAAGGTTCCAATCGGATTATAAGTTGTTAACATGATTGCATTGGTTATCTTATTCGAATAAAGTTAATAGATTAACCATTTAACAAACAAAGTATTAAAAGTGAACAAGATAACAAATACAAAACATGTTAGTATCAAATATTAAAGTGCATGTTGAGTTTACACTATACTTATTCTTACATCATTAGTGTAACCTTTTTATCTTGACATAATAAACTTAGTTAAACATAATGAAAGAAATAAATATAAATAAACAAGATAAGAATATAAATAAGATAAAAGTTAACTAAGTAAAGGAAAAGAAATGAAAGACATAAACAAGATATTAATGAAAGCAAAATTTAAGCATTATAAAAATACAAAGAGAGAAAGCAAGATCATGATCTTAATCTAGAAACCAAGATACCTAAATGCATGACAAATATCTCATTTTATAGGCCAAAATTTAAAACTATGGATTTGTTGACTAATTGTTGAGTAAATGACCAACTCTTAACTTGGTGATAATTCTTATCTTTTTGTTTGAATAAAATATCGTTGATAATATTAGAATTTGAACCAACCTTACTTATAAAAGTTTTAGAAAATTGTTTCAGCTTTAGGAAAAAAATTGAGGTCATTTGAACTTTTACAACTCGAGATATAGGCTGAACATTGAACAGTGTCTGAGCTGCAAGACAGATTCAGACTTCTACATTATTGCTAAGATTTAGACTTCCAAATACCAAAATTGAGTATTGCCTTTCCTATGAAAATTTTAGGCATATATTTTAATTTTCCATCCATGTAAAGGTAGATCTAAATCCAAGTTCTACAGCTCCAGTTATGATCCAATTATCGAATAACGTTTCAATTTGGACTAAAACAACATCTTTTTTTAAGCTTTCACTTTCTTTTTGTCCTTTCAATTTTAGTATTTCAACTCATCAATCAATCCTTTCATTTATATGATAAGTCTGTATTTAAAATAAATATTTATCATAAATTAAATATATCTTATAATATTAAACTTGTTATTATAAAATATATTTTAATTAATAAGTTATTGATACTTCAAATATAAAATAATAATATAAAATTTTAATAAAAATATACTAAATGCTAATCAGTGCTAATCAATTGATGTCAAGGTTGATCACAAAGGATGGTATGAGTTGCCGGGACACGAGTTTCTCAAGGAAATGATAGATTTAGGTTATGTAAAAGAAAATTAAAGGCAGTGCGAGTGGTCCACTC
>NW_011504377.1:0-6213 GCF_000495115.2 Populus euphratica
TAGAATCTATCTTGAAGAAGAGGCTAAATCTGTGAGACAAATACAAAGACGATTGAACCCAAACATGAAGGAAGTAGTGAGAGGTGAAGTGCTTAAGCTACTTGATGCAGGTATCATTTACCCTATTGCAAACTCAAAATGGGTTAGTCCAACCCAAGTTGTCCCAAAAAAATCTAGAGTCACGGTAGTGAAGAATGAAAATAATGAGCTAGTACCAACTAGAATCCAAACTGGATGGCGTATGTGCATTGATTATCGTAAATTAAACATGGTGACTAGGAAGGACCATTTTCCGCTTCCATTTTTAGACCAAGTGCTTGAAAGAGTAGCTGGAAGAGCTTTCTATTGTTTTCTTGATGGATACTCAGGTTACAACCAAATTGAGATTTCTTTAGAAGACCAAGAAAAAACCACTTTCACTTGTCCTTTTGGTACCTATGCTTATAGAAGAATGCCTTTTGGTTTGTGTAATGCACCAGCCACTTTTCAAAGGTGTATGATGAGTATCTTTAGTGACATGGTGGAAAATTTTTTGGAAGTTTTCATGGATGATTTTTCAGTTTATGGGGATTCTTATGAGTTGTGTCTAATGAATCTAGAAAAAGTTCTTGAAAGGTGTGAAGAGAGCAATCTTGTACTCAATTGGGAGAAGTGTCATTTTATGGTGACACATGGCATTGTTTTAGGTCACATTGTCTCTTCAAAAGGGATAGAGGTAGATAAGTCAAAAGTGGAAGTCATTCAAAAATTAACTACCCCTAAGACTGTGAAAGATGTGAGATCTTTTTTAGGACATGCTGGTTTTTATCGAAGATTCATTCATTCTTTTAGTACCATTGCCAAACCATTGTGTAACTTGTTGTCACAAGATGTCCCATTTGATTGGACATCAAAATGTCAAGAAGCTTTTGAAAAGCTTAAAGGGTTGTTGACAACTGCACCAATCATGCAAGCTCCTGATTGGTCTTTACCATTTGAACTGATGTGTGATGCTAGTGATTTTGCGATTGGGGCTGTTTTAGGGCAAAGAAAAGACAAGAAACCTCATGTCATATATTATGCTAGCAAGACTTTGAATGATGCTCAATTGAATTACACTACAACTGAAAAAGAACTCTTAGCTGTGGTCTTTGCATTAGACAAGTTTAGGTCTTATTTGGTTGGATCTCTTGTTATTGTTTTCACTGATCATGCAGTATTGAAATATTTGCTCACAAAACAAGATGCCAAACCACGTTTGATTCGATGGATCCTCCTACTCCAAGAGTTTAACATTGAAATTCGAGATAAAAAGGGAGTAGAGAATGTAGTGGCTAATCATTTGTCTCGTCTTTCAAGCTATAAGACCATAATTGATGAATCTCCAATAAATGAACTCTTTGCTGATGAAAATTTATTTTGTGCAGGTACTGTCTCTTACATTGATTCTCCATGGTATGTTGACATAGCAAATTACCTAGCCACAAGTCAGATTCCTTCTCATTGGTCTAAACTTGACAAACAAAAATTCTTGCGCAATGTGCGCACCTTTTTTTGGGATGACCCCTACCTATTTAAATACTGTCCTGACCAAATTATTAGGCGGTGCATCCCTGATCATGAAATTCCAAGGGTCATTAATTTTTGTCATGCATTAGCCTGTGGTGGGCATTTCTCTTCCAAGAAAACCATTGCCAAAATCTTGCAGTGTGGTTTTTATTGGCCTACCATGTTTAAAGATGTTCATGCATTTTGTGTTGCATGTAACTGATGCCAACGACTAGGTAGCCTCACTAGGCGTAACATGATGCCCCTTAACCCCATCCTTGTTTTGGAAATATTTGATTGTTGGGGGATTGATTTCATGGGACCTTTTCCAAGTTCATTTGGTTACCAATTCATCCTTGTAGCTGTTGATTATGTGTCTAAATGGGTGGAGGCCATTGCATCTCGAACCAATGACCATCGAGTTGTGGTCAAATTCTTGAAAGAAAATATTTTCTCTCGTTTTGGCATGCCCCGGGCTATGATTAGTGATGGGGGAAAACATTTTTGTAACAAGCCCGTTGGGATTTTGATGAGAAAATATGGTGTAATTCACAAGGTCAGTACCCCCTATCACCCACAGACTAGTGGCCAAGCTGAGTTGGCAAATAGGGAGATCAAGAACATTTTAGAGAAAACAGTCAATCCAAACCGTAAAGATTGGTCCCTCCGACTAGTTGATGCTTTGTGGGCATATCGCACTGCTTATAAGACCTCTTTAGGAATGTCTCCTTATAGGCTAGTTTATGGAAAGCCTTGTCATCTCCCTGTTGAGATTGAGCACCGTGCATATTGGGCCATTCGGCAATTCAATGACAATGAAAATGAGGTTGGCAAAAATAGAAAGCTTCAATTGGATGAATTAGAGGAGCTAAGAAATGATGCATTTGAAAATGCAAAAATTTCAAAACATAAGATGAAAACTTTGCATGATAAACATATTCTTAGAAAATCCTTTCATGTTGGTCAAAAGGTTCTCTTGTATAATTCACGATTACATCTCTTTCCTGGGAAGTTGAGGACAAAATGGATTGGTCCATTTGTGATTAAATCCATCTCTAAGCATGGTGCATTTGAGGTAGAAAATCCCAAGAATGGAAATATTTTCAAAGTAAATGGTCATCGATTGAAACTTTATCTTGAAAATGTTGTGGCTGAAGTTGAGACATTGGATCTTGAAGATCCAATACCATTGTAGTATCAAAAGTAATGAGTTTTTATTTTTATTTTATTTTTATTTTTATTTTTATTTTTATTTTAATTTTCATTTTCATTTTTTTGTTCTTTCTTCCATCTCTTATATTTTCTTGTTCATGCATTCGGGACAATGCATTATTTTAAGTTGGGGGGTGTGAGGTTCTTTATTTTCAAAAAAAAAAACATCAATGTTTTCTTTTATGTTTTCTTTTAGTTGTGATATGCAGGTTAAAAAAAAAAAATCAAGCAAGAAGTCAGCTCATGCCTAATTCAATCAGACATTCATCCTTGAAAACGGAAGGGGAGTAACAATTTTCTAATCTTTATACTTTTCTTCTCTTTCTCTTTTACATTGAGGATAATGTAAAACTTAATTTTAGATATTTCATTATGTTGAATGCTTGAGATAACCATGCTTGTTAAAAAAAAAATAAAAAAATACTTGCATTGGTATGTGAATGAGACTTGTTTAGGATCATCATTACCTTTTTGGGTTCATTATTGTGTTGAACATTGCATGCTTTAATTTGGGATAGATAATATCTTATAAAGCAAGATATAGCATACTTTTTTTTAAGATTACTGAAGTACATCTTTCCTTGTAAAAGTTGTGTGAGTTGTGTGAATATGCATGAAAGATGAGTATGATGCTTTACTTGTGATTATCCCTTTTGATCTAGTCCTAAACAAGGTTTAAGTAAATAGAGTAATAATCATTACATAAATAAATAAATAAATAAATGTGTACAAAGTTCTATCTACTCCAATGTTTTGAGTTGCTTAGTAACTAGGGGTATTCATCACAAATGTTTATCTTTACGTCAAACGGCAGCTTGAAATATGAGTATGCAAAGCACTTTAAGTTTGTGACTTTGTGAGTAACCGGGTGCATTCATCACAAATGTTTGTATTCGCGTCAAAAGGGAAGTGACAACTTAAAGACAAAGAATATATCATATCTTCAAAAAAAAAAAGAAAAAAAAAGAAAAAAAATATATATATAGATATTTCTCTAGTTTGCTACCTTGTTTGTGTTGGTGAGAAGGGAAGATTACAAGTTGAGTTTTCATATGAATCAATTATGTTGGTTGCACGATAAATATGACTGAATTTGGAAATTTTGTATGGATGTTTGATTTAGAGAATGTGAGTATGCTTATTTTTCTTTATTTGCTATTGTGTACACTAAGTTAAAGATACCAATGTTTGCATGATAGGTCCTTCAAGTGTGATGAATCGAGCCTAATTATGGTTGTTATTATTATTATTTTTATTTTAAAGGTATTATGTTTTCTTTTGCTTGAGGACTAGCAAAATCTAAGTTGGGGGGTGTGATTGTGCATCAAAAGTGTCATTAAGTCTCTTATTTTACATATGTATTTATTGTTTTTATTTTGTTGTTTTTATAATAATTGATGTGTTTTTTAGTAATGAAGTTTGTTTTAATGTTTTGATAGGTTTTTGGAGCTTAAATGAATTAATTCAGAAAATTCAACGTCGGAATTCAGAACAAAGAATTGAAGAGACATTTAGTTGAAGATTGAAGCAAATCTTGGTTCAAATAAGTGCTCCAAATTTGTCCCAAAAATCAATTCTATTCCAATTCTAGAAAAGAATATCATATGATTTATTTCAAGCCCAAACTTGCCTTATGTTGTATGCAAACTTCAACCATTAAACACTTAAGGTTTCAATGTCAATCTTAGCCCAAATAATAAGTACATTTGTATACTTATTTGATGCTCAAAATCAGCCCTAAATCAACCCTAAATCAACCCCAAATCAACCTTCAAATCAACCCAAACACAATCCATAATCTTACATGTCCACACAACAAATAACAATTGATTTATTTTGTGTAATCCATTGATCCAAGAAGGCAAGCACATGGATGGAAAGCTGGAGGGGATATTTTAACATTATTTTGGGTCAAAAAGAAGAAGGAGACACCTCATAAATGAGGAAGAAAAACGTGCACCAAAATAGTTGTAAAGCTGTCTTGATTTGATTTTTCAGAACACCTTTCGGTGTTTTGCCCATAACTTTTGACTCAGGTGTCCAAATGAGCTGTTCTTTAATGATCTGGAAAGGTGACAGAATTGTCTATAAATATGTCTCTAATAGACTTCGCAAAAAAAAAGCTTCTAAGAGGGTCGAATTGCTGTCTAAAGTTAGAGTCAGATTTGTGTCCGAATTTTTTCTGAAATTGTATTGTGTTCTTCTTTATAGATTTCGGTTCTTTAGTTTGTAAAACTTATTATTTTAGTTGGATTCAAGTTCTTTCATGTTTATTGAAGTGTTCTTATATATAATCATGGTTGGCTAAACTCTTTCTTGGATCCAAATCAAGGATAATGGTGATTAAGGTGAGTTCTTTAGGATATGAATGAATCTTAATGTTTATCTTCTTATTTTCTTCATGAATGATTTATTATTGTAAAGAAATTTTAGAAATCATTTAGGTAATGTTATAATCTTGAATTTTTATGCACAAACTTTAGTTTTGGTATAGAGATTGCTTGATTCAATGTCTTACTTAATATGAAAGTACTTGTTCATTCTTAAGCAATAATCAATCTTCATCTTTCTAATCTTCATTGTAATATCTGCCGATCTAATATCACCATCATTGATATTAGGTTGAGTTATCTTATATATGTTGAAGAAATCACCAATACATCACCATTAAAATTGATTTGGACCAAGACTTACCTTTTCTTATCATTTAAAATCTATTTACATTTTTTTTTTATCTTTAAAAACAAATCCATCCATTATTTTCAACCAAGTTATTGTTAATTTAATTTCTCTTGAGTTTTTTTTGTTACTTAGCTTAATTTCCAGATCTAGCTCTCTGTGGATATGACCTCGATCTTACCGAGTTAATTGCTACATTGCACACTCGTGCACTTGCGAGTTAAAACAAGCCGATCATAAAAAGCAGTCAAGCAGGTATCTTATATTATTAGATACATTATTATAAAACATATTTTAGTTAAGGAGTTATTGATCCTTCAAGTGCAAAATGATGATATAAAACGATAGTAAAAATGCACTTTTAAATACTAATCCCGCCCCCCAACCAGCTTATTACTAGTCCCTAGTAATCAAAGCGTTAAAATAGAAAACAAATTTGCACATTTCACAAAGCAAGGTATTCATCATTTAACTTCCATTAATCTATCCAAATAAACAAACTCGCATTAAATTTATATATCTGCTCAATACCTCTGAACAAGATATTAATAAACCTTGCTTTTGTGCTCAATGTATCAACACATAATTATGGGGCTTTTCTTGGAAGAAAATAAAATTTTTGTTCTAATGTTTAAGGTTAACTTCCTTGGGTTGGGATTACTATGTTTGTCTTTTTTTTTTGTCTCTTTTTTTTTTTTAACTCTATATACATATACTTTAAAAACATCATGCATCTTTAACCCATGTAATGAGCTTTCAGCTAATGACTCCCAGACCAGTTGGTCTTAGGGCATT
>NW_011504276.1:0-6524 GCF_000495115.2 Populus euphratica
CTGGTCTCTCCCTTTCTGTGGTTTTTCACCCGAGACCAAAAACGGTTTTATTGACTTTCTATTATTTTCTTTCTTTTTTAATTAAAGGTATCATCAGATTAATTAATTTATTAAATAAGATTAGATTTTGTTTTTTAAATAATTTTAAATATACATATTTTATATCAATCCAACCTACATAGATTAATTTTTTAATTTGATTTAATCTGATATTCAAAACTTAATCTAAATTAGATTTGATATAGAATTAAATTAAAAGTTAATTTCATTATATTTAATTAATCATGTGTTTGAATTTACTATATAGTTAACTTGATTAAAAACCTTGTAAGGTCCGGTCTTTTATTTTTAGAGTAATAAATTTTATGTTGGTATTGTTTTAATATTTAAAAAAATTATTTACGTGTTGGTTGACTTTGGTTAAGCTATAGGCTGGCACGGGACAGTTTGACTGTTAATAAATTAAAATCAGTATAAGTTTTGAATTATTTTAAAGATGTAATTCCATGACAATGTGATATTCAAACCAATAACCACTGACTTCATCGAAGAAGGAAGCAGGTTTTATTGACGATTGGACCAATTTCTTTGAGTTTTCTAGCCACCTGTGCCATGAGACGAGCACGTGTCGGGTGGGGGCGGATTTTGCTTGCCCACAGTTTTCAGATTTTCTTTTATAAATGTGATTTGGGGAGTAAATTAACATTTTTGAAGAAATCAAAACCATGGGAGGGGATGGACTGGAGCATGTCTAACTACATTTTATTGCCTCGTACTGTATTGGTAGCCAGCGCTACACTATATTTAATATAGAAAAGAAACTTTCCATTTATTGTTAGTGTTATTTAGAAGAAGAAAAAAATTACATCAAAATTAAATTGACATGTACACATAATTTAACTTATAAAAATCAAAGAGATTGGTTTTTTTAAATATCAAAACATTAACACGTTGGATTAACTCAAACTAACTCGGTTAACTTTGTTAAATTCATGACTTATATAATATAACTATAATAATTTTATATAAAGTAAATCAAAAAAAAATTATTAAGTTTAATTTCTAATCAATTTAATGTTGAATAGTTAAATTAAAAAAAAATTAATTTGGCTAACTTACCTGACTTGTGATCTAAATCATGAAATTAAGATGACTTCATAGAAAAAAATAAAAAAAAATAATATGAATTAACCCGAATTAACTTATCAATATCACAACTAAAGTTGTAATATTGTGATGACTTTTTAAAAAATAAGTCAAAATAAGTTATGAAAAACTCAATTTTCAATACACTTGTCATTAAATAATGAAATTAAAAATAAAAATCAATTTAGAAACAAAACAAAATAAAACAACCTAGGCCTGCTTGGGTTAATCCACAAAACATATGACTCGAATTATGAGACCGAAATAACTTTATAAAAAACAAATCATAAAGATCTAATTCATAATCAATGATAAAATTTAAAAAATATATTAATTTAAAAAAATAAAAATAAAACCCGAGTCAATTAGGTTAACTCGTCAAATCTGTAATCCGAGTCATAAGATTGATATAACCTAACAGGAAGTAAATTAAAATAAATCACTTTAATTTCATGCTTCATGACACAATTTATTAGACTAAATTAATTATATATAAAGCAAACAATAATAAATTATAAAGTTTAATATCCAATAAATTAAATATTAAAATAAAATAAAAACATAATTTTTTTTAAAAAAAAAAAATATTAAAACGAGTAGAGTTTTGTGGTGTAATACACCATAAAAGCACAATTTTTTTTTAAAGTATAGATATAAAGGGAAAAAAATAAAAAAAAATTATTAAAATAAAACACAACATTTTTTTTAGAGGCGATGGAATTTAAAATCACCACCCTTTAAGTTTATTGTTAATTGATAATACTGTTTATTTTCTTGTAAACAATTTACATCATTAATCAATGCATTCTAATACATTATAGTAATTATTAAATAAGTGACTCAAACTATATTGTAGACTGATTTTAAAAAAATAAAAAATATAGGATCTAAAAATATTTGGTTTGATTATAATATTAGAGTCTAGAATATTGAGTTTGATTGCAACGCCAAACCCAATAATAATATTTAACTTATTCGTTAAAATTTTTATTTTTTTACTTTTTCAAAAAAAAATATGATTTTTCTTTCACAATAATAAAAGTTTTTTAAAATTTATTACTGATAATTATAATAATAATAATAATTTTTAATTTTACATTTCAAATCAAATCTATAATTATTTTATAACATTGATAATATTTTTTTTTAATTATTAATTATTTCATCAATAATATTAATTATAAAAAAAAATAATATTTATAATATAAATAATAATATTTTTGATATTATTATTTTCAATTATAATAAAAATAATTATATTTACAACATAAATAATTTTGGATCTGGTGCAGCCTCAGAAGCCCTGGATCATAATACTTAGCATGATTATAAAACATATCAAGCTGCTGCAGAAACTTCATTTCTTTTAGATTAGAAGTATAATTAGGATTTATTTGATTACTTTTCCTTTTTGTGCCCTTTTGTGCTCCCTCTTGGTCCTTTGCTTTCAACATCTTCTAAATGAAATCTGTTGAGAAGTTAAAACATAGATTATGTCTTGAGTGTATGGTTATACTTTATAAGATCCCCCAACACACCTTTTTTCTCTCGTTAAGCCGCAGCCTCACATCCCTTTCTTCCCATGCATGCCTTCTTTTCTTTTCCCAGGGTTCCCATTCAATGCGTGGCTCGGTTTTGTACAATCCCCGAATGCCCTTTGCTGCCAAAATGCTCGTGTCTTCTTCATTTCTGGTTTTTATTTAACAAATCAGTAACCGACGAGATTTGTTGAACCCCATGCGTGCTTGGCTTGAATCTAGGCTAGTGATCAAAGCATATGAAGAGACGAGAGGTTTTTGTGTTCGAAAACGGGCAGGATTCAAGTGTTCAATTTCTTCATTAATCTATTGGTTGGGTTGATTCTTTGCGGTGTCATTTTTTTAAGGATATGTTTAAAATACAGTAATAGTTATTTTTTAAAGTGTTTTTAATTAAAAAATAAATATAAATAACTTTTTATTTTTTTTAAATTATTTTTAATACCAACACATTAAGATAGTCTAAAATATATAAAAAAATTAATTTAAAGCAAAAAAAACTTAATTTTAAAAAAAACTTTTAAAATATAAAATTAAACAAGCTCTTTGTTTTAACTACTATATCCATAATTCTCAGTTAACTAGCTTTCATGTACACTTGATGTGTTGATTACATCTCTAACAGCTAGAAACAAACGGCATTCAATTCAAACTCAAAATGAACAACCATGCCATTCTTGCTCTCTGTTATTTTTACATGCAGAGAGAAATATTTAGGCAATTTTCTATGATTTATCTAGGCAATTTTCTATGATTTATACTGCTACCTTGAGTTAGAATGATTCAGAGTGAGTTTGTTTTTGAAATAATTTTTGTGATTGTAATTTAAAAAAAAAAAGTTTTAAAAATGTGTGAATAGTCTAATTAAATACATACTCGATAAAAATTATGATTGAGATTTATATATAACTAAATATATATATAAAATATTTGGTTATGGTTGCTTTTCAAAAAAAAATTTTATTTTAAAATATATTAAAATATTTTTTTATTTTTAAAAAATTATTTTTAATATCAGTGTATAAAAATGATATAAAAAAATATTAATTTGAAGTAAAAAATTAAACTAATTACAATTTTTTAAAATGTGCTTTTAAAAAATAAAAACAAATAGAGTTTTAAGAAATTTAATTAAAAAATATATAAAAATTACTTCCTAAAAATTACATATGAAACTCAATTTTTTTATTAAACTCCATAACATAAAACATAATTTAGTATATTACTAAACAACTAATTATGTTTTTTGTACCACAAACACAGGAACAGTTGGGAAATAAATGGACCCTTACTCCGTATTTTATAATAATTTAAAGACATGATCGATGCACTAAAAAAGGTAGCATTAATGGACACAACCCACAGTATACGAGGATAAAAAGAAACAATTTGTCTTAATGTATGCTTGTAGTGTAACTATTGTATTCATTTGGTTCTGTCTTTGTTTGATTTGGATTTGAGGACGAAGACCGACTTCTGATAAGGGCACGAGTGACCACACCACCAGCAAATTTTCTCAGAACGCTAAATAAGTCACGGGTAACGTCTAGCTTTGAGTAGAATTACTCCAACTCTACTAAAATTCCATCCCACCTAACACATTGAGATGACCGTTTAAAACTTATATTTTTATAAAAGTAAATAGGAAGTGCTAGATCTTATTGTACAAAATTACTATACTCATGAGTATTAGATGCTTATATATATATATATATCAGTTTAAATACTTTCTTGTTGACATTTATTTCTTTTTAAGATTTTATTATTTATTTCTTGCTGGTGTATAGACAAGATGCATGCAATTAACCTTTTAAAATCCCAACAACAATAGAAAAATATAACGATTAATTCTAAGCTATAGATTAACAAAATAAAAATTAATAGAAAAATCAAAACTTAAAATCGAAGAGAATAAGCTTAAAAACTATAGTTAATAAAGGTAAAAAAAGGTGGAAAATCTTCTTCAAAATTGTCCTTAAAAAACGACCAAACACTCTTGCTTCGACTATATTTTATATGGTGAGTTTTGGAATAAAAAATTGATATAGGATTGATTATAGTTATTACTAGAATAAATCTCCTTCGAAATCAAACTTAATTACCGGTTATAAAATAATAATAAACTTGACGACCTTTACTTTAAGACCTTACTTTTTGTAACGAGGAAACTGTTCAAATTCACGAAGAAGATAATTAACTAATCAAACTTTTGAACTGATAAAAAATAATTTTTCATAGACAAAGAATTATAAATTCAAGCAAAAATTAAATATATTGATAAAAAATGTTTTTACATTAAATAAATACTTAAGCCCGACCGAAGCCATGTATATTGGCTCAATCTCAGAGTTCAATTTGTTAATTTATGTTTCACCCCCCCTACAAACTTGGGGTGATTTTTTAAGTGTAAATAATATATAAAATCTTATTGTTTTTTAATAATAATTTTTTTGTCAATTTATAATTTATTTTGATTATATTAATGTTTTATATCATGTGAATAATAATTTATTTTTAAAAATAAATCCTAAAAATTGACAGACTCTGTTTTTAATTTGACTGCCAATATATTTATTAACCATGTTTTAAAACAAGAATTTCATACAGATCTAACTAGCCTTTAATCCTCTAAACCAGTCTTTCAATTCATTTTTATTTATGAATTAAATATCCAGAGGTGTATTTGAATCATTCAATACAGATATACCTCTAAAAGTTACGTTTTTAATTCTTTAGTTACTGTTTCCAGACAAAAGAAAGTGGAGATAGATGAGAAGAACAATCCAAAACTATTATAAAAATATATTTATTTTATATTTTATCTTTCTTCATCCACTTAATTATTAGGCTATTTAAAAATATGGTTATAGTTATAATTATATTTTAATTTTTTTTTGTTATGAAATACATTAAAATAATTTTTTTATTTTTAAAAAATTATTTTTTAAATTATCAAAACAAAACAATCTGAAATATAAAAAGTTAAATGTTTTTAAAATACAATTTATAACACGTTTCCAAACATTTTTAAATTAGATTTTATTATTATTTTTTTCAAAATATAAGGCACCTCGATTTACTCCCTTTTCCTTTGTTGTTTAATAGATAATGTTAATAGCTAACATTTTTCTCTCTCTCGTCTCAATAGGTGTTTATTAACTCCCATCATTTATGCCTTCTTCTAGCACATATTAGAAAAACCCTTTAAACATTTATCCTTTAGTATACTCAACTTAGTGTGATGCGAACACGTAGAGTCAAATTCCTTAAATCTAAACTTAAAATAAAAATAATTCAAACAAATTAATATTAGATTTAAAAATAACAAAAAACCCAACATAATAATTATAATAAAAACCTTGATCTAATAATTATTTATTTGACTTTGTGTAACAATCAACTCAAAATGATATACGTTATGTTTCTTTTTATATTATTTTTTAAAATTTTAAATTTTAAAATAATTATATATATTATTAATGTTGAATCTTTTCATATAATATGTTTGAACTGAATTAATATTTTATTTTTTATGCCCTATAATTCTCCCTCAACCGGTCTTAAACAAAATAACAAAGCAAGTATAAATACCAGTGGCATAGCTAAAATATATTTTTTGTTGTTATATTTATATATCTGTTAGAAATAATTATAACGTCATGAGAAAATGAATAACTGAATTTTTAATGTATTTAGATATTATTTGGAAATGCATTGCAAATCATGTTTTAAAAAATTCAATTCTTTTTATTAAAATTTAATATATTTTATATATTTTGAATCATTTTAATATGTTGATGTCAAAAATAATTTTTTAAAAATAAAAAAATATTATTAATT
>NW_011504381.1:0-2302 GCF_000495115.2 Populus euphratica
GATAGACACACATATCATAAGCCATCTAGAATAAAAATCTTGATCGTAAAGAAGACAATTAATAAGCTGATGTGTTAAAAGATATGATGAAGGTCCATACTAGATAAAGAGGAGGATCTTATAACTCAAAGCTTAAGAAAACACATTACACTAAATGAGTATATGCCAAGAGAGCTGAAAAGGATGGAAAATATATTTGTTGTTTGCTATCAAGTTGATGAAGAGAAAACTTTTACTGAAGAGATTATGAAAGACAGCTATCATAAATGTCTAAACTTGTCGTATGATGTATGCACCATAAAGATATCATTTAATGATGAAAACCTGTTGCTTGGATTAAAACTCTATAATCGCCCTAATTTAATCAAATGATACATTATTGAAAATATGCTTAATTGTATTTTGATAGATGATAATTTAACTATTAATATACTACCTCTTAAAATAATAAAAGAGTTAGGGATTTTCATGGATAAACTCTTTCCAAGTCATCTGATGATTCAAGGCTTTAATAAAAAAGGGCGAAACACTATGAAAAGATAAGATTTACGAGGTCCAATGTATTTTTTTCACATCATATATACCAAAACTACTTACAAAATGCTATTTGGATGACCACGGTATATGAAAATGGTATTGTCTCCTCAACACTCCACTAATGCTTTAAGTATTATTAAAATGGACAAGTGTGAAAAATCATGATGGATAATGACCCATTTAACATAGCTAAAGCCCATTTGACCAATGCAAAGTTTTATTTTAGGTAAGCCATGATGGCAAAACTATGATCCCTACCTAAAGACCAATAAGTAGGAAGAGATGACTTTAGGGGCTCAGAAAGGTATAAATCATCTATAAATAAAAAAATGACTCATCCAATAAAGAATAAAGGAAAAGAAAAGGTAGTAAAAAACTTCATTGATAATAAGCTATTATGTAAAGCTATGGTACTATGATATATTCAGGTATCAGTAAGAGGAAAGAGTCAACCTTTTTTAACTAAAGATGAAGAGAAAATCACCAAGGTGCTTGAAAACTGAACTTTGTCAACTATTAATCTCACATTAACCAAGGTCTCAAAACCCTAATTGAAAGGGTTTGTTCATCAAATTGAGTCAATGGTTACAAATCTTGAAGGACTAAAAAGGAAAAAAAATACACAATAGTGATCACAAACCCCACTGATGCACAATAGTTTTTACACAAGAAAGCTGAGACAATTGCCTACAACTTTCATGTTTTCAACTGGCTCCAATTTTGACGTTATCAATGACATTTTGGGCAGACAAGAGAAGATAAGGATTGTCACCAAGTCAAAAGTTGGCCACCCACTTATCAATTAGTCATCAAATCAATAGTTCCAAATTTTGGCCTATAAAAGGAGGCATTTCCCATGCATTTAGGCATCTTGGTTTCCAGATCAAGATCATGCTCTTCCTTTCTCTCTTTGTATTTTTTATGCTTTGTTTTCATTAATATTAAGTTTATGCCTTTCATTTCCTTTCCTTTACTTAGTTAACTTTTATGTTCTTATTTTGTTTATCTATTTTGCTTTCTTTCATTATGTCTAGCTAAGTTAATTATGTCAAGGTGAAAAGGTTACACTAATGGTGTAAGAATAAGTATAATGTAAACTTAATATGAACTTTAATGTTTGATACTAACATGTTTTATATTTGTTATCTTGTTCACTCTTTAATACTTTGCTTGTTAAATGACTAATCTTGATTTATGTTATATAACACTTGGTACAACAAATGCTTGGCACTTTCATAGCCCATAATGTATGGTATAACCGACACCTGAGCTATGAAAGGAACTTGATTTATTGTTAACATAAGTTATAATCATGAATGCTTGACGAGATTTACAAGTATTAGCATTAATTGAATAAGATGACTAATGTAATCATGTTAACAATATATAATCTGATTGGAACCTCCTTTGTGTGTGGTTTCCAATTCAATAATAAGAGTTTATACTATACTTGTTTGATATACCATTAGTGGAACCTCTAACCTTGACATTTGTTATTATCATTGTTTAATCGTTACATTAATATTCCATCTCAAAGTTCTCATCTTCTTCTTCTTCTTCTATTTCTTTATTATTATTATTATTAGTACTACTACTACTACTACTACTACTACTACTACTACTACTACTACTACTACTACTACTACTACTACTACTACTACTACTACTACTACTACTACTACTACTACTACTACTACTACTACTACTACTACTACTACTACTACTACTACTACTACTACTACTACTACTACTACTACTACTACTA
>NW_011504381.1:4968-6206 GCF_000495115.2 Populus euphratica
TATTATTATAAAACATGCTTTAGTTAATGAGTTATTGATACTTTAAGTGCAAAATGATGATATAAAACCTTGATAAAAATATATTTTTAAGTATCAATCAATTGCCTTACCAGGTTGTCTAGGCACATTGAAAGAGATCTTTCATATTTTCTCTTAGGCTCAATTGCACATTCACCATAAACTCATAAGTCTGTTAAATGTTAATGGTTATTATAATAAGTTGTTGTTTTTTGATCATGCTGTGAAACAGGAATTTATAACATCTTCTACATGAAAAATCATAATCTCTGCTACTATTGCTGCACACTTGATTGACCAACTACAATATTTTATTCCTGTAATTGATCCCTCCATAAGTCGCATAAATTGATCATCTATATAAAATATCATTAATAACATCATAATTTGAACCAAATCTTCACATGAAAGTTTTAAAAAATTATCTCAGTTTTCCAGGAAAAAAGATTGAGGTCATTCAAACTTTTAGATTTCAAGATATGGGCTGAAAACTAAACAATATCTGAGTTGTAGAACAAATTCAGACTTCTTCGTTGTTGCTATAATTTGGACTTGAAAACGGCATTTTTAAAACCAGACCTCCAAATAAAAGATGTAGGCCTATATCTTACCTTTCCATTCATATAAAGTAGACCTAAATCTGAGATCTATATCTCTATATATGACCCAATTACCGAACAGCGTTCTGGTTTGAACTACACCAGCATCTCCTTTTTAAGTTTGGCCATCTCTTTGTCCTTTCAATTTCAGTTCTTAAACTCATCAAATAATCTATTCATTTATATGATAGGCCTGCATTTAAGATGAACATTTACCACAAATTAAAGGTATCTTATATTATTAGATATGTTATTATAAAACATGTTTTAGTTAAAGAGTTATTGATATTTCAAGTGCAAAATGATGATATAAAACTTTGATGAAAATACACTTTTAAATACTAATCAGTAATCAATATAACTGATCAAATACTACATAGAGATCTTACAAATAATTTTCTTTTTCCTTTTACTTTACCACAAGACCATCAATATAGCATTCAATATTTTAATGAAGCAAATCATCAAAAAAGCCTTTTGTATTGCCTATTGATAAGTGGCATTTGCATTCTTTAAGATAAAAGAAATGAACTTGTAACAATATATCCCTTTTTAAAGTCCAGAAGGTTATCTTCTCCTCATCTATAAGTGCCACTCGAATTTGATTATAGCTATATGAAC
>NW_011504380.1:0-2690 GCF_000495115.2 Populus euphratica
ACTATCAATTCAACCCTACAATTAGAAAACACTAAGTTCTCAAACTCCATGATCAAGAAGTAATAAAAAAAATTGTTCTAGTTAAAAAGAATTGCCAAGATTAAGATTTCATGTTAACCGAGTTGAAGACAAAGACCATTTTTGGGCTTATTAGTGGCTACTATTTTTAGGCATGGCTGATTTGTTTTCTCTGCGTTTAGGTAATGTTCTTTATGTTCTTTGAAAGAACATTGTTTTAGCCCCTAGATTTGGATCAATTTTAGTATATTTCTTTGCATATACATTTTTCTTGTGCATAATTAACTAATAATCTAGCTTTTACTCACATTAATAATATGTTTAAATGGTTTTTAATTCTAAGATTTTGGTTTTGAACTAAAACCTATTTTGATCAAATTGGGTTTTGGTTTTGAACTGAAACCTATTTTGATCAAATTATGATGATTCATTGAAAGTCAAAGTGAATTGATGGTAACATGTTTAGATTGTTGATATTTGCATGATTTTCAACATGTATATATCTTTAATTCACCCATATTTACTCTGGTTTAAAAGCCATATTGTTAGGTTCACATTGAATGTTCTTAGTGTTTTACCCAAGAACATTACCTTAACTATATGATTTTGACTTGTTTTGTTTCATTTATATTCCCAGAACCCTTTGTTATGCATGATCAACCATTAATCCAATGTTTATTTACATCAATAACACCATTTCAATGGCTTTTAATCATAGGGTTTTTGTTTAGAACCGAAACTTATTTTGATAAAATTGTGATATTTTAGTGATAACTGAAATGATTAAATATGATTATTGATCTTTGCATGATTTCTAACATGTATATGTCTTTGTTGTGATCAAATTCGGTTTAATTTGGAACCCACATTACTACGTTTGGTTTTAAGTGTTCTTTGTGTTCTTGTGTTTAATTTCTTTTGTTCATGAATTTTTAAGTTTCTTCTGTCTTTTAGGTGTTTAATCTTTTTTAGCTTTGGTTTTGTTTTTGGGTCAAACCAAGATTTTTTATTTAGTTTCTAGTGGAACCAAAAATTTTAGGTCAACTTGGTCTGGTCGACCTAGTCAGGTTAGGTAAAAAACATTAGGTCAAAAGGTCTTATATCTTATTTGGTTTGTAATTAGTACTTAAAATATATTTTTTTCTAAGTTTTATATCATCATTTTGCACTTCAAGTATCAACAACTCTTTAACTAAAGTATGTTTTATAATATCATATCTAACATTATAAGATACCTTTAATTTATTTTAAATGTTCATCTTAAATGCGGGTTCATCACAAAGTTTAACTACTGAAATAAAGAAGACAAAGAAAGGATAGAAAAGAGATACTAGTGCAATCCAAACTGAAATACTGTTTAGTCATTGAATTATATGTAGAGATATAAAACATGGATTTAGAATTGGAATACTATTTAGTCCAAATCCTTTCATGATGATAAGATTTGGATGATAAGACCATCAAAAGAGGCTTATTTAATCCTTGCTGATAGAAGTAAAGTAGACATGAAAAGTCTTAGGTATCAGAAAAAAATATCTCTTTTTTTTCTTAACAAGGAAGCAGGTAAACATGGGTCTCGCCAAATTGATAAATAGGTAACAGGGGCTAGCAGGAAAGCAAGAGAGAGAGAGCTGCCATTTGCAAAAATACGATGATTACAAGAGTGTTGGGTCGTAAGCCCGCATGAAAGAGTGTTGGCAATATCAGCTTAGAGAATAGATAAAAACCTACTCTTAATAACTTGTATCGGATCAGCTAATATATATGTTGAAAAGATTGAAATGATAAAATGATGAGTTTTTCACAACTCCATGAATAAATAGAACAAATATACAATAAGAGAGTAAGTTATAATGTGATTAATTTATTAGGTTCATACATGATAATAATATAACAAAACAAACCACTAACACATAAATATAGAAATAAAAATGAAAAAGGAGAAGAAAATGTGTTCACATCAAGATACAGTATCATAACAAATATGTGCGATAAAAAATTAATTATTATTTCTGTTTATGATACTTTAAAGATAATTTAATTTTTTATATAAAATTATTTAAAAAAATTAATTAGCATTTAAGAGTAACTTAAATACTTTTTTATAACAAAAAAATTATAGAAATTATTAATTAGAATTTCTATTTAGAAAACCTTATGGATAGTTTAATTTATTTTATAAAAAATAGAAAACAATTATCAAAAAATTATTTAGGATATTTCAAATGTAGTTTAAACATTTTCTTTTATAAAAAACATTAATTATAATTTCTTTTTAGAATACTTCACGGGTAGTTTAAATATTTTTTTATTTAATTAGAATTTTTTTAGGATACTTCAAGGGTAGTTTGAATGTTTTTTTTAATTAATTAGAATTTTTGTTTAGGATACTTCAAGTGTAGCTTAAATTAATTATAATTTTATAAAAACAATTATATAAAAAAATTAATTAGAATGTTTGTTTGGGATACTTCAAGGGTAATTGAAATGTTTTTTTTTATAAAAATAAAAAGTATTTATAAAAAGTTAATTAGCATTTCTATTTAAGATACTTTATGGATAATTTAATTTTTTAATGAAAAATGAAAGCAAATTATAAAAAAATAATTAGCATTTCAGTTTAGGATGCTTTAAAAGTAAATAGTTTTTTTTATAACAAATAAAACAAATTA
>NW_011504380.1:5214-6207 GCF_000495115.2 Populus euphratica
TATATCTCTTGAAAAAACACACCATGACGACGTCCTTACTAAACAATCCATTCTTCTCCTCCTTTCTCCACATCCTGTTTTTGCTCCTTCACATATTCAACTCTTCTTCTTTCTTTGCTCTAGCTGAACACACTTCCTCCACAACTTCGCTATTTGGTAATAATAATACAGAAGCTAAGGCTCTTCTCCAATGGAAAGCCAGTCTTGACAACCAAAGCCAATCTGTCCTTTCTTCTTGGGTCGGCATCAGCCCTTGCATTAACTGGATTGGAATCACCTGTGGCAATTCTGGAAGCGTCACCAATTTGACACTTGAAAGTTTTGGCTTGAGAGGTACGCTTGATGATTTCAACTTCTCGACCTTCCGTAATCTTTTTGTTCTTGACCTTGCGAACAATTCTCTTTCTGGAACCATCCCACATGAAATTGGGAAATTAAGAAACTTAGCTCTCCTTAATCTCTACGTGAACCAACTTTCTGGCTCCATTCCTCGAGAAATTGGGTTGTTAGAGTCTCTCAATGAACTTAACTTGGCAAGTAATGTTTTAACAGGTACAATCCCTTATTCCATTGGAAAATTAAGAAATTTATCTTTCCTAGCTCTTTCTACGAACGAACTCTCTGGTCCCATCCCTTCTTCTATTGGAAACTTGACAAACCTATCTGAGCTTTATCTTTGGGATAACAAACTCTCTGGTCCTATCCCTTCTTCTATTGGAAACTTGACAAGCTTATTCATACTCTATCTTTGGGGTAACAAACTTTCTGGTTCCATTCCTCAGGAAATTATGTTGTTAGAGTCTCTCAATCACCTTGACTTGTCAAGTAATATTTTAACCGGTAGAATCCCTTATTCCATTGGAAAATTAAGAAATTTATCTTTACTTGGTCTTTCTAATAACCAACTCTCTGGTCTCATCCCTTCTTCTATTAGAAACTTGACAAGCGTATATGAGCTCTATCTTGCGGAAAACAATCTCACTAGTCCCATTC
>NW_011504390.1:0-3149 GCF_000495115.2 Populus euphratica
CGTGACGTCTGAGCGGTTCACATGATGCTCACTTTCCGGTGCTGACAACCAGAACAGGAAAATTCATGGTTCAATGACTAAGCACACCAGCGACTCCATCTCGTTTAGAGCACATGCGAAGCAAATGGTAAGATTAATTTAAATGAAATATATTATTAATTAATTTGTTGTTGCTTATAAATATATTTAACTTGCAACCTTTTTTTTTCCTTACAAGCTACGTCTCTTGGATGTGAGCTGAGCCTAATGGAGCTGTTTGTAGAGATGCATGTGTGGAGTTAAGACCATCAAAGGGGTGCAACAATTCATGGACAACCGTGCTCAACACTTCATGATATGTTCATTCAATCCTTTTATTTTATAAGTTATTATTTTCTTGACTTGAATATGATATTTAAAAAAAAAATCAAGAGATTTATAATAACTGGTTAAGGGAGAGATATAGGGACGATCCGTCGACCCATTTGGATTTTAATCTGGATTTATGGATTGAGGTAGAATTGTCTAGTAAAACCAATAAAAATTAGGTCTACGAGCTTTTTAACACTACGGCTGAAAACTTGCATTCGGCCTGTAGTGTCTCAACTATTGGGAGCTCTCCATCAATATCGAGCACCCAGTCTAAGGAGTTCACTTTGAAACAACAATATGAATGACTTTAGACATGATCAAAAGATTGATGTCTTCTTCTAAGTGTAGGTTTGTCGAAGTAATAAATAACCCGATAAGATCGGAGTTGAACCGCATGGAGGTTAATTGTATAAATTATATATAATAATAATAATACAACAACAACAACAACAACAACAATAATAATAATAATAATACTAGTAGTAGTAGGAATAGTAGTAATAATAGTAGCTATAATAATAGTAATAAAGAAGAAGAAAAAGAAGAAGAAGAAAAAGAAGTTGATGAGAACTTTGAGATGAAAGATTAATGTAAGGATTAAACAATAATAATAACAAATATCAAGATTAAAGGATCAACTAAGGATATTTCAAACAAGTATAGTATAAACTCTTATTACTCAAATAGAAACCACATACAAAGGAGGTTTCAATCAGATTATAAATTGTTAACATGATTACAATAGTTATCTTATTCAAATAATACTAATACTTGTAAATATTGTCAAGTATTTATGATTATAACTTATATTAATAACAAATCAAGTTCTTTTGATAGGAAACCAGTTTTACCATGAAAGTTCTAGAAAATTATCTTAGATTTCTATAAAAAAAAACAATGAGGTTATTTAGACTTCTAGAACTCAAGATATGGGCCAAACGCTTAAAAATGTTCGAGCTATAAGATAAATTTAAACTTTTTTGTTGTTGTTATAATTTGGACTTGAAATCGGTTTTATTAAAATCAGACCTCCACATGAAAGTTGTAGGCCTATGTCTTACCTTTTTATCAATATAAAGTAGATCTAAATTCAAGATCTATAACTCTAGATATGACCCAATTACTTAATCTCTTTGTCCTTTCAATTTCAATACTTCAACTCATCAATCGATCCTTTTATTTATATGATAGGTCTACATTTAAGATGAATATTAACTATAAATTAAAGATATCTTATATTATTAGATATGTTATTATAAAATATGTTTTAGTTAAGGAGCTATTGAGATTTCAAGTGCAAAATAATGATATAAAACCTTGATAAAAATACACTTTTAAGTACTAATCAACTCTCAATGGATTATGATAAGTATTTTAAATGATCATGGAGATCAGATCAAGGATGGGTGATGATACATGTACAACCCTTTTTTGGCTACACTTTCCTGGGAACAACCTGCCTCCTCCTCCTCCAGCAGCTCCGCTGTTATTCTAGTTTAATTTTTTTTTTGAAACACATTAAATTTATAATGAATATTTAGATAAATATTATTTAACATTATTTTTATAGTTTTAATGTTTAATACAATTTTATTTGGTTATTTATGTGGTTAATTAGTTTTTTTACTATTAATAAATACTTTTTTAGACATTTTAAATAAATACCAACAACCTTGTAGATAGAACAAGGTTATCAATATTTTGCTGAGAGTTGCAAACAAATTATCACCCACGCCAAAATCACTGACGAACATTCCATCACTGTTCACCATCGCTATTACCAATGACATATATCCTTCAGTATTTTACATAGAGTTTTGAAATATTTACCACCCATACCATAATCACCGATGGTCATTCCATTAGTGATTATCATTGAAAATACAGATGGAGTTATTTCGTAGGTAAAGTTCTTGCGAGAAATTTTTTTGTAGCATTTCATCGTCTGTAAGACCATCAGTGTTTGTTTTTTTTTTATATATATATATTTCTGATAGAGTTAGTGACAGAATGAAGAATTACCGATGATTGATATTCCAACAAACGTATTCTATCATTGATGTTGTCGATAATAATTTTACCAATGAAATGTGTGCCTTACACCGACATAATTAATTTATCAGTAAAACTGTTTAATGGTGTAGTGATACAACTTTTTTTTTCTTAAAAAAGGGTAGTAATAATAAAAAAATAAAAAATAAAAAAATATGTTTCTTTTTCTTTTAATTCAAAATTTGCGGATTTATTCACTAATACTAAAGTCAGGAATACTATACATTTTAGGTTACACAATATTTACCAACACTATAGTTAGAAATATTTATAGACAAATATTCACTAACACTAGAGTCAGAAACATTATAGACAGATCATTTAAAGCATAATACAACAAATTCTTCCAATTCAAGACAAAACCATCATTGTAGCCTACCTCAAGTGGGACGCATAGAGGGTGATAATAATCTAATCAGTTATAAACCATATAATCCTTATTGACTAGTTAGGATTTCTAGTGATCATAATATTATGTGGTGACTTCTTAAACTAGACCTTTTCCCTTGAGAATAAGATGTCAAATATCAATTCTTTGTATTTTTAAATTTTTTTTAAAGATCGTTGTGTTGTCAGGTGCAAAAAACGATATTCATCCTAATGCTAAAATGGAATTAATAAATATTGTATTTTTTTCAAAATATGTTTCCATTTAAAAAAGCACAAGAAAATAGTTCAATAAAAGTCATCATTAATTGAAAGATGATAAAGTTTTGCCTAAAATGAGTAAAAAGAAAAAAAAAAAA
>NW_011504390.1:3558-6184 GCF_000495115.2 Populus euphratica
TAGTAGTAGTAGTAGTAGTAGTAGTAGTAGTAGTAGTAGTAGTAGTAGTAGTAGTAGTAGTAGTAGTAGTAGTAGTAGTAGTAGTAGTAGTAGTAGTAGTAGTAGTAGTAGTAGTAGTAGTAGTAGTAGTAGTAGTAGTAGTAGTAGTAGTAGTAGTAGTAGTAGTAGTAGTAGTAGTAGTAATAATAATAATAATAAAGAAAGAGAAGAAGAAGAAGATGATGAGAACTTTGAGATGGAATATTAATGTAACGATTAAACAATGATAATAACAAATGTCAAGGTTAGAGGTTCCACTAATGGTATATCAAACAAGTATAGTATAAACTCTTATTATTGAATTGGAAACCACACACAAAGGAGGTTCCAATCAGATTATATATTGTTAACATGATTACATTAGTCATCTTATTCAATTAATGCTAATACTTGTAAATCTCGTCAAGCATTCATGATTATAACTTATGTTAACAACAAATCAAGTTCCTTTCATAGCTCAGGTGTCGGTTATACCATACATTATGGGCTATGAAAGTGCCAAGCATTTGTTGTACCAAGTGTTATACAACATAAATCAAGATTAGTCATTTAACAAGCAAAGTATTAAAGAGTGAACAAGATAGCAAATATAAAACATGTTAGTATCAAACATTAAAGTCCATATTAAGTTTACATTATACTTATTCTTACACCATTAGTGTAACCTTTTCACCTTGACATAATTAACTTAGCTAGACATAATGAAAGAAAGCAAAATAGATAAACAAAATAAGAACATAAAAGTTAACTAAGTAAAGGAAAGGAAATGAAAGGCATAAACTTAATATTAATGAAAACAAAGCATAAAAAATACAAAGAGAGAAAGGAAGAGCATGATCTTGATCTGAACACCAAGATGCCTAAATGCATGGCAAATGCCTCCTTTTATAGGCCAAAATTGGGAACTATTGATTTGATGACTAATTGATAAGTGGGTGACCAACTTTTGACTTGGTGACAATCCTTATCTTCTCTTGTCTGCCCAAAACGTCATTGATAACGTCAAAATTGGAGCCAGTTGTAAACATGAAAGTTGTAGGCAATTGTCTCAGCTTTCTTGTGTAAAAATTTCAGCTCATTTGGACTTCTAGAACTCCAGATATGGCCAAAATACCGAACAGTGCTCGGGCTGGAAGACAGATTCGGGCTTCTTTGTTGTTGCTATAATTTGGACTTGATAATGGCCTTTTTAGATCTTGGGCTCCATATGAAAGTTGTAGGCCTATGTCTTACCTTTCCATCCATATAAATTGGACCTAAATCTGAGATATATAGCTCTAGATATGACCCAATTACCGAACAGTGTTCCGGTTTGGATTGCACCGACATCTCTTTTCTAAGTTTGGCCATCTCTTTATCCTTGCAATTTAAGTTCTTCAAGTCATCAATCAATCCTTTCATTTATGTGATAGGCCTGCATTAAAAATAGACATTTACCATAAATTATAGGTATCTTATATTATTAGATACATTCTTATAAAACATGTTTTAGTTAAGGAGTTATTGATACTTCAAGTGCAAAATGATGATATAAAACCTTGATAAAAATGCACTTTTAAGTACTAATCAGAATGAAAATACAATTTACAACAACTTTTATGAAGAAGATCAGCTCAAATTTGGATGGTAGAAATGACATTTCATCCATACAAGAGCATGGGGGCTATCCACCACGTTCACTAGCAGCACTGCTTAGTATTTTAGACATATTTCAAGTTGTGGTCAAAATGATTTAAAATGTGGTGGGTGAAGGAAAAGATAATTCCTAACAACTTTCAGGAAGAATATTGTTCCAAATTTTGATTGTATCAATGTCAATTTAGTTAGCTAAAGTGCTTGAGTGTTGTTGTCTACCAAATCCACTAATCAATAGTTGGCCACTACATCAATTATTAATTATCAAATGAATAGTTTTGAATTTTAGCTTATAAAAGCAGGCATTTGCCATTAATTTAGGCATCTTGTTTTTCATATTAAGATCATGTTCTTGCTCTCTCTCTCTTTATATTTTTATAATGCTTAAGTTTTGTTTTCATTAATCTCTTATTGATGCTTTTCATTTCCTTTACTATACTTAGTTAACTTATATCATGTTTATGTTCTTATATTGTTTCTTTAAGTTTTTCTCCTTCATAATGTCTAGCTAAGTTAATTATGTCAAGGTGAAAAGGTTTCACTAATGGTGTTAGGATAAGTAAATATAAACTCAATATGGACTTCAATGCTTATATCCTAAACAACTTGCTATTAACATGTCTTATCATTTTTATCTTATTAATTCTTAATACCTTACTTGTTAAATGGTTAATCTAGATTTGTTCTTATTAATTCTTAATACCTTGCTTGATAAATTCTTAATCTAAATTTGTGTTGTATAACACTTAGTACATTAAATACTTGATCCTTTATAGTCTTTGGCCGACATTGTTATTATGAGAGGAACTTGATTTGTTGTCAACATAAGTTAGCATCATAAATACTTGATAAAATTTATAAGTATGGTGTTACGTAAATAAGATGATTAATATGATCATGTTGATAATTTATAAAGAATTTATACTTTATTTATCTCTAATACTATTAGTGT
>NW_011500344.1:0-3231 GCF_000495115.2 Populus euphratica
TTAAATGTTTATATCCAAGAAAGATTGTTATTAACATGTTTTATCATTTTATCTTACTAATTCTTAATACCTTGCTTATTAAACGGTTAATTTAGATTTGTGTTGTATAATATTTGGTACATTAAATGCTTGATCCTTCATAGTTTTCGGCCGACATTGTTATTATGATAGAAACTTGATTTGTTATTAACATAAACTAGCAACATGAATGCTTGATGATATTTATAAGTATGGTATTACTTAGATAAGATAATTAATATGATCATGTTAGTAATTTATAATGAGCTAATAACGAGAAATCATCCGATTAGAACCTCCTTTGTGTGTGGTTTCTAGTTGAGTAATAAAAAGAGTTTATATTATATTTATTTGAAATACCATTAGTGAATCCTATAACCTTGACATATGTTTTGTTATTGTTTAATCCTTACATCAATATCACATCCCAAAACTTTCTTCAACTCTTTTTCTGTTATTATTCTCTTCAACTCTTTTTCTTTATTTGTAATTTATATAATTCACCTCCCTGTGGTTCGACCCCGGTCTTGCCGGGTTATTTTACTTTGACACAACTACACTTGGGATAAGACATCAAAAACTTGACACGATCAAAGAGTTGATGTCTTATCCCAAAAAAAACCAGAGCTCATTTGGACTTCTAGAACTCAAGATATGAGCCAAAAACCGAATAGTGCTTGAGCTGCAGGACAGCTTCCGACGTCTTCGTTGTTGCTAAGATTTGGGCTTGAAAACGGCAGAACTGAGTCTTTGACTTCATATGAAAGTTGTAGGTCTATGTCTTACCTTTCCATCGATATAAAATGGACCTAAATCTGATATCTACACCTTTCCATCAATATAAAATGGACCTAAATCTTATATCTACAGCTCCAGATATGATCAAATTACCGAACGGTGTTCGAGTTTGGAATGCACCAGCAACACTTTGCTAAGTTTGGCCTTCTTTTTATCCTTTCAATTTCAATCCTTAAACTCATCAATCAATCCTTTTATTTATGTGATAGACCTGCATTTAGGATGAACATTTACCATGAATTAAAGGTATATTATATTTTTAGACTTGCTAATATAAAACATGCTTTTGTTAGGGAATTTAATGATACTTTAGGTGCAATATGATGACATAAATCCTTAATGAGAATGCACTTTTAAGTACTAATCACACCCCCCAACCAGCTTATTACTAGTCCCTGGTAATCAAAGCATTAAAATAGAAAAATAATTTGCAAATACCACAAAGCAAGGCATTCATCATTTAACTTCTATTAATCTATCCAGATAAACAAACTCTCATTAAATTTATATATCTACTTAATACCTCTTAAACAAGATATTAGTAAACCTTCTTTTGGTGCTCAATAAATCAAAACATAGCTATGGAGCTTTTCATGGAAGAAAACAAAATTTTTGTTCTAATGTTTAAGGTTAACTTCCTTGGGTTGGGATTGTTATCTTTTTTTCTTTTTTTTTAAAGCAAGAATTTATAGCACAATGTATCCTGAACCCATGTAACGAGCTTTCGGCTAATGACTCCCAAACCAGTTGATCTTAGGGCATCAGGTGTTGAGACACCCCTACGAGCTTAGTAACTCAGGTTGCAAATACTGATATGTAGATAGTGCAGTGTTTGATTCCCTTAAGCTTTCTCCTCAACCCATGTAACAAGCACTAAGCCAATAACTCCCAAGTCAGTTGACTTTAGGGTACTAGGTGTTCAAACACCCCTTCGGGCTTATTTGCTTAAGTCAAGGAGGCTACGAAACCAAACTTATCTACTTTGTTTTTTTTTATTTATTATTATATTTTTTTTGTTTTTTTTCATATTATATATTATCCATTTCCCTTAGTTGTTACCTTTAACAAAAGAACACAAATAATCTAATAATCCAATGTGCAACCCACAATCATATGTTTGAGTGTGTGTGTGAAAATGAAGGTTTAGAAATACTTGTTAGATGAGCATATAAACAGAATCTATAGATAACAATCCAAGAGTTTGTAAACCTGAATATTTCAAGAAGTATTATAATAGACCTTGTTAAGAATGTTTACTAAGATGCGTCTCAAGAGTCACTAAAGTTCCTCCGTTACTCTGCCATCCTAGTAACAATAGTTTTGCAAATGGTTTAAATAATAGAAAATAAAGTTACTTAATAACAAAAAAAATTTTCTTAATATCAACTACTACCCTCTCCCCCCAACCAAAACGAGACATTGTCCTCAATGTTCTAAGCAAAAAGATAGAGTGTAGAAGATATCACCTGAAACAGCGACTATTGGCAAACCTGAAACACACTAAAACAAATATAAGAAACAACAAAACACAAATATTATGCTATTAATAAAACCAAAAGACACAATTTTTCACAAACTAAGGCTTAAATCCAATTTAAGCTTTTTACGATGTTTCATGTTTGACCAATTGAGTTGACTCATGGAGGGATCAATTACAGGGTTGAAAGATTGTAGTTGGTCAATCAATTGTTCAGCAGTAGCAGCAGAGATTATGATTTGTCGTGCCGAAGATGTTAGAAATTCTTGTTCCACAGCTTGATCAAGAAAAGACAACAAATTATCATAAAAACCATTAACATTTAACAAACCTATAGGTTTATGGTGAATGTGCAGTTGGGCTCAAGAGAAAATGTGAAAGATCTCTTCCAATGTACCCAGACCACCTGGTAAGGCAATGAAGGCATCAGCATGGTTAAACATTGTATTCATTCTATCAGACATTGTGGAGACCTGTAATTCCTCTCCAATTGTTTTTCCAATGATGTCCCTTTCAGCTAAAGCTTTAGGGACAACCCCCAAAACTTGACTGCCTCCTACAAATGCAGCTATTGAAACACCCCCCATTAACCCAAGGCTGCCTCCCCTATACACTAAATGAATCTTTCTCTCAGCTAGTACCCGACCAAGATGATTTGCTGATTCTAAAAACTCATTTTCTTTCCCAGGACTAGATACACAAAAAACACAAATATTTTTTATTTTAGGAACAGAGGAACTTGCCATTTCTACACACTTCTATATATGCTGAATGAATGGGTTGAGTAGAAATGATGGAAAGGAAGAGAAGATTTTATAGATGAGAAATTGAAAATACAAAGCATACCACCTATATGTAGGCTAGCTGAAGTCTCACTCTCTCTCTCTGTCTTTTTTTTTTTATTTATTTATTTATTTATTATTATTATTATTATTATT
>NW_011500344.1:3302-46475 GCF_000495115.2 Populus euphratica
TATATATATATATATATATAAATGTATGTACAAGCAGTTGTGATTATGACTCACAACTTTCCCTTGGTTTTACGTCCAAGAACGGCTTAAACACCCTCTATGGGTCGGGGATAGGCTTCCCATCCAGTTTTCTTAAAAACTGGCAAACAGGGGCTTTTTTAGTCAGATTCCCAAGACTAAGTCGATCATGTTCTTTATGAAAATGAGGCCATAAATCATGAATTGCACGATGCACATCTCCACTAGGATGCGTCTCAAGAGTTAATAGAAGATTATCTAAAGAATCCTTACTCAAGCCATCCTTAATGAATTGTATTTTATCTTCATGGTTTATAGATACCATTCCTAAAGAACGACATTTTGCATTACAAGTTCATCTAGCACATCGGTGACAGACTTTTAGTCGTTTTGCACGACGTTTCTTTGCAAAAGTGCTTTTACCTGTCCCAAGCATGTATGAAATAAAACAGTTGGAAGACTCACCTAATAATCGGATCTTTGCTTCAATTATCCAGCGAATATCTTTAGGAATTCCATGGTTCATTAATAACCTCAATCTTTCACACCTAGCACGGTAAATTTTTGTAATCGCATTCTAAGGCAGAGTAGGAAAATACTTTTTCAATTTTTCAAGAGTGGTGTCCATTTTTGTTTTGTTTTGTTTTTAAAGAGAAGTGAAGAAGAGATGTAAAGAAAAGAGAAGGAACAAGGAATTGAACAAATATATACAGAGATATCAATTATCATGGGAAACTGAAAGAACCGACTTAAGAGTCATGGAGTACCGTTATCTGCCATTTGATCGGGGTTGGAGAAAGACTAGCAAAACAAAAGTCACACCAAAAAGAAACACAAAAAAATATGAGAAAAACAAAATAATCAACTTTCATATACAGGATCATTCAAACCAATGGATTCATTTTCACTAGGAAAATTATCAAAGTAAGCTTTCAAACGATGTCCATTGACCTTGAAAACATTACCATTCTTTGGATTCTCAATATCAAAGGCCCCATAAGGATATACATGTTTCACAACAAATGGACCGCTCCATCTTGATCTTAGCTTTCCAGGAAATAAATGGAGTCGAGAATTATAAAGCAAAACGTTTTGACCAACATCAAATGTTTTTCTCAAGATTCTTTTATCATGAAAGTCTTTGATTCTTGCTTTATGAAGTTTTGAATTCTCATATGCATCATTTCTTATTTCTTCAAGCTCATTTATTTGTAACTTACGCAGCTGACTCGTATCATCCAGGTTTGAATTGAAAGCTTTAATAGCCCAATAAGCTTTGTATTCAAGTTCCACAGGCAAATGACAAGGTTTTCCATAAACCAACCTATAAGGTGACATACCTAATGATGTTTTAAAAGCAGTTCGATAGGCCCAAAGTGCATCATTAAGTCTTAAAGACCAGTCCTTTCGATTAGGGTTCACTGTTTTTTCCAAGATTTGTTTGATCTCCCTATTAGCAAGTTCTACTTGTCCATTTGTCTGGGGGTGATAAGGGGTGGCAACTTTGTGATTCCATATTTCTTCATTAAAGACTCAAATGGCTTGTTACAGAAATGTGTTCTACCATCACTTATCATGGCCCAAGGGATTCCAAATCAACTCAAAATGTTTTCTTTCAAAAACTTAATGACTGTTTTATGATCGTTGTTACGACTTGGAATTGCTTCTATCCATTTTGAAACATAGTCTACTGCGACTAATATGTACATAAAACCAAATGGAGGAAATGGACCCATAAAATCTATACCCCAACAGTCAAAGATTTCAATGACAAGAATAGTACTTAAAGGCATCATGTGACATTTTGAAAGAGATCCTGACTTTTGACAATTTTCACAAGATTTGCAGAATGCATGCGTGTCCTTAAACATGGTGGGCCAATAAAATCCACATTGTAAGATTTTTGCAACTGTCTTTTTTTTATGAAAAATGACCCCCACATGCCTCAAAATGACAAAAATTTAATGACATTACTTACCTCATTGTCGGGAATGCATCTTCAAAATATTTGATCAGGACAATATTTGAATAAATAAGGGTCATCCCAATAAAAGTTCTTCACTTCGTTCAAGAACTTTCTTTTGTCTTGGGTGCCCCAATGCGCTGGCAAATGTCCTGAAACAAGAAAATTAACAATATTAGCAAACCAAGGCATTGTAGTGACAGAAAGTAAAGATTCATCAGGAAAGTAGTCATCGATTGGTGTGATGTCAGATTTCAAATCAGTTGCCAATCTTGACAAATGATCCGCGACAACATTTTCGGTGCCTTTCTTATCCTTGATTGTGATATCAAATTGTTGAAGTAACAAAATCCACCGCACCAATCTAGCTTTAGAATCCTTCTTAGAAAGAAGATATTTCAACGCTGTATGATCGCTAAAAACAATAACAGGTGAGCCAATAAGATAAGATCTGAATTTTTCACATGCAAATACTATAACAAGTAATTCCTTTTCAGTGGTTGTGTAATTTATTTGAGCACTATTTAAAGTTTTACTTGCATAGTAAATCACATAGGGTTTCTTATCTTTTCTTTGTCCTAAAACAGCACCCACGACATAATCACTAGCATCACACATTATTTCAAAAGGTAATGACCAATCAGGAGGTTGAATGACAGGAGCAGATGTAAGCAGGTTTTTAAGTTTAACAAAGGCTTCTTCACAATATTCAGTCCATTCAAAAACATTATCCTTTGTTAGAAGGTTACATAATGGCTTAGATATTATACTAAAATCTTTGATAAACCTTCTATAAAAACCAGCATGTCCTAAAAATGATCTAACATTTTTAACAGATTTTGGTGTTGGCAAGTTGGCAATTAACTCAATTTTAGATTTATCAACCTCAATTCATATTGATGAAACAATGTGCCCAAGTACAATGCCGTTTGTTACCATAAAATGACATTTTTCCCAATTCAACACAAGATTCTTCTCTTCACACCTGTTCAAAACCTTTTCCAAATTAGTTAAACAATTATCAAATGAATCACCAAAAACAGAAAAATCATCCATAAAAAATCTCAAGAAAACGTTCAACCATATCACTGAATATGCTAAGCATGCATCTTTGAAACGTGGCTGGTGCATTACATAATCCAAAAGGCATCCTTCGGTATGCAAATGTACCAAATGGACATGTGAAAGTAGTTTTCTCTTGATCTTCAAATGCAATTTCAATTTGGTTGTAACCTGAATAACCATCTAGAAAACAATAAAATTCATGACCTGCAACTCTTTCTAGAATTTGATCCATGAAAGGTAAAGGAAAATGATCTTTTCTAGTCATTGAATTAAGTTTCCTATAGTCAATGCACATGCGCCAACCAGTAATAGTCCTCGTTGGAATTAACTCATTTTTCTCATTTGTTATCACAGTAACTCCAGACTTTTTAGGTACAACTTGGGTAGGACTTACCCATTTGCTATCAGAAATAGGATAAATGATTCCATTATCTAGAAGTTTAATGACTTCATTCCTCACTACTTCTTTCATATTAGGATTAAGCCTTCGTTGCATTTCTCTAGAGGGTTTAGCATTTTCCTCCAAATAAATCTTGTGTGTGCAAATCAAAGGACTAATTCCTTTTATATCAGCTATGGTCCATCCTAATGCATTTTTGTGCATTTTTAGAGTTTGTGATAACTTACCTTCTTGATGAACATTAAGTTTGGAAGAAATTATTACCGGAAAAGTTTCATTTTCTCCCAAAAATGAGTATTTGAGATTACATGGCAATGGCTTTAAATCAGGTTTTGGTGGTTGAACACTTGAAGGTATAGACCCAATTGATCATGGTGGCAATTCCTCAATTTTTGGTCTCCAAATATTTGCCTTTGATTCTTCCTGAAAACAAACCATTTGCAAATCTTTAAATTCATTAAACTCAGTTTCATTGGAAGAATTTTAAAATTGATCGTAAATTATTTTTTCAATAAAATCTACTTCCTGTAAATCATTATCATCTCCAGGTTGCTTGCAAATATTAAAAACATTCATTTTTAATGTCATGTTTCCAAAAGATAACTTCATCACTCCATTCCTACAATTAATCAATGCATTAAAAGTTGCTAGAAATGGACGTCCTAAAATAACAGGAATTGAATTGCATGCTTCAACAGGTTGTGTATCCAAGATAATAAAATCCACAGGAAAGATGAATTTATCAACTTGTACTAACACATCTTCAACTATTCCTCTAGGCATTTTTATAGATCTATCAGCAAGTAAAAGAGTAACAGAAGTAGGTTTTAACTCACCTAGATTGAGACTTTGAAAAACCGAATATGGCAGTAAATTCACACTAGCTCCAAGATCAAGTAAAGCTCTATCAATTTTATGTTCTCTAATAAAGCAACAAATTGTAGGACAACCAGGGTCTTTATATTTCAAAGCATTATTGTTCTGAAAAATGACACTTACTTGTTCGGCTAAGAAGGCTTTCTTTTTCACATTCAATTTTCTCTTTACAGTGCATAGATCTTTCAAAAATTTAGCATAAGATGGTACCTGTTTAATACCATCTAGCAAAGGTATATTAATCCTTACCTGTTTGAAAGTTTCAAAGATTTCAGAATTGTGATTGACTTTCCTTTGTTTGGTCATGGCATGAGGAAATGGAAGTGCTGGTGGGGAATCAGTCTCTTCTTTGCAATGATCAGGTTTAACCATTTCCTTACCCTTGGAGACTAACTCACCTTCTTTCTCACAAGGTTTAAGAATGAGTTTTTTAATAACCTTACCATTGCGGAGAGTAGTGACTGATTTGACTTGATCCAGATGTTGGCTTCCTGAATTGCTTGTACTTGAATTGCATTGCCCCTTGGGATTTTGCTGGGGTTAAGATGGAAACTTACCTTTCTCCTGAAAACTGAGAGCAGATGTGAACTTTGCAAGAGTATCTTTCAAATCAGCCATGGTTTGAGCATTTTGAGTGTTGATTGTCTCTTGCTTTTCAATGAATGCATGTAATGTTTCCTCAAGATTTCTTCTAGGAGGGGGAATATAAGGAGGTGCATATCCATGAGAATTTTGAAAATTATGTTGTGTTTGAAATGGTGGCTGTGAAGTTTGTGCATTATTGTTACCACTCTTCCAATTGAAATTTGGGTGATTTCTCCAACCAGGGTTGTATGTTAGTGAGTACGGGTTATGACTTGGTCTTTGGAAACTATTTAAAGCATTGGCTTGTTCATGCAGACATTCCTTAAAAGGAGGCAATGTGAGACAATCATTGGTTGAGTGTTCATTGATTTCACAAATTTGACACACAATTTCTTGAACAGATTTTAATTGACCACTCTTTTTTAATTCTAGTGCCTCAACTTTTCTAGCTAAAGATGCAAATTTGGCTTGGAGGTCATGATCTTCCCTAAGGTTGTACATGCCTCTATTAGATGTATGAGGTTGAGTTTTAACTGGTGCCTCACAAGTATCTGTGGTGTCCCAATTTTAAGCATTTTTAGCTAGGAAGTCTAGGTACTCCATTGCTTCATCAAGGTCTTTATTTTCAAAAGTTTCATTGCACATCAATTCCACCATTTACCTATCTTTAGGTGTTAACCCTTCATAAAATTGTGAAACCAATCTCCATGTTTCAAAACCATGATGAGGACAGGTATTAAGCAAGTCTTTATATCTATCCCAACATTTGTAAAATGTTTCTCCTGGTTTTTGAGTAAAAGTGGTGATTTGTCTTTTGAAAGAGTTTGTTCTATGAGAAGGGAAAAATTTCTTTAAAAACTGTTGTTGCATTTCATCCCAAGCATGAATGGATCCTGACCTAATATTTTGTAGCCATGTTTTAGCTTTATCTTTTAACGAAAAAAGAAAAAGCTTTAATTTGATGGTGTTCATGCTACAATTTAAGTCATTATAAGTGTTACAAACTTCTTCAAATTCTCTTAAGTGCAAGTATGGATTTTCTAATTCTAAGCCATGAAAAGTGGGTAAAAGTTGAATAATACCTGGCTTAAAATTAAAATGAGATGCATCAGGAGGAAAAACAATATATGATGGTGCACTTGTTCTTGTTGGACTCATATGATCTCTAAGTGTTCTAACACGATTATTCTTATTATTCTCATTATTCTCATTATGAATTGATTGGTTATCTTCTTCGGCCATGTTTTCTAAAGAAAATGATGATTTTCTACATCTTTGTACATTACAAGCTTACTATGAGATCATTTTCTTTGTACATTAAAAGGGCAAATCGCCTAAGATAATGAGATCATTTTCTTTTTTCTTTTTCTTTTTCTTTACAAGCTTACTATGCAAGACATTGATGATGTTTTGCTTCATAAGCATTATAAAGAGAGGGCATCTGTTGTTACCCATTTTTGGATTCCCAAAAAAAAAATGAGAAAATATCAAAAAATATTTGAAAGAAATCCAAAAAATAATAGGAGCGAGAAAAGGACTGGAATGCTGAAAAAAGGACAAAATTGGTTGAGAAGGTTCAAAAATGCAAAATGTTGAAATTTAACAACATATTTTTTACTAATAAGAGCCTTGTTGACAAATAAAATTCAAGTTGAGAAAGAAAAGTCCAAAATCAGATATTTATGGACTCAATTAAATTTTATCTAAGGTTTAATTGAATTTATGGAAGGTTTGATTACAAGAAAAAATTGATTTTTAAGTCAATTTATGCTTTTATTGAAGAAATTAAAGTTCTGGGTCTAATTATAATTTTAAAGAGTTGATTTGGTCAAATCATAGGCTTAATTGCATAATTATTGAAGTTTGGTGGTTAATTAAGGACTTAATTGAAACAATCCAAAACCAAGGACTAAATTAGAAAGGACGTTAAAATCAAGGGGTCTAATTACAATTTTTCCGAGGGGCTTGATTATAAAATTACAAAAAAAACAAGGACCAAATCAGAAATATACATTTTGAATTAGCAAACGGCGCCGTTTCATTAAGAATTGCGCGCACTATTCATGGTCTTCATCTAAAGGAAAGAAACGACTGGAAATAAAGAGACAAGGAAGCGTTTTTGCAGAGATAGCGGAGCTGTTTCAGGGGAGCATGTCTCACGCGGCCATTACCATTTGCATGCCATAACGCACACATCCTCTGGCTATAAAAGCCAGAAGAAGGACCGAACAGAGAGAGGAAAAAGGAGAAAGACGAGAACGACAAAAAGAAGAAAAAAAGAGAACAAAAGCAGAGGGAGAGGTGAGCATAAGGAAGAGAAAAAAGAGGAAGGAAGAGCATAAGAAACTAAAAATAGAAGAGCAAAAGGAAGGGAGAAGAAGAGTCTGCACGGCGAAGCAGAGGACACAACACCACCGCCGTCTTCACCTCTCCATAACCAGGTATGTGCATTTCCCTTCTCAGTCCTAGTCCCTGCAACAAAAATGATGTGTGTTAGTATGTAAAAAAAAACAAAAAGAAAACTTGAGGGAGCCAATACATGAAATCACCAGTTGCAAAAATTTGTTTTTCTTTTGTTTCATTTTTGCATTGCAAGGAAGGTGATGAACAGTGAAATAACCTTCGCACTGTTCATGCACGCGTAAAATATTATGCATGCATGGGCAGAAGGGGGCTAGCTAGGCCCAACCCAGCATACGTAGGCTAGTTGGGCCCAACCTAGTTGCATAGGTCGGGTTGGGCCCAACCCGAAAAATTTTCTTAAAACAATTTCTTTTAAAAAAATATGTTATTTTTTACAAATATTTTATTGCATTTTGAAATATTGGTTTGTATTTTTATACTGTAAAGATACAAATCCAGTATTAAAACACCTGGTTTTTGTAAAAATAAAAAATAAAATATTTTGTTTTCATGCATACGGCTAAATTTCTCAAAAATAATAAAAATCATATCATATTTTCATACAACAAAAAAAATTTTAAAAAATATGTATTAGCATGCATTTTGGCTTTAATAACTAGTTTATTAAAGTCATGAGAACTAGGCCAATATTTCAAAATTTTCAAAAAAATTATTTTGTTTTCTTTTAATATCTAAGGTTATGACCTTATACATAAGACATATTTTGGATATTAAATTCTATTGTTGACGTCAGAAGAGTTAGGTTTTACCCGATAAGATAAGGATTTTCTTACCGAGGAGGACTTTTCTTAAACCATAGACGGACCGACAACTAGAAAACACAACAAGATCTTAGATTTTATCAGACAATAAAACAATGCAGCCTATCTTAGATAGGGCATATTTGGGGTGCTAATACCTTCCCTTTACGCAACTAGTCTCCGTACCCGATCTTTGAGACCAGTTAGGGTTCCTAGTGACCAAAATACTAGGTAGCGATTCTCATTCTATTTTTCCACTAATAAAAGACAAGAATTTCTTGTCTCCCTATCTTTGCCATATTTTCATATTAAATACTAAATTTTGAGGGTGGATAATTTCGTCGCGACACCGCACACATGCAACACTGGTTTGAAACCGAAGTTCTATGATGTGGACAGGTTTAGATTTTGGATTATTGATTTATGAATAGTACTTGGAAGATGATAGTAAATTTCCACATTAATGTATATATTTATATTAATGCAAATATAAATGCTCTAATTGATCATGATTATCTTTTAAATCATTATGCATATTCATCTCAATACCGTGCCTCCAATTAGTTTGAGTTTATTTCTATTACCAGTAAATCTTTTGGATATGTAAATTGTTGATAATCACATTACTATCTGTATATTTTGAAGAATTATAATGTCGCGTATGTATGAATTTAAATGGACTAGATTATTTAACTTGTACTCTGTTATGTAAATATTTTCTAATTGTAATGGTGATACATATATGTATATATATGTATATATATATATATATATGTATATATATGTATGTATATATATATATGTATGTATGTATGCATGCATGTATGTATGTATGTATGCATATATATATATATAAGCATGTAGTTAATATCATTTGTGATAAACAGTATTTAAAAGATTATATATGATTGAAGGAAGTATATTAAATCTATAATCTATAGTTTGTGTATCATGGTTAAGATAATGTTTTCTTCATTTTAGCAAAATAATTATTCTTTGAGTTGATATGTTAGACAAAGTGAAATATTGTTGATTGAGATATGTTGGAGTATAATAAGAACATTGAATTGTGGAAATGGTTGATTTGGGACTGATGTTAATTTTATCAATAACTTGGAATAGCCTAAAATAGAGAAAACCCTGCTGAAATTTTTGAAAAAAAAATTCATGAATTTTCAAAGTATATTGCTAGAAATTTGGGGTTGTTACAACTATATTGTTGATCTATGCTATATACGAGTTGGATCAAGTTTTTTAACATAAAAAAACATCTAGGTATTGCTAACATTTTTCTAATAGAAAAAAATAAATTGTGTGAAGATTGACTCAATGTGATCTAATCTATATGAAGGGTTTAAAAGCAACTCTGACTTCCAATAAAAACATAATTTGTCTCGTAAAAATTCAAGACAATATTTTTTTTATAAAAAAATTGAAATGATAATATATTAAATCAACTTGGGTCAACTTACCAAATTCATGACATGGATCATGAGACCATGATAACTTAATGTAAAACAAATCAAAACAAATTATGAAACTTAATTTTCAATCAATCTAATGTTAAAGAATAAAATTAAAAAATTAATAGTTAGAAGAAAAAAAAAAAAGAACAACATGAGTTAACTTATCAAATTATGAGTTTCAAGTTATAAAATCAAAATAACTTTATAGAAGAAAATAAATAAAAATAATCCAAATTAACCTGGCTTCTTCAAGTTTAGGTTAATAGGATCAACTAGAATTTTTAAAAATCATGTTAACTAAGTCAATTAGGTGTTTTTAAAAATTATACATCCTTTCTAATACTTTTTCCTAAAAATAGAAATATATTCTTAGGATGGAGTGTTAACTAAGTCAATTAGGTGTTTTTAAAAGTATGCATTCTTTCTAATACTTTTTCCTACAAATAGAAACATATTCCTGGGATGGAGTGGAGTGTTTGAATAGAAGTGGTGAACCATAAGTTTTGAAGAGATCATTTTGATGTGCTCTGCCTTGTATTTAATACTGGAATTGAGCCTATGATTCGAAATAAGATTTCCCCCATCTATCTCTTGGATATTGTGGACAAATCTACCATGAATCTTAATACATTAAACATCCAATTAAACTTTATGATTATTTATATTTTACAGATATGCATCCAATGGATGGATATTGGTATCCAGAAACTCATCTATCAAGCTATCCACCTTAATCTCTTTGTTGAATAGGCGCTTCCAACCCCGAAAGTTACCAAGGTATTTGGTGTAATTGGCAAAGCTTCTAAATGTTCTTCTTGTTATTTAGAACTTCTTATCTGACAACATGAATTAACTCATGTTGGTTGCTGGAGGCATTGAGAGCTCATTCCTGACCTGTGAGGATCATCTGGAATCATTAATTCTTAATTGGGATGCATTACAGTATTTGTTGTATTTGAGTAATCATCAATTGGGAACATATTGGAACTCATGTTCTGCATATCTGGGAGTGCTGAATCTAATGAAACACCTGTTATATCTGGGTGCTGTCCTCGTGTGCCTCTCTATGCACTGCAGTCTATTGAAGCTGCATTGCGTATTTTAAATCCGAGCACACATCAATCATGTTAGGCCACTTCTCAACTATTTCACCAAATTTTCTCAGTGAATTAGGGTTGATGCGACATGCCAATAGAGGATCAATAACCTTTCAAGCTATCCTTTCTTTTGCCAGAACATCCCCCATTCAACTAGGTTTATTTCTTCCCTATGCCGTGAGTTTACAACAGGGGGTCGAGCACAAAGCACTTCAAAAAGAACCACACCAAAAGAGTACACATCTGATTTATTGGTTAACTGAAAAGTTTTGAAATATTCAGGATCAAGATAACCAAAAATACCTTTAAAACACATGCTTATATAGTCCGGATCAGGCATTCCTGGTTAAGAAAGACCGAAATCAGCTACTTTGGCCACGTAATGTTCATCAAGTAAGATGTTTGTAGACTTAACATCATGGCGAAAGACTACCCCATCAGGACCGGTATGGAGATAATGAAGACCTTTTGCTGAGCCAGATTTCGAGCCTTTGTTTCCAAGTCAATTCAGTTTTTGCAGGTGGATTCCGTAAGCACTCCTTCCTATTGTATAAGTGGTCTCTCAAAGTCCCTTTTTCCATGAATTCAAAAACCAATATCATCTCTGATCCTTTATCGCAGTAGCCAACCAAGGAAACAAGATGCCGATGTTGAATCTTTGAAAGGACCATGATCTCATCGTTTCACAGCCACCTTCATACCACTCTCAAGAGTTCCTTTATAAACTTTGCCAACACACCCTCACCAATCAATAACTTTGGATTGAAATTATGAGTCGCACCCAGTTTTCAGCTAAAGACATCATCAGTTTGAGGTTTAAATTAGTAAGGATGGAGGCATTTTTAGTTCTTAAAGTTATCCAACTGAAAGATCTCCCTTTTCTATAAAGAAACTCAATCTTTTACTGGCTTTGGTCGCTTTAATCTCAAACGTAATGAGAATAATAAAATCAAAACCAAGGCTAGAGCCACACCTCCAGCTGAACAAATTGTGAGAGCTAGATGTTTTTTTGGCTCATGTTCATCAGGCAGTACAATTGTCGTGTTCCCCGCAGACTCCATGATCTCCAGTCCATTCAGAAAAGCAACTTTCTTAATAGAATTATTTCCTGGGGCTACCTCACCAATCAATAACTTTGGATTGAAATTATGAGTCGCACCCAGTATTTCAGCTAAAGACATCATCAGTTTGAGGTTTAAATTAGTAAGGATGGAGGCATTTTTAGTTCTTAAAGTTATCCAACTGAGAGATCTCCCTTTTCTATAAGGAAACTCAAGCTTTCACGGGCTTTGGTCGCTTTAATCTCAAACGTAATGAGAATAATAAAATCAAAACCAAGGCTAGAGCCACACCTCCAGCTGAACAAATTGTGAGAGCTAGATGTTTTTTTGGCTCATGTTCATCAGGCAGTACAATTGTCGTGTTCCCCGCAGACTCCATGATCTCCAGTCCATTTAGAAAAGCAACTTTCTTAATAGAATTATTTCCTGGAGCTACCTCACCAATCAATAACTTTGGATTGAAATTATGAGTCGCACCCAGTATTTCAGCTAAAGACATCATCAGTTTGAGGTTTAAATTAGTAAGGATGGAGGCATTTTTAGTTCTTAAAGTTATCCAACTGAAAGATCTCCCTTTTCTATAAAGAAACTCAAGCTTTTATGGGCTTTGGTCGCTTTTTAAAGTTATCCAACTGAGAAATCTCCCTTTTCTATAAAGAAACTCAAGCTTTTATGGGCTTTGGTCGCTTTAATCTCAAACGTAATGAGAATAATAAAATCAAAACCAAGGCTAGAGCCACACCTCCAGCTGAACAAATTGTGAGAGCTAGATGTTTTTTGGCTCATGTTTATCAGGCAGTACAATTGTCGTGTTTCCCGCAGACTCCATGATCTCCAATCCATTCAGAAAAGCAACTTTCTTAATAGAATTATTTACTGGGGCTATACTAAAACTCATATATCCGTAATCATCAAGGAACCACAACATCGTAGAAAAATGGAGATGCCATTTCACTAACCCCATTAGAATTAGGATCGATCACATGACTGACATTGGTAGATATATAGAGATCAAATTTCACAGTACCTGGCGAATCACTGAAAAAGTCACAAAAGTGCAGACGAACAAGATGCCTAGCTTTCTTGCTCACGTTAAAACGCCAAGTTATATTTGGAAAAAAGGATGCCCCTTTATTATCTACGCTCGCTTCTTTGCAAGTTCTGTATGCAGAATCAGGGGCAATTTCTTGGACAATCAACTCTTGTCTGGCCTCATGAAGTTCACCACCATAAGAACGGTTTGCACCATCATCTGGTACCCAATTCCTCCACAGGGTATCGTGCACTTCTAGACCTACAGCATTGATCCTATAAAGTGTCATAAGAGCTCCATCTTTGGTCCGTAAAGGAGGAGTTGCTGAGGGATTATCCATGAAGAAATTTGGTGGGAGAAGATAGGCTTCTATGGCATTCACGAAAGCATAAGGTGTTTCTTCAGCTGGTTTAAAGTAGATTTTGAAATTTCCTGCAGCAATCGTGAGAAATAACTCCTTGATCACTGGGAACTCAGTAGTACTGTTGGAGACGCTAAAATTTGATAAAAGTGAAAAATTTGAAGCAGACACATGGACCAAAGCATCAGCGAGATGAGTCCCTTTGAAGCTGAATGGAAAGAAATGAAGGCGGACAAGGGAGGAACCATTTTAGTGATATCAAGCATATACGAGGTTCATTTCGTATAGATTCTGGCTGTATGATAGAGGAGTGATATGCCGGGTAAAGGGTTTTCATTTTGGATAGATTTGCTTTTTCCTACAGAGAAGGAAGAGTTAGAGTTCTCATCACCAACAAAAGTCCGGTAACCGTCAAGATCGACATTGGTGCCTGATCCGCAGTTCATGAAGTACATAACCGGAGGATCGTAAGATATTGAGGATGAAAGAAGAGAAAGAAGAAGAATGAGAGGTTGAAGAGTGAACTCCATAGAAATTGGATGAGGATATTTGAAGCTTTTTCTTGGAACGGAGGAAAGGTTGTCAGGAGCGGAAGATCTGAGGGAGTACTGGCTAGTTTGAAATTTCAGAGGAAGACTTGTGGACTTGTATCTGTTACTCTCTGTACAGGTGTTGACAAGAGCAGTTTTTATCGCCAACGAAAAGAGATTAACCAATTGAAAACTCACATTCTTTGATTTTGGCCAAATTTAACTACTTGCAAGAGTGTCATGTTCGCTTCCATTTCACTTGCAAGCACAGAGGGCGAACTTCATCGACGAGAAATTATCACAACCAAAAATTGACCCTGTCGTTACAGAATCTCATTGACTGGTTCTCTTTCCTTGCTTCACCCAGTTTTCGAGTGTCTTTCTAATTATTTTTCAATTATCTTGATTTGTTAAAATTAAAAATATAAAAAATATTATTTTAATATATTTTCAATTAATTAAAAAAATAATACACACATCCTCTAACACATATTCAAAAAGAAATTTTGTTCATTTGCTGTTATATATTCTAGTAGCGTGTCATTTTTAACACACATGCAAGGATGCACGCACAAATCTCAAAAATATACATAGCATAAATTTTTTGTTGTAGTATTAAACATAAATTATAAAAAATTATTCTAGTAAAATTATCATTTTATCTTCAAGTTGAAAAATAAAAACCTTGATGTTGGGAGTAATTTTATCTTTTCCAATAGCTCATTGGTCATAAACAAATTATTAGAGGGTGTATTTGTCTTTTTCAAATTTTTTAAATAATAAAATAATTCATTTACCTCTAAAATAGAAATAAATTAAAACTATTAATCAAGGGTTTTTTTTGTTTTTTAGAATATAGTAAAAGACAAGAAAATAAGGTATACATTTGGGGGCATATTTTTCTTATCACATGTTTTTTTTTTGTGATTTCTAGATTTATGGAGGGTGTTTTTATCCTTTTCTATGATAAATAATTATTTTTAAAAAAAAAATTTATTAGCATATATTTATTATATGCCATCGAGTGGATGGTGTCCATATTATTTAGGCGAATCATGTAACACATCCAGGTTTTCAAGTGGCCCCTCTACTTTGTTGTTAAAAGAGTCATCATGTCCTCTTCTTTTTGGTGTGGCGCGAAATGACGAATGATGGGTTGTTTGTTGTTAGTGGTTGTTTCTTTTTTTCTTCTTCTTCTTTTCTCTACCCTACTTGAAAACGCACATATTTTTCCTTATTGTTACGTATTTTTTACCCAACAAAGAAAATCAAGAAAAAAAGAAAAAGGCAATCCAAAATACAAGAAAATACATATTAAAAAAGCCCAAATGATTACCCAAGTTGATGGTAAAGGATCAAAATGACAAGTGAAAAGTTAAAGAACCAAAATCTCAAGATTAACAAAATTGATGACCCAATTTTGAAAAATTCTTAAATTATTAAATTATTTGAGCATTTTTTTTATTTTAAAAAATCTAAAATACTTTGGCATGTTTTTTTAAAAAAGATATTGCATGAGTTTTATAACAATTTTGTAGTATTCCAAAGGATTTTGGTTTATATTTCAATAACCCTAAAAATTTTAATTTATGAAAATTAACAGGCAACATCCTGTTATAAAATTAGACCTATAAATAAGTTGATATTTAAATACCAAGAGTTGTGGAGAACCTGTTTACCTTCCAGGATAGATGAACCTTGTTAGGGCACCTATATAGACCTTTCCTATAAAAATTTATCTTAGCATACATGCCCCTAATAAATTTGAAATGCCAGATTTATTTATTGGAGTAATTGTTTTTTCTAATCCATAGACAGACCACTAGTTAAAAACCCATCAAAACCTTTAAATCATATTTAGATTATACAATGCAATTTATCTCAGGTAAGGTGCACTAAAGATGTTAATATATTTCCTAGCTATAACCAGTTTCTTGCTTTATAAATTTCTGAAAAGACTAATATACTTGAGTCTCCTAGTAACCTTGAACCAAACAATTAGATGACGACTACATGACCCTTATGCCGTCACTCACGTTGCATGCTCATATGTGACAATCCTCTTTATTTTTTATATTTTAATTTTAGTCCTTATTCTTTTGATTTTTTTATTTTCATTCTTTTTCCTTTTTATAAAAGTTATGTTTTTTTTTTCAATTTAGTCCTTTAATGACAATTTATCATATATAAGTTTTTGCAACTTAGTTCTTATTCTTTTGATTTCTAATTTTCTTTCCTTAACTCTTTTGTTAAAGTTTTATTAGTTTTTAATTTCATCATTTAATCAAATTTTATATTGTGTTATATTTTTCAATTTGACCTCTATTTTTTTTATCTGTTTTTTCTTTTTGAAAAGTTATTTTTTTTTTCAATTTAACCATTCAATTGAAAAAATTTTGTTACCATTTAATTTGTTTTTTAGTTTGATTTTTATCCTTATTTTTTAATTATAATTTTTTTTTTAGTTCCTTTTATCTAATTCATTTATTTATGGTTTTATCATTTGACACTTGATTTGTTAAAAATTAAGTTTTATGATTTATCTATATGTTGTGCTTATGATTTATTGGCCTAGGTCATGGATTTAAAAAATTAATGCAGTTCGATATTTTTTATTTATTATTTCTTTGTTCTACACTATTTTTTTAAAAGAAAGTTTGGTTTTGTGATTCTCTTCAATTTCTTTTCTATTGATTTATCCTAGTCTCATAATATATGCCATGAATTTTGCATGTCTTTTTTGAATAAAGGTTTTTTAAAATTATTTTATGTATATTTAATTTTAAAGATATTATTATAATTCATTTATATTTTTTTGGGTTTTATGCATATAAACTTTATGTTTTATAAATAAAATTATTTATTTTTAAATAATATTTCTAATATGTTAGGTCTTGCATAATATTTTTCTTTTATTTTATTCATCCTATTTCATGTGTGTTTCTATTTTTATTATCTTTTATTAATTTTAATTATAAATTCAATAAATATTTTATGTTGCGGAATCAAATATCTTATCTACATCTATCTCTTAATTTTATCAAATATTTTTAATTATTGTTAGTGAATTTATTTATTTATTTATTTTGATAATTATAAATTTATTTAATCAGATATTTATAGAAATTTTTTAATTTGTACTTTAAATTTTTTATTTTAAAAAATAGCTTATATATCTATTTTTTTAAAATATATAACATTAGACGGGTAAAATACAATAGAAACATTTTGGTGAGGGAAAAGAAAAGGCAAAAGCAAACAGAGCCTCGGCTGAGTTGGATATTATACAGCCTACGTGCCTATAACTAGACGCCACCTATATAATTATCGTGTAAGCAGCTGTAACATATATTAACCCCGTCCATCAAAGTTGTTTCCCAAGCTACTCGCTCATAGTCCCACTAACCTTTATTCCTTTGCTTATCTCTCATAAAAAAAATAAAAAATAAATAAAATACTGTCTCCTTTAACACTCAGTCTCCGACGGGGCAAGCCTACACCGGCGGTGAATCTTTCCTCTCTAACCCTCACATAATCAGAGTCCCAGAAACCTTTCCACAGGCAAGTAGTGTGACGATTCAACAAAACTAAGAACACTGAAGTTTATTCAAAGTGAATACTGTCACTATTACAGAAACTTTGAGAATTAGAAAGAGCAATTCAAGAATGTATTTGGAAATCAAACTAGTCTCAATGACTGAAAACAAAAATTGAAATCGGACTTGGATAAGATGGGAGCAAATTCACCTGAATTTCTCTCTTTACACACACTGTGTATTGTTTTTCTTTTCTCTCTTTACTCCATACGGTTTCAATGCATTATATGCATGCAAGATGCTCGTCCTAAATAGTAGGAGTGACAGTTTTCTTACACGTGTCTATTGATATATTACTAATTTAAAACAAATGAAACGGTGTGTTTGGTGATTCTGAAGTTTCCGGCTAGGGCTCTGTTGAAAATCCTTCCCCTGTCGTATTCATGACTCATCGTCAGAGATGTTAGAATTTTCAGCATGTAACAAATCTTCCCCCATCAAAACCACCTTGTCCTCAAGGTGGAAATCAGGAAAGCGTGTTGCGATTTCATCTGTAATTTCCCATGTGGCATCTGCAGGTGAGAGCCCTTTTCCAGTGAATTAAGACTTGGGTGAGTGCTTGATTCCTCCTTCGTGCAATTCTTCTCTCCATTATAGCTTGTGGTTGCAATTCTTGTGTTTGAGGCTAGTAAAGTGTTATGCTGTCTAGGTAGTTGAAGGCTAGTTTTAGTTTATCTGATTCATTAATGTCCTCTATCTCAAAGTACTGGTTGCATTTGTACAACCATTTATGCACATCTTCACCCTCAAATACTGAAAAATGATGTTTAGGTCGGTGTATCTTATAAGTCGATGGCCTTCCTTCAGTTGAGTAGCTAGGCCCGAATGAAGATTCATTTTGATAAGCCGCATGCTTATCTTTACTTTGGTTGGATTCCCCTGAGGGAAAAGGAACCCTTTACATAACTGATTCCAGTCGTTGTGTCAACTCGTGGAACAGCTCCTTAATTTTCCTAATTTGAGCTTCATGATTATTGGTAGTGTGATCCCACCTTTGACCTTGGTCCTTCATAAGATTAACTAGGTGATCATACCTGGAATTGGCTTTTTTTTTTTGCTGACTCAATAGAATCTTCAAGTCTTTTGATCTCTGCGGTTCTTGTGTCTGATGCCATGTTCCCAGTCCAAAGAAGGAGAGCTCTGATACCACTTGTGACGATTCAACAAAACTAAGAACACTTAAGTTTATTCAAAGTGAATACTGTCAGTATTACAGAAACTTTGAGAACCAGAAAGAGCAATTCAAGAATGTATTTGGAAATCAAAAATTCAAATCGGACTTGGATAGGATGAGAGCAAATTCACCCGAATTTCTCTCTTTACACACACTGCGTATTGTTTTTCTTTTCTCTCTTCGCTCCATATGGTTTCAGTGCATTATATGCATGCAAGATGCTCGTCTTGAATAGTAGGAGTGACAGTTTTCTTACACGTGTATATTGACATATTACTAATTTAAAACAAATGAAACGATGCATTTAGTGATTCTGAAGTTTCCCGCTAGGGCTCTGTTCAAAATCCTTCCCCTGCCTTGTTCATGACTCATCGTTAGAGGTGTTAGAATTTTCAACATGTAACAGGTAGTTACCTTATATTTTCTAATTGTTAGGGTTTAGGGTTTCAATTTCAATAATAGGTTTTATATCTTGAATTTTCATTTTCATTCTTTTTCTTGGTAACTGTATTAGATGTCACAATGCTATGCAATTTCAGTGAATTCACATGGTGAAATTCCTGTTTGGTTGCTGAAGTTTTCTTATTTTTGCTCAATCTTGAATAATTAATTAATTTATAGTAGTTTTCTTTCTTTCTTTGATGCCATTATGTATATTAGAATCTGTTTAGGTATCGCTTTCTGCTAATTTGAAAATAAAAAATTAATAGTAAAACGAATTTATTTTATTTATATGAATTTATTAATGATGGGGTGATGACATTCGAAAAGCTAAGTAATAGAATGTCACATTAATATTGGGTCCTGATTTGGAAATAAAAAAATAAACTGATTATTTATATTATAATTTTAAATATTTATATCAAAAATAGTATTATTTGTGTTATAAATATTATTATTTTTATTATAACTAATATTATTAATAAAATAATTAATAAATATGAAAAATAATTATTATTAATATTAAAAAATATTCTTTTTTATATTATAAATTTTTATAGTAATTTTTATAAAAATAAAAAATAAATCGGCCACATAGCTTAAAAAATATTATTTTTTATATTATAAATTTTTATAGTAATTTTTATAAAAATAAAAAATAAATCGGCCACATAGCACAGGATGTAACTAGTGAACACTAGCAAAGGTAGCATCTAAAATTATTGATAATATATCTTTTGATGATATATGTCATCGACCCAAAAGCTCATGCTAACTCAATTATCTTCTTTATAAGATTTGATCATGTTGGATTTTTTAGGTCAACTTGAACATCAAAGGTCTTTCCAGGCTCGAGGGGCTGGTTTTATCGGTTATGTTTGGAGTGGCCCATCATGTCATCAAATCGAAGAAAAATCAATACCCGAGGAAACTGGGCCTCATCAGTAGGTATAATAATTAAGTAATAGCATCCGCTAAGCTAACATCGGATAATTTGACGTCGGCAGGTAATTGAGTTTAATCTAGGTGATGTAATTTGTGCATGAAAATCAGTGGTTGCAAATCCCTTTCACTTTCACATGCATATTCAATTCAGAATTCAACCCTTTGAAGTCATTTTGATTACTTGTATCGCTGAACAAACGTGATAATCGAGGGCCTAGAAGGAGCCTTGGAAGCCCACCTGCCATTACAACAGGATCAATCCTTGCTAGAGGTGGCAATGGCCGAGCGGCTCAGCTTCAAACCAAAGGAAACAGACTGAGAATGAAAAGGAGCTGCCGAGCGCCTAGACGTGAAGGGGCAACGGACATGTCCACTCACCAGTTCTTTTTCCTCGTAGGGCCTCGAGCACTTGAGCTTCTCGACTTGACATCACTTTTCCATGAAGAAAAGGATTTTGTTTCCCTTTTTTGCTGGTAAATAGAGGCACTTGACAGATCAACAATGGCATGCAAATTGCCAAAGTCAAATTGAGAGGGCCCCAAAGCGGCCGCAAAAGGCAGTAGCTTTTTGCTAAACATGATAAGGGATTCCTGATAATTTGCAGTTGAGCCATTAATTCTACTCATTTTCGCAGTTGCTTGTGAATTATGTCTACTTGTTTATAAAAAGCAGAGTACTTTGGTTACTCTCTAGAACGTATCATGTTTCTTGTGACTCTGTGGAGAATATTTGCTTTATGGAGTTGCTCTCGATGCTGATTGCTCTCGCACTTGAAACGTTTAATTCACTGTGTTTCTCCTGTTCATGATTCTGTATAAATTTAAGAATCACACTTTCTTTTCATGGCTTTGGAGAAAAAACTAACATTAAATATTTGATTAACGCATGCAGAAGTGTGCTTTCGGATTTTATCAACGAAAATGATATACTGCCTATTTATTGCTGTTTTTTTATAATATTTTAAAAAAAATTAAAAAATTTTATTTATTTTAAATTATTATAGTTTTAGTATTTTTAAATTATTTTGATATGTTGATGTCAAAAATAATTTTTAAAATATAAAAAAATTATTAATATATATTTTAACATGAAAAATCGAAATCATATTATAAAAAGCTTATAATTTATTTTGTTTAGATGAGATTTAGATTATTAATTTAGAAATTAATAGTTTTATTTCTTTAAAAATAGTGATTATTACACTAATCACGTGTGATTTTAACAAAAAATGTACTAAGATATGTCTAGGAACAAACGAATGAAGAGTGCAGCACAAGACAGGAACCGAAAAGAGAATTAGTGCCCTTCAACAACCGAATATGCCAAAGAACAAAAGTGACAACAGAACCACCAAAAACCATAAGCATCACTTTCAGCATTTTAATCAAACCAAAAGAAAGGCTTGAGAGATACCTAGAGTAAGTGGAGTGACTAATCATTATTCATTATCCCTTTTTAAAATGTTTTTTATTTAACAGTTTATTAAAATAATAATTTTTTTCATTTTTTAATATTTATTCTATATCAAGATAATATAAAAAAATAAAAAAATAAATCTTATATCTTTTTGAAATACAAGAATTTAATCTATACCTTAAATCAAGAGCACTCACCTTGTCTAATGTCAGATCCGGACATAGAGCAGCAAACATAAGACAGCAGCTTCTACATCCCTTCATCTCCTTGTTCTTTTCCTCTTTATATTAGTTTATCTTAAGCGATCCTTGTAGGCTTATTCCTCACGTTATCATGGACGCAAAGCTTTGAATTACAAAAAAAAAAAAAAAAAAAAAAAAACACTAATAATTGACTGAAACCCCAACATATTTTAAGCACACTTTGTTTCATTTTTGTTGAAGGGGCTGTTAAGATGATAAGGAGCACTTCAACAATTATATATTACTGTGTTTAGATTAGTGATACCAATTGTTTTTTAAAATAATTTTATTTTAAAATATATTAAAATAATATTTTTTATTTTTAAAATTTACATTTAATATTAATATATTAAAAAAATAATTTAAAATAAAAAACTCAATTTTTTTTATAAAACTATAGTTAGGACACCCTCTTTGATCTTAGAAGCAAACATAATATAATTAATTTTTTTTTGTTTTTTTAAGAATTTGAAAAAAATATCAAGTATTAACTTCCATTACTTAACAAATTGGTTATTATGTTAAAAAATAATATCAAATAATAATCTATTTATTTTTATTTTTAAATATATTATTTTAAAAATAATTTTTTTAATAATTATATATCATTTTGATAGGCTGAAATTAAAATATATTTTAAAAATAAAAGAATGTTATATATATATATATATATAACAACATGTTACTTTTATTAGCCGCACGTTGTACTCACATTTCATTAAATGTGGGATGGGACCAACTTACATTGGGGCACACAGTGCAATTATTTCAATCGCAACCAATGATAAATCCATGACTACTGAATATCTGGGCTAGGAATCAATTAAGTTTGAAAAAAATTTGTTTTTTATATGTTTTATATTTTCTCTTTACAAGCTTCTCAATGTTTTTTACATGAAGTAAAGATGGATATTCTCCTTGCATACACCAGCATTTTTATTTATATAAAATATTAAAATTATTTTCTTACATTTTTAATTTGGCTAATTTCATAGATTTAACTTTTTATTATACATATAATATAAGAATTAATTACTTTTTTTATTTAATATCTAACTTTTTCATGATTGTTTTTAATTTGAATAATATAAAGTAATATCTTTTATTTATATAATCATAAATAGGTGTAAAACAATGGAGGTCATGAATTATGATTTCATTCCCCCCCCCCCCAACAAAAAAAATATATATGGTGATAATATTGACATATTATTTCTTATCTTTTTCATGAAAAACTTATTTTTAATATCAATGAATAAACTTATTTTATGTTTTTATATTAGCTCTAAATATTTATATAGTTAGTCTTTTGTTGTTGTTTACAAAATAATAAAAACAAATCCACACGAAAGACATTATTGCATGAAAAAAAGAATGTATGTTACATTACCTTATTTGAAAATTAAAATAAAAAATTAAATCAAGTCTCAATCTCCTATAACTTTATTGAAGTGCATCTAAAGAATTATATTTACCTTGAAAAAATATTAAATTATATATTTTCATTTTTTTATAGTTTTGATATGTTAATTTTAAAAATAAAAATAAAAATATTTTAATAAATTTTTAAATAAAAATTACTTTTGAAAAATATTTTATATTAGAATATCAAACATACTCAGATAATAGAAAAGATGAAAGCCAAACTCATGATTCAAGTTTAAATGAAGATAGTTAAGATAGATATTTACATCATCTCCAAATTTAAGATAATTTTGAAAATGATATTAATTAGACATAGACATGAAATGACATTATATAAATGTCATGAAATGAACGAGGACGACCCTGAAATATTTTTTACCATATTTGTTAAAAATCCCAAAGGTATTGAATTAAACAATTCTTTTATATAATGTCATTTTATAAAATAGATTAATCAAAAGTTAAGATATCAAATAAAAAATTAAATTACCAAAATCTATTCTCAACTTTGTATTAAAATAATTTTAATTTTAATTTTTTATTCGAATATCAATCAATTTTTTTATTTTTAAATCAGATTTTTTTTATAATAGGTGTAGTGTCATTTAAAAAAAATGTTTTTAAATATTAAAATTAAAAAATTGAAATTCAAGATTAAATTTAGTTTAATTCAAAATTAAAAAAATAAAAATAATTAGTGATATAGCCCAGACAAAATCCACAAATAAAACTTATAAGTACTTTGACTTTTCTTTGGGAAAGCCACGGTACAGTGTCCTTGCAGACACACGTACACAAATGTTCACAGAGTCTTTATTTCTGTCTACAGTACGGACGTTATTTTTCCAATTTACAGACTTACAGTGACAGACAGTGTTGTCTTAATTTCTCTCTCTTTATCTCTCTCTTCTTCTTTGAGGGCTCCCCTTCGTTCATTATATTTGTCGGCAGGATCATAAGCATTGCACGTTGTGATATCAATTGTGTTTCTGTCTTGCATTCTCTTCTCTTTATTCAGAGCTTCTTTTCTTTCTAGTTTTGAGTTCCATAAATCTGATCAAGTTTTCTGTGCATCGATCAAGATGTCGACATTTCATGGTTTAATGATCCACTCATGTTAAATGTTTTTAATGGTAGGAAAATCTTGTTTTCTTTATATGCTCTAGTCTGTATTATATAAGATAAAGGGGGTGTTTGATGGTTCTTAATCTTGTTTTTATTTGCTGCAGTTCATGAAGATTTCTAGTGATTTGAAGTGCTGGCTGTAGTGAGTGAAGTCATGGACCATAAATCATGGCTGTGGAGGAAGAAATCTACAGACAAGATTGTTGCTGCAACTGATCCTAGAGTTGAAATTTCTTCAAAAGAAGAGGAGGTAAATCACTGAAATTCGGGGACTCCTATTCAATTCTGTATAGTAATGCAATCTATTAGAATCATCAGTTAATGCAATTTTTTATTCTTTGATCCCACAATGTATGTTCTTTGTGATAAGAAGTCTCAATTATTCTTGAAAAACCCCAATCAATTTCCCCTCAGATATACACTAAAAAGATCACCTTTTTTCTTGTGCCTGATTTTGATCAGATAACCAAATTATTTTGCTTGTTTAAAGATCAGATTTTGCTGGTCTAATTGTCTTTGCATGTCATATACAAGAACACAAATCGCCACTTATCTGTTTTAAAGGAGTCAGCCTTCACTGTTCACTGTAGTTTATTCTTGGTTGATTTCATTTGATAACTGCGGTGACTCTGACAATTAAAACTTGTTTCTATGTTCTATTGAAGTTCACCGTCAAATAAACCAGCCTCGACGATTGGTCTACAATTAATCCAGATTGGTTTAGTAATGCCGTGTACAAAAGTCTAGTTAAGACAATGGAGATGTCATCCTGCCTAGATGATAAGAATTCTCCTCGTATGCTAGTGGAGACTGGACTTTGAAATCCTTCATTGTGCTAGCTTGGAAAAATCTAGGCATTATCCTGATTTACTAAATGACTTGAAAGAACAGTTGAAACAATGTTCCTGAACCAAATATTCAAAATATTTGCTGTCTGTGATGTTTGAAGAAATGTATTCCAGGTGATGGTCAATGACAAATCGACATGGTTATTAGTTCCCCGATTTCATTTTTTTGATAGGGATGGGATATGGAGGGAAGTGTTGATCACTCTCTTTGAGGAGAATCACCTGCTTACTAATTCTGAACTCAATTCTGCGTAGTGAACCATGATTCACTTCAATCCATAAAGCCTGTCAAGGAAGGGATTTTCTACTCCAGTGGGACTCTTCTGTGTAAAACTAGAAATAATTACTCTTTTGTAATGGTGTTTAGTGATTTATTGAGGTCAATCAAGTGAGTTCTCTCTAGGTTTAGTGTGTAGAAATGTGCATGGAAACTTTAAAACTGGTCACAGAAGAGAGATAAATCAGCTTGGCAAGTCCTTGATTGCTGGAATTTCTACAAATAAATCACATTTATTTTTGGAAGTGATTTAAATTTTGGATGATTACTAACAAATTTGGATGTTCCAGATACAGACACTCTTGGATAACAAGGCAGAATTGGAGAATGATCTGAAAATTTTGAGTGAGAAGCTTTCATCTGCCCTGTCTGAGTGTAATGCCAAAGATGATCTTGCAAAGAAACAAGCCAAGCTGGCAATGGAAGCCATGGCAGGTAAATTACCAAATATTATTACGTCTTAGTACTTTAGTCGTAAGGTTCTTATGCCCATTTATCAATTCACATGGTGAAAGGTCTTCTTAACCTTGTATGCTCTATGATTATTGATTGTTAATAGTCCAAGAGAAAGCAGAAGCAAAAGCACTGTCTCTAAAGCAAGAATTAGATGAAGCCTTACAGCAAAGAGCTGCTGGAGAAGAAAGATTGACTCATCTGGATGCAGCCCTCAAGGAGTGTATGCAGCAGCTACGTTTCGTTCGAGAAGAGAAGGAGCAAAGGATTCATGATGCTGTGATGAAGACATCCAATGAGTTTGAAAAGTCCCAGATGATTCTGGAAGAGAAGCTGGCAGACACTGGTAAAATGCTTGCGAAAATAGGTATTGAGAAGGCTAATCTAAGTAAGGCTCTCTTAGAAAAAGAAAGGTTGGTTGAAGATTTAAGTAAGCAAAAGGCTCAGGTGGAGGCAGATTTTATTTCTCTGATGGGTAGGTTAGAGTCCACAGAAAAAGACAGTGCTTCTCTCAGATATGAAGTACGCGTGCTAGATAAGGAGCTTGAGATCCGAAATGAGGAAAGAGAGTTTAACCGCAGAACAGCTGATGCATCTCACAAGCAACACTTAGAGAGTGTGAGAAGAATTGCAAAGTTAGAAGCAGAATGTCAGAGGCTGCGTCTCCTAGTCCGCAAGCGGTTGCCTGGCCCTGCTGCCTTGGCTAAAATGAAAAGTGAAATAGAAGTCCTTGGAAGAGATTCAGTTGAAGTGAGCAGGAGAAGGTCAAATTGCAGTCCTATTGGTTTAGTGATTGACTCAGCTGTTGGAAACTCTGCTGAATCTCCCAGCAAAAAGATCAACTTTCTGACTGAGCAGTTATGTGCCATGGAAGAAGAAAACAAGACTCTTAAAGAAGCCCTTGATAAAAAAACAAATGAGCTCCAATTTTCGAGAACCATGTATGCTCGCACAGCTTCCAAATTATCACAGGTTGAGTCACGTTTTGATGAATTGCCAAAAGGACAGATAGCCTTAGAGAGATCGAGGAGCGTGCTTATGCCACAGGAGCTCTCTCTGGCCTCAATGTCTGAGATTGGCAGTGATGATAAGGTTAGTTCTGCTGAATCTTGGGCTTCTGCTTTGATTTCAGAAATGGAGCACTTCAAACAGGGAAAGCAAAAAGGGTCACCAACAAACAGAACCATAGGAGTTTCAGATATATCCCTGATGGATGACTTTGCTGAAATGGAAAGACTTGCAATAGTCTCAGTTGATAAGCAGCTCGAAAGTCCTCATGTTTCTTCTGACAATGTTAATGCAATTGGTCAGGAGATAATTCCAGTATCAGAATCTCGCTCTGGGGTATCAAACCAGGTGATCAAGTCCAAAGACAAAGCTTCTGGTTGGCTACAGGACATTCTGAAAGTCGTGTTGGAGCAAAATCGTGTCACACAAAGAAAACCTTGTGAAATACTGGAGGATGTTAGAATAGCTCTGGAAAATATAAATGATACAAGCCCTGCAGAATATGTTGATACAAGGCAAAGCTCAACACATTCAAATGGATTAAACTCCCCTCATGTTGGTGGATACATATCATGGAAACCTATGTATTCAGTGACTGATTCACCAGGTGGAGTTACTGAAGCTGAGGCCTTTTCAATGGATAAGAGCCATCAGCAAGTCCAGTCAGATCTCGGCAAATCACTCTGCAAGATTATTGAGCTTATTGAAGGGGTTGCTTTCTCATATGCTGATTATGGTAACTCAGAGACATTGACCAGAAAGGATGGGGATTTTTTGCCATTTAAGAATACAGAAACTCCTCCAGGCTACGTGGTCCGTGTTTTGCAGTGGAAAAAGTCTGAACTATGTGCTGTATTACAGGAATTTGTCCGTGCTTGTTATGATCTTTTGAATGGAAAATCTGATGTGAACATGTTTGCCCAAGAAATATGTTCTGCTTTGGACTGGATTATGAACCATTGCTTTTCCATCCAAGATGTTTCAAGCATGAGAGATGCAGTCAAGAAGCATTTTGATTGGGATGAATCACGGAGTGAGTATGAAGCAGAGGTTGTTGCTTCAAATGGACATCACAACTACTTTGAGAAGAAGGATGAAAGTCATCAATCTACTATCAGGGACGAAAATAGAAAGATAAGAGAGGAGTTGACTAATATTGACTCTGCAAAGAGAGACTTAGAAGCGAGGCTCCAGTTAGCTTCTGATAAGAGTGAGTCCTTGATGAATCAACTTAAGGAATCAGAGAAAACCATTGAGAGCTTGCAAACAGATTTAGAAACTTTGAGAGGTTCGAAAGCAATGTTTGAGAGCCAAATTGAAAACCATAAGTTGATGAAAGAAGATGTTGATACACAGCTTACAGAGGCCAAAGTTGAATTAAATAAGGCTCACCAAAAATTATCTACCTTGGAAATGGAACTTGAGAACAGGAAGAGTTGCTGTGAAGAATTGGAAGCCACATGTCTTGAACTACAGATCCAACTTGAAAGGTATCGGATTTTATTTTTAAATGATTTCCTTCTTTTGAAGATAGAAGCAGACCCACAACATTAGATGAAGTTAAAATAATACATGCTAGATAGAATTAAATAGTTATCCTGCATTTTAGGATGCCATACTCTTCATGGCCCAAAAAGTTGTCTTGCTTGTAATTCTTCCTCAAAAAATTGGCTGATTCTTGAAAAAAAATATTAATAGTAATAATAATAATAATAATAAACAATTTACCTGCGTTATTGAGAAATCTCATTTATCTGATATTTTTTATTTTCAGTATGACGAAAAATGAAATCCCGAACTCTGAACTCCATCAGGATGAGAGCCAACTCCGGACTGTAAGTTCATATCGTGCCACCTTGTGTATACAACTTATTTTCATTTGCTAATGCTGTTTAAGCATTTTTTTTTACAGAGCTTTTTTTTTATTATTATTTACATATAGACAAATAAAGATTGAAAGATTGCCTTTATATTTAACTTCTTTGGTAACTTATAAAACCTCATAGAGAATGGCAGTACCGCTAGTTGGCATAGAGAACATACAACTCTCGAACAAAATACTAGATTTTCCCCAAGTTCGTGTGAAGTCAATTTGCATATGGGGTCAGTTGAACCCTATTAACCCCTCTCTTGGAAAAATGAGGCATTTGATCTTCTGCTTTACCTGAAAATTAACTTCAGCTCATTTTCCTGAGTTTGGATGAAGTTCTGCGTATAGTTATGGTTCCCATGAAGAATATGAAATGTTAAGCCTTTGGGATTTTACATTGAAGGGTCATTGTCTAATGCAACAGAAAAGGTCTCGGCTTACATTATTTGAAATCTGTAAGCTTCTACTTCATGCAAAACTGCTGAACTTTGCCAAAACCAGCTGACCTTTTAGTATCAGTGAAAAGAACAGAAACTGATTTTTTTTCTGTCAATATGCAGTACATTCTCGTTCTTCCAAAAGGCAGAAGGAATAGCTAGAATATCTGAACAATTATTCATTCCAATTATGTGCTATCTTCTATTCTACTTATATTATTTGTGTATCTGATGTTTGTTACGTATAATTTCCCTAAATTACATGTACACGAATCTCATTGTTGAACCAAGGGCTTCCTAAATCTTGCAGGATTGGGAGATAACGGCCGCTTCAGAAAAGTTGGCTGAGTGCCAAGAGACAATTCTAAACCTAGGGAAGCAGTTAAAGGCATTGGCCTCACCAAGCGAAGCAGCCCTGTTTGACAAGGTCATCTCTACATCCACTGACACAAATACGATCTCTGTCACCACTTCGACAAGCACAGCCTGGACTTCACCCAAGAACAAAGTACTGATCCAAAGGTCCTCTTTGCTAGATCAGATGCTAGCAGAGGACACTGATAAAGTGAAGGACACCGAATCGGTCAAGTGCAAAGAAAGCAATATCAATACCAGTTCCACCGTCATTTCCAATAAGGTGATCGAGCCTCTTGAGAAGGTACTTGTTTTGAATGGAATTAAACACCAGGATGATGGTGTTGCAACTAATTCTTTGGCCATTGTACCTAGCAAGAAAAGGGGAGGTGTAAATTTGTGGAAAAAGTTTCTATGGAGAAAGAAGAAATCAAACATCAAGAAACCATCCTTTCCATTTGCCCCGTAATAGGGATCGAATACATTAAGGTTTGCCTCTTGTTGTTTGGAGATCTCGTTTTTTTTGCTTTTTTGTGTGTATTCTACTGTACATATAACGGTTTGGCCCAGACGAGTTCTTGCACTTCAGTGGGATATAAGAGAGAGAATCTTTTCCTTGTGGTCAATGCGTTCTAGTTCCTGAAGGGGTCTATGCATAGTACAATGATTAAGATCTTGGGATTTGCAGTCACCGAAGCATAAGAGTACAGGTTCAAGTTTTCAGAGAAACAATGACTTGATGGAGAACTAAAATAGTTTCCAAATTCCTTTTTATGGATTGTAATCGGATAATATCCTGAATCCTGAGGTAAGCTTGAATTTGGAGGTCATTTGTATACTCAAGCTCGAGTCAGTCACCATTGATTATCTCCCAGGCTAGCAAATAGGAAATATGAAGTTTTTGGTTGTTTCAAAATTTAACTTACTGTATATTTCAAAGCTCAAACTGAAAATGGAATTCCAAATTGACGAAGCTGTTGGATTGATTATATCAATCATGCTAGATACTCAATCTCTATATTCAACAAATCTTTGCAACATCGTTAAGTCCTGCCTGCTCATAGCATACTCAGCTATCTGGACAGCAGCTTCGTCCCATGTCCCTTCAACAGAAATGCAGCTTCGTCCACAAATTTTCACCAGCATTAAAAACATAGGAATAAAATGCATTAAAAATGATATCTACCAGGAAATGAAGAACAAGAAAAGTTACGAGGTGAAAAATCTGTTACAAATATAACGGAAGAACGGATTCTAGAACAATGTCATGCTTTGATGAGAGTAAATAAGTGAGGTGAGGTTTTCGTGAGGAAATTTTTTTCTTTACTGCTAACTTTTGTTTCAGCTATAAACAATGTTTTTCAAAAGTGTTAAAAAAACAAAAGAACTGTGAAGGAAAGATAGGATAAAATAGAAGCTCTGATGGAAGTGTTAATAAGCAAGTTTAATGAAATGATTGGTAGACAAAGCGTTACTGATGGTAAGGAAAAAGAAAGTTGAAGTGCTTTCCATTAGGGCTATAGTGAATAAATAAGAGTGCGAGAGATAATTCTAAAGATAAAGAAAAGAAGATAAGCAAAAAAAGAAATATGAGTGCGAGAGATAATTCTAAAGATAAAGCAAAAAAAAAGAAATATTTTTTTTATCATAGATATCATATTAGTAACAAGATGTGCAGTATAATTATTAATTGTAAAAGTTGTGATAATATTGCTTGTACTGTACTTGTTAAGAAATTGAATCTAAACAATATTAAACATGATAAACCTTATAAACTTTGATGATTGAATGAATGTGATGAATTTATGGTGATTAATTAGGTTTTTATTTCCTTTTCAATTGGAAAGTATAGGGATGTAATTTTGTATGATGTGGTTTCTATACATGCTAGTTATTTATTGTTAGGGCGACCTTGATAATTTGATAGGAAAACCAAACATGATGAATTTAAAACTAGGTGTTCTCTTGAGAAGGATGAAAGGACATACATTCTTGCATCATTGCTATCTAGACAAGTTTATAAAGATCAAATAAAATTAAAAAGAAAAAATGAAGTTGGAATGATAATATAACAATGTGGGGTCATGGTTACCATGTAAAAATATATACGAATATGGTTAGTAAGATGTGCTTACCTGAAGTTATTATCAATTATTGTTTTCATATTGTGTTATTGGAGGTAAAAATTAGCAAAAAAAAAAGCGCTTCAAGTGCTTAAATAATACTACTTAAAGCTGAAAAGAAAAAACAAAGTCGAGAATACAAATAAACCATATGGCATCGTGAGTTTAAAGAGTATAAATAAGGTAGAAAAGACTAAAAATTTAGCTAAGGGAGAAAAAATATCAAATGAAGTTGAGAGTGGAGTTAAGAAAATAAGGATCAGAAAAGAAAGGAGTGTAGAAAATATAAGTAAATACTTGAGCATCTATATAAAAACGAGTGTGATCAAAAGTGCTTATTTTTATGACATGTTTATGATTTTACTTGTGTATAAAGAGACATATTTTAACACTAACAGTATTGATTATTTTTATTCCTAGTGTTGCTGTATCTTTGTTCTAGGATTTTGAGGATGATATAGGATAATCAAATTTGGATTGGAGCTTAATTTGTCACACCATGCATCTTTACTCCAACAAACATAATTCGGGATTCAAATATTGGATCTAGTTGAAATTTTGACAGATATTTTGATAGATTTGTTTTTAGGTAAGGTTAAAATTTCAGATCGATCAGAGTTTCGTAATGATTTTTAATAAAAAGGTTGATTTTTTTGTCTAGATTTTGCTATGTATTTCTTGATGAGATCCATAGTGGTTTGTCATTGATAAATGATGTAATCAACAATAATATAGTAAAGTATAGACATCATATCCCTAGACTTGATGATATTTTTAATGAGTTGCATGAATCTTGTATGTATAGTAAGAATGATTTGAAAATTAGTTATTATCAAATTAAGATGAAAGAAAAGAGTGAAGGAAAAAATAACATTAAGACTAAATATGGATTATTTAAATGGTTAATCATATTGTTTAGTTGTACTATTATACAAATTAATTTAATGATATTGATGAATCATATATTATGCATATTCATAGGTAGCTTTATTATTGATTACTTTGATGATATGTATACTAAGAATCTAGATAAGCATATTGAGTATTTATGATTTTTTTTAATATGTTATAAAAAAAATTGTTATGTGCTAATCTATTAAATTTGAAAAGTTATTCACCATTTAAAATAGTTTATGGTTTAACTCTACTACATTTGATTTCTTTACTTGTTGATGAAAGGGTTAGACTTGATATTAATAAAAAAGCATATGTTATGAAAGCATTGTTTAGAAAGGTATGATAACATGTTGAGAAAAAGAATGATAAGTAAGCATTGTAAGAAAAAAAGAAGATGAAAAGGGGTTGTCTTTGAACTAAGAGAATGAGTTTAGGTTCATATGCACAAAAAAAAGGTTTCCTAGACATAGAAAATCAAAGTTGATACTTAGAGGAGATGATTCATTCAAAATCCTTAAAGGAGTTAATGCCTACAAAGTGGATCTAAAAGGTGAGTATAATGTTAGTGTTATATTCAAAATTTCTAATTTTTTTTGTTTGATGTAGGAGATGATTTGAGGTCGAATCTTTTTTAGAAGAGAGAGAACGATATGATACTAGCTATGACATCAAAAGTTCCATTAGGAATGTTTGTCAGGTCTATTCTAAGTCCTAAAATAAATTAGATCCTAGAGAAGTTCAATGGGCTAAGTTAAGAGGCTTGAGTTTAAAATGTTCAAATTTGTCACTCTAGATCTTTGTCTACTTTTTAGGTCATAAATGGAGCTACAGAAGGACTTTGAATGTGATTCTAATTGAGTTAGGAATTAGACATTTGTACCTTTTCAATTATATACTTCATGCCCACTAATTCATCTAGATGAAAGTGAATAATGTGTTTAAAGTTAGAATAAAGTGTAAAAACAGAAAAGACATTGTTTCTTTAATATTTATAGATTTCATTCACTATAAGAAGTCCATAATACTATTGGAAACTTATATGATAGTCTTTGGCTTACTAGTCTTACAATGATTTGATATCAAACAAGAAGAATTAATTGATCAAAACTTATTTCTTATTTTACAAGGCATTAGGCTTTTGTTTGACAAGAATTCTTTAACAATTATTTCTCTTTGGTGTTTTTCACTATCATTTGCTATGAAGGGAGAAAAAAATCTTAAACCATTTATTTATATTATTTTAAACCTTATTTTAATTAATTTGGGTTTTATTTAAATTAAAAGCATGTCTAACACGTTAGTTTTAGGGTTTACATGTAAATACTTTTATATATTAATTTTTATTCAGTTGATGAATTTTATCTACAAGTGGTCACATATTCTATGTTTATGTCTCTTTGTATGGTTGAGTGATTCACATACTAGGTTCTTAATTGAACTTACATATATTTTGAAGAATTGATAAACTTCATTATGATTTATACTTCTTGTTCATGTCTCATTATAGGTGTGGGGGTGAGATGATCAATTACATATAAATTTAGTTCTTTAAGGTAAGGTTTTTATTGGGTTAAGTTGTAAACTTTCTTTAAACTCCAAATTAAAAATCAAAAGGACAATTTTATATCATCATGATGATGGTTGGTGGTTTGATTGGTGAATAGGGGGAGTAGTGGAAGATAAGAGCAACTAAGGTTCTTTTATTAAATGTTGACAACATAGTACTAACAGTGTCACCTACTCTGTATCAGTGATTAGTACTTAAAATACATTTTTATCAGGTTTTATATCATCATATTGCACTTAAAGTATCAATAACTCCTTAGTTAGAGTATGTTTTATAATAACATATCTAATAACATAAGATACCTTTAATTTATGGTAAATGTTCATCTTAAATGCAGGCGTATCATATAAATCAATGGATTGATTAATGAGTTTAACTACTAAAATTGAGAAGACAAAGAGAGGGCTAAGATTAGAAAAGAGGTGTTGGTTTAGTCCAAATTGGAACACCATTCAGTTATTGGATCATAACTGGAGTTGTAGAACTTGGATTTAGGTCTGCTCTATATGGATAGAAAGCTAAAACATAAGCCTAAATCTTTCATGAAGAGTTCAAGATTTAAAAAATATCATTTTCAAGTTCAAATTGTAGCAACAATGGAGAAGTTTGAATCTGTTTAACAACTCAATGTAGCAACAATGGAGAAGTCTGAATCTGTTTAACAGCTCAAACACTGTTCAATGTTCAACCTATATCTTGAGTTATAGAAGTCCAAATGCATCGTTATCTCGAGTTATAGAAGTCCAAATGCATTGTTTTTTATTTTAAGTTATATGTATATATATTACAGAAAAGAAAAAAAATAATCTTAACCTAGGGAAGTTGACCTTGACCATAATAAGTTATATGTATATATATTACAAAAAAGAAAAAAAATAATCTCAACCTAGGGAAGTTGACCTTGACCATTAGAACAAAATTTTGTTTTCTTCCAAGTAAAGCCCTATAACTATGTGTTGATATATTAAGCATAAAAGAAAGGTTTATTAATATCTTGTTTAAGAAGTATAAAGTAGATATATAAATTTAATGAGAGTTTGTTTATTTGGATAAATTAATGGAAATTGAATGATGAATGTCTTGCTTTGAGGAACTTACAAATTATTTTTCTATTTTAACGTTTTGATTACTAGGGACTAATAATAAGCTAATTAAGGGGTATGATTAGGAGTTAAAAGTATATTTTTATCAAAATTTTATATCATCATATTGCACTTCAAGTATCAATAACTTCTTAGCTAGAAAATATTTTATAATAATATATCTAATAATATAAGATACCTTTAATTTATAGTAAATATTTATCTTAAATGCAAGCATATCACATAAATCAAAGGATTAATTGATGAGTTTAACTACTGAAATTGATAAGATAAAGAGAGGGCTAAGATTAAAAAAAAGATAGTTTAGTCCAAACTAAAACATCATTTGGTTATTGGATCATAACTGGAGCTATAAAACTTGGATTTAGATGTGCTCCATATGGATAGAAAGCTAATACATAGACCTAAAACTTTCATGAAAATTTCAAAATTCAAAAAGGCCATTTTCAAGTTTAAATTGTAGCAATAATGGAGAAGTCTGAATTTGTTCAACAATTCAAACACTGTTCAGTATTTAACCTATATCTTGAGTTCTAGAAGTCCAAATGCATTATTTTTTTTTAAAAGCTGAGACAATTTCCTAAAACTTTCATGAAGATAATCTGTTCAAATTTTGAAGTTAGTAGTGACATTTTGTTTAGACAAGAAATTAAGGATTGTCACCAAGTCAAGATGTGACCACTCACTTAATAATTAGTCAACGAATTAATAGTTTTAAATTTTAACCTATAAAAAGAGGTATTTGCCATGCATTTAAGTATCTTGGTTTTCAGATCAAGATCATGTTCATGCTCTCTTTCTTTATATTTTTGAAATGCTTAAGTTTTACTTTTATTAATCTCTTGTTTATACCTTTCATTTTCTTTACTTAGTTAACTTATATCTTATTAATGCTCTTATCTTGTTTACTTTTGTTTCTCTTCTTCATTATGTTTAGCTAAGTTGATTATGTTAAAGTGAAAAGGTATCACTAATGGTGTTAGGATAAGTATAATATAAACTCAATATGGACTTCAATGCTTATATCTTAAACAACTTACTATTAACATGTCTTATCATTTTTATCTTATTAATTCTTAATACCTTACTTGTTAAATGGTTAATTTAGATTTGTGTTATATAATACTTGGTTACAACAAATGTTTGGCCCTTTTATAGCCAATCGTATGGTATAACCTACACCTATGCTATGAAAGGAACTTGATTTGTTGTTAACATAAGTTAGCCTCTTGAATTCCTAACAATATTTAAAAGTTTAGTGTTATTTAGATAAGATAATTAATATGATCATGTTAATGATTTATAATGAACTATTAATGACAATTCATCCGATTGGAACCTCATTTGTGTGTGGTTTTGCAGTTGAGTAATAAAAAGAGTTCATATTATACTTATTTGAAATATCATTAATGGATCCTCTAACCTTGATATTTTTTTTATTATTATTTAATCCTCACATTAATCTTACATCTCAAAGTCTTCTTTAACATATTATTATTATTATTATTATAGTTAACCTTTATATGGTTCGACCCCAATCTTGCTAAGTTATTTATTACTTCGACACTCTTACACTTAGGAGAAGACATCAATCTTTTAGTCATGTCATTCAGCCTCTGGACAATAATGATGGCATTTCACATTAGTGATAATCTCTCATTTTCTCCAATCATTGTGCCTCTCTCTCTCTTCCTTAATGAGTCTCACATCTCATGTCCATTGTAATTAAATCATCGATAACATTGCTATCAACCATTAAACTATACAATGGTGATAGCTCAACTTCTATCTTTGATGGAGAAGCCTAGTCTCATAACAACACCAATAACTGATAATAACGGAGACATCCAGATTAAGAGAGAGATAGAGTGAAAGGAATAAAAGACTAAATATTTAAAAGCCTTGATCTCTCTCTTAAAGGAGTGTGAATATGCATTATATATACCATTACAACAAAGAAAGAGATATTTATCTAATCCACCAAGTGGCAATCGATATTGGTGATAACGTGTAACCATAACATACTGGTGGTGGTGGTGGTGGGTACACATGCCGCCATTATTCTAAAATATTCTAGTGTTATTCTTGAGGCTCCAACAACTTCTTTAGCCAATTTCCTCTAATTCAAAAGATTGATTTCAAAATTCTAATAATTATTCTTTTAATGAACCATTGAGATGTGTTTTTATGTTGATATTTGGATAAATGGTTAAAATGTTAGGTAGATAATCATAAGGATGATTATGTAAATATGTATAGTTGTGAGAAGATAACATAGTTTGATTTGCGTTGCAATGATAAGTTGGGTATACGTGAGCGATGCATGTTTTTTTAGCTTGTGTGTAGAGTATATGGATGAAAAAATTATTATCGGTTTGTGTTTATTTGTATCATGGCCAAATATCTAAAAACAAAACTAATTTTTTTTGCATGATTTAGCATTTTATAGAATTCAATGCCTACATTTTACAAAGAAAAACAAAATGTCATGTGTTAGCATATTTTCAAAAACATAAAATAAAATTTGCTTGCATTTTTAGACTTAATAGAAAGTTTGTTAAGCCCATTAAAAGCTTGGCCCAAATTAAAAGGCTGACTAGGCCTATGTTCTAAAAAAAACATAAAACTCATCTTTTTTTTATATGTAAAGCAAGAAAATAATAATAATAATAATAATAATAATGGAATTAATTTATGCCCATGATAATTTTCATTTGATAAAATGATAGAATTCTTTTGAATGAATGGGTCAAAGCTTATTTTTACCATCCATACAAGTCCAACAACCATTTTAAAACCCAATAAAAAATGTTTTGTCATTAACTTTTAATATTTAGATATATAGAGTTATAGTGAGTCAATACTTTGATACTATAAGAAATAATCCTTCATTATAATTTCCTCAAAACAAAATAACAATGAAATTCTCACTTAAGAGTAAAACTAGTTTTTCAGAAATACTCACTAACTATGGATATTTTCAATCCACTGTTCCATAATAGTAGAGTTAGGAATATAACTTAAGTATTGGATGTTATGAGGTGCCTAGAATAGATAAACCTTTTCAAGGCGCCTTTCATGGACCTTTCTTAGGATTTACGATGGGTTATGTTTAGTACTTAAGAGTGCATTAGTGTATTTTTATCAATGTTTTATATCATCATTTTGTATTTAAAGTATCAATAACTCCTTAATTAAAGTATGTTTTATAATATAATGTCTAATACTATAAGATACCTTTAATTTTTAGTAAAGTTCATCTTAAATACAGACCTATCACAAAAATAAAAGGATTGATTGATGAGTTTAACTTCCAAAATTTAGAAAACAAGAAGAGGGTCAAGTTTAGAAAAGAGATGCTGGTTCAGTTCAAACTGGAATATTGTTCGGTCATTAAATCATAAATGGAGCTGTAGAATTTAGATTTAGGTCTGCTCTATATGGATAGAAATCTAAGACATTGGCCTAAAACTTTCACAAGAGTTCAAGATTCAAAAAGGCTATTTTTAAGTTCAAATTGTAGCAACAACGAAGAAGTCTGAATCTATCCTGCAGCCTAGACATTATTCAGTGTTTAACCTATATCTCGAGTTCTAGAAGTCCAAGTGACCTTATTTTTTTATTAGAAAGTTAAGATAATTTCCTAGAACTTTCATGAAGATAGTCTATTCAAATTCTGATGTTAGTAATGACGTTTTGTTTAGATAAGAAGATAAGGATTACCATTACTTGTTAAATGAGTATATGAGTAGAGTTAAATGATAACAATACAAGAGTTTGTAAACCTGAATATTTCAATAAGTATTTTGATAGACCTTGTTATAAATATTGCAAATAACTATTAAAAAATATTAACCAAGATACGTCTCAAGAGTTAATAACATTTCTCCTTACTCTATCATTTTAGTAACAATAGTTTGCAAATGGTTTAAAGAATAAAAAATACTGTTAGTTTTAATTAATATCAACTACTACCATCTCTCCCCAACTAAAACGAGACATTGTCCTCAATGTTCTAAGGTAGAAAGATATAGTATACAAGACATCACCTGAAATAACGAACACTAACAAACCTGAAATGCACTTAAACAAATATAAGAAACAACAAAACACAAAATAATATACTATTAAGAAAACCAAAAGACACAAGGATTCACAAACGAAGGCTCAAATCCAATATAAACTTTTTACGGCTTTCTTTAGTTAACGAATTTATGCGACTCGTGTAGGGATCAATTACATGGGTGAAAGATTGTAGTTGGTTAATTAATTGTTTAGTAGTAGCACCAGAGATTATGATTTGTTATGCTGAAGATGTTAGAAATTTCTATTCCACAGCATGATCAAGAAAAGACAATAATTTATCATAAAAATCATTAACATTTAACAGACCTATAAGTTTTTAGTGAATATGCAGTTGGGCCCAAGTGATAATATGAAAGATCTCTTCCAATATGCCCAGACCACCTGGTAAGGTAATGAAGGCATCAATGTGTTTAAACATTGTATTTATTCTATCCGACATTATGAAGACCTGTAGTTCCTCTCCAATTGTTTTTCCAATAATGTTCCCTTATGCTAAAGCTTTAAGGACAACCCCTATAACTTAACTACCTCTTAAAAGTGCAGCTATGACACTCCCTCCATTAACCCAAGGCTATCTCCCCCATACACTAAATGAATCTTTCTCTCAGCTAGTACCCGACCAAGATGATTTGCTGATTCTAAAAACTCTATTTCCTTCTCAGGATTGGATCTACCGAAAACACAAATGTTTCTTATATGATGACTTGAGGAACCTACTATTTCTACATACTTCTATATCTGTTGAATGCATAGGTTAAGTAGAAATGAAAGGAAGAAAGAGAAGATTTTATAGATGAGAACTTGAAATTGCAATCATAGCCTGGAGTTCTAGAAGTCCAAATGAGCGCAATTTTTTGCTCTAGTTTTGACGTTATCAATGACGTTTTGGGCAGACAAGAGAAGATAAGGATTGTCACCATTTTAAAAAAAGAGCATGTATATGTATAAGTAGTTATGATTATGGCTCACACCTTCTATTGGTTTTACGTCCAAGAACGGCGTAAACACCCTCTATGGGCCGGGGATAGGCTTCCCATCCAGTTTTCTTAAAAACTAGCAAACATGATTTTTTTTAATCAGATTCCCAAGACTATGTCAAGCATGTTTTTTATGAAAATAGGGTCAGGAGTCATGAATTGCATAATGCACATCTTCACTAGGATGAGATTTAATAGTCAATAAAAGATTATTTAAAGACTTTCTATGTTTAAAAATAAATCCTATATTTTAATAATTTTCACAGGTTTTGCAGAATGCATTTGAGTCCTTGAACATGGTGGGCTAGTAAAATCCACTTTGTAAGATTTTTATAGTTATCTTTCTTGATGAGAAATGACCCCCACATGCTTCAGAATGATAAAATTGAATGACACTACTTACCTTATTGTCGGGAATGCATCTTTGAAATATTTGATTAGGATAATATTTGAATAAGTACGGGTTGTCCCAATAAAAGTTTTGCACTTCGCTCAAAAACTTTCTTTTGTCTTTGGTACTCCAGTAAACTGGCAAAAATCCTGAAGCAAGAAAATTGATATTTAAAGCAAATCAAGACATTGAACTAAGAGAAAGTAAGAATTTGTCAAGAAAGTAATCATCAATTAGTGTGATGTTAAACATCAAATATGTTGTCACTCTTGATAAAAGATCTGCATCAATATTTTTTATGCCTTTTTCATCCATGATTTCTTCCTGAGAATAAATTAGTTGCAAATCTTCGTATTCATCTAACTCAATTTTACTTAAAGTAGATTCAAGTTGATCATAAACTAATTCTTCAATATGATCTACTTCTTGTAGATCATTATCATCTCTAAGTTACTTGCAAATATTAAAAATATTCATCTCCAATGTCATGTTTTCAAATGATAGATTTATCAGTCCATTCCTACAATTAATCAATGCAATCAATGCGTTAGAAGTTGTAAGAAATAAACGTCCTAAAATAACTGAAAATGAATTACATGCTTCAACAGGTTGTGTGTCCAAGACAATAAAATCTACAAGATAAATGAATTTATCTACTTGTACTAACATATCTTTTATTATTCCTCTAAACACTTTTATAAATTTATCAGTAAGTAAGAGAGTTATAGAGGTTGGTTTTAACTCACCTAGATTAAGACTTTGAAAAACTGAATATGGAAGTAAATTCACACTAGCTCCAAGATCAAGTAAGGCTCTTTCAATTTTATGCTCTCCAATAAAGCAAGAAATTGTAGGACAACCAGGGTCTTTATATTTCAAAGCATTATTGTTCTGAAGAATAGCACTTACTTGTTCAGCTAAAAAGGCTTTCTTTTTCACATTCAGTTTCCTCGTCACAGTGCATAGATCTTTCAAAAATTTAGCATAGGAAGGAACCTGTTTAATAGCATCCAACAAAGGTATATTGATCCTTAACTGTTTGAAAGTTTCAAAGATTTCAGACTTTTGATTGACTTTTTTTTGTTTGGTCATGACATGAGAAAATAGAAGGGTTGGCGGGAAATCAATCTTTTCTTTGCAATTTTCAGATTCAACCCCTTTCTTACCTTTGGATATTAACTCATCATCTTTCTCATAAGGTTCAAAAGTAGGTTTTTCAATAACCTTACCACTGCGCAGAGTAGTGACTGATTTGACTTGATCCATGTGTTGGCTTCCGGAACTACTTGCATTTGCATTGTATTGCCCCTTGGGATTTTGTTGCGGAGATGGAAACTTACCTTTCTCTTATAAATTGAGAGAAAATGTCAATTTTACATGAGTATCTTTAAAATCTATCATGCTTTGAGTAAGTTGAGTATTGATTATCTCTTACTTTTCAATGAATGCATGCAATGTTTCCTCAAGATTTCTTCTAGGAGGTGGAGCATAAGGAGGTGCATATCCATGAGAATTTTGGAAATTATGGTGTGCTTGAAACGGTGGTTGTGAAGTTTGTGCATTGTTGTTCTCACTCTTCCAACTGAAATTTGGGTGATTCCTCCAACCAGGGTTGTATGTTTGGGAGTATGGGTTGTGGTTGGCCCTTTGAAAACTGTTTAAAGCATGGGCTTGTTCATGGAGACATTCTTTAAAAGAAGGCAAGGTTGGACAATCGTTGGTTGAGTGTTCATTTGTTTCACAGATTTGACACACAATGTTTTCAACAGATTTTAATTGACCACTCTTTTTCAATTCTAGTGCCTCGACTTTTCTAGCTAAAGATGCAAACTTGGCTTGAAGGTCATGATCTTCCCTAAGGTTGTACATACCTCCACTAGATGTATGAGGTTGAGTTTTACTCGGTGCCTCATAAGTACCCGCGGTGTCCCAATTTTGAGCATTTTCAGCTAACAAGTCTAAGTACTCCATTGCTTCATCAGGGTCTTTATCTTCAAAAGTTCCATTGCACATCAATTCAACCATTTGCCTATCTTTAGGTGTTAACCCTTCATAGAAATGTGAAACCAATCTCCATGTTTCAAAACCATGATGAGGGCAAGTATCATTGCACATCAATTTAACCATTTACCTTTTTCTATGTATTAACCCTTCATAAAAATATGAAACCAATCTTCATGTTTCAAAACCATGATGAGGGCAAATATTAAGCAAGTCTTGATATCTATCCTAATATTGGTAAAATTTTTCTCCTAGTTTCTGAGTGAAAGTGGTGATTTGTCTTTTGAAAGAGTTTGTTCTATGAGAAGGCAAAAACTTCTTTAAAAACTATTGTTGCATTTCATCCTAAGCATGAATGGATCTAAGTCTCAAATTTTGTAGCCATGTTTTAGCTTTATCTTTTAATGAAAAAGGAAAAAGCTTTAATCTCATGGTGTTCATGCTACAATTTAAATTATTATATGTGTTGCAGACCTCCTCAAATTCCCTTAAATGCAAGTATGGATTTTCCAATTCCAAACCATGAAAAGAAGGTAAAAGTTGAATAATACCTGGTTTAAAATTAAAATGAGATGCATCAGGGGGAAAACTATCTCATGATGGTGCACTTGTTCTTATGGGATTCATGTGGTCTCTAAGTGTTCTAGCACGGTTATTCTCATTATTCTCATTATGAAGTGATTGATTATCTTCTTCAGCCATATTTTCTGAAAATGATGAGGATACCCTACAAAGTCTACCACTTGATGTACGTGACCACACTCTCATGCACGTGTAGGAATAAAAAAAAAAAAAAAA
>NW_011500344.1:46979-71299 GCF_000495115.2 Populus euphratica
AAAACATCATTGATAACATCAGAATTTGAACCAGACCTCCACATGAAAGTTCTAAGAAATTGTCTCATCTTTCCAGGAAAATTTTTTGAGGTCATTTGGACTTTTAGAACTCAAGATATGGGCTGAATACTAAACAGTGTCTAGGCTGCAAGTGAGATTCTGACTTCTTTGTTGTTGCTATAATTTGGACATGAAAATGATCTTTTTAAATCTTGAACTCCTATGAAGTTGTAGGCCTATGTATTACCTTTTCATCCATATAAAATAGACCTAAATCCAAGATCTACAGCTCCAGATATGGCCCAATTATCGAACAATGTTCTAGTTTGGAGTACACCAGCATCTCTTTTCTAAGTTTGGTCATCTCTTTCTCCTTTTAATTTCAGGACTTAAACTCATCAACCAATCCTTTTATTTATGTGATAGGCTTGCATTTAAGATGAATATTTACCACAAATTAAAGGTATATTATATTATTAGATATGTTATTATAAAACATGCTTTAGTTGAGGAGTTATTGATACTTTAAATGCAAACTAATTATATAAAACCTTGATAAAAATGCATTTTTAAGTACTAATCATAATTTCTAGACATTATTTTTTTAACTTTAAAAATATTATGGTCCAACACATATTGTAATGTAGGCCAATTATCTAAATAAAATCTAAATCCATCATTGATGGGCCATTATGAACTTGTTTAAGTAGCCAACTAGGTATGTTTCCCTAAGTTTCTTCTCTTCTAATTGAATTGCTAACATCTTTTCATATTGAGCAACATCATTATAAAAGTGTAGATATCAAAATATTTTGTTCTTACCAACTGTTTCTAAGGTTTTACTACATTCCTTTCATAATTGACTTAATACACTCTTACTTTATTATTGTAGTGCACTTAGTTTTTAGAGTTCTAGAATGAAGAGCATAGATTCCTATGGTTTCTTCTAGTTTTTGGACTATCTCAATTAAGTTGCTTAGTGTTACCTTTGGTTTAATTTGCTAAGAGTTCTCATAAAAACAAGTTACCATCTTTTCAAAATTATTGATAAAGTTAGGTGGAAGTGTAGAGAACCAATGAAAGGTAGTTTAGGTTAGTGATGAACCAATTAACCTCAGCTTCATAAAAGGTTTAGCAGCACCATCACTATACCCATTAGTAAACTTGGCAATGTGTTTCCTTATCGACTAGTTATCATACCAAGAAAATTGTTTAACATTAACTATCTTGTTTTTTTAAGGAATTTGATATAGCTTATTAATCCATTTACAATATGAAGAATTACACACACACGCGCGCAGATCCAACTTTCTAAACCCATCGACCTTAGATGTTGGGTTAACTCAACACTATCAATTGTTCCCTTAAATTATTGACTAATAGTTAGTGCTTGAAGGTTTAAGATTGGCTTGTTAAAAAGCAACTTATTAGGGATTAAGTTACAAAATCAACTATGGATCATGATTGGCCAAAAGTCATGATTAATCAAGGAAAAATGATCAACCACAACAACAAAAGTTCATGTAATCAACTAGCAGGTTAAGTCCTTTTCATAATAGGAATTATAAATAGATTAAATTAATCGATATTGTAAATGTTGTCTTCTAGTAAGGTAATCTTAATCTTCCTATAACTAGAAACCTATTATCCACCAATAAGTAAGTGAAAAATGCCTAGTTGCTTACTTAAATAAGGTCATAATGGCCTATTCAATTGTTAACTTAGACTATAAAAAAGATTAATAATAACTAATAAAAGCTCATGAAATTTAAAGTGATTGATGCACATAAATGATACTTAAGCCTTTTTTCTAAGGTAATAATAAGAGTAGTTGCTCCTAAATTAGAAGAACTTTTTAGTTTAGAAAAAATACATCAAACAAGGTCTGATTGACCATGATAAAGGTTGTGTTAATCACTGGTGTTACTACATATAAGAGGTATGTTGATTATGATAAGAAAAATGTATTAGCATAAGAAAATCATGATAAAACTCTATGTAAAGTGTATAAGCATCCTATTTGTTAAACAATTCTACATAAAGAAGAAAATTTGGGGGCAAAGCTAAAATTAATGGTAAGCAAGGAGAGACCAAACCTTTATACCTAAAAAGCCTTATGACAATGAATTACAGGAGCATTGGCCACAATAATAGTCATTGAAACTTAGTGATGAAGATAACAAATTGGTTAGTAATTAGTACTTAAAAGTATATTTTTATCAAGATTTTATATTATTATTTTACACTTGAAGTATCAATAATTCCTTAAGTAAAGTATATTTTATAATAATAAGTCTGATAATATAACATCCCTTTAATTTATAATAAATACTTATTTTAAAATAATTTATTGGCTAACATTCCATATATGATCAATATTTTTGGGTGTAAATCTTATTTGAAATGATTGATTGACTAACATATCATTCATAGTTGACATTTTAAGTTATCGTATTCATTAACTATTGTCATATATAGTCAATTTGTTTGATCAATTTCTATACTAATATGATAATGGAATATTCCTTCATTTAGTCTAAAAATAAAGAAATATAGAAGCATTATTTACACTAAAAATAAATATCTATTTGTCATCCAAAATTAGAATAATATTTGTTTACAAGAAATCAAGAAAAGAAAAGTTAAAATAGATAATGAATAGTAAAATCAACCAAGAATCATAATTGGCTAAGAGTTTGATCGATTAAAAGAAAGTGATCGATCATGATAATAAGAGTTGATATAATAAACCAAAAGGTTTTTTCCTATTCGAAATAAAAATTTTAAATAAATTAAATTGATTAATATTTTAGATTAGTTAGAACTTACGCGGTTATTAGAAAAGAAATAAAATATAGTTCAATTTATATTAGGACTTATTATATAATCTTCTTATATGATATGAATATTTTTATGTAAAATTAGATTTAAGTATTTATATAAAACTCTAACAATATAAATAAGCTATACCAGCTACTAAAAAAAATTGACAAGCCTCAAATATTCAGTTTTTATATTTTATTTATCCTTTATCCCATAGTGTTTTTTTTTGTTTTACTTTATTTATAGTTTTTTCTTTTATCTTTATTTATACACTTCCTTTCTTCAAATTCTTATTTCTATATTTGAGAATGTTTTTTATAAAATATTTTTTTCTTAAGATTTAGGATTTAGAACACTATTTATTATTTTACAGAGATAATTGTATTCAAGTCTTAAATAAAAATTAATTATTAATATAATGATTGGCATGCTCAATAAGATAAGATTCAATATTTATTATATTAATTAGCAATCATACCATTTCCCGTAATGTCATTGTTTCTATCAATTACTTGCGAATATTTTGGTATTTTAATGACTTTAACATAGTCTTATAGTTACTCTTTTTCTGAGATTTAATGACATGATAAAATAATCATTCGTTGATTATATAAATATGATGAGATTTAATGACATGATAAAATAATCATTATTGGTTTAACAACAATAAAGTTCGTTGATTATATAAATATGACGAAATACTAAGGTGCCCCAAATTAGATATAATAATTAAAAAATATATATATAAGAGGAAAAGACAAAAAAACCTATTGTAAAGCCAATTTTAATGCAATGTCAATTAAATATTTTAATTGTGCACATGAAAAGAAAAAGGCTAATATACTCTTTGTCCAAGGTCATTTATGCTTTGTCAATAAAAACAAAATTATTATTCTATCACTCTAATTTATAATGCAAATAAATGCATGTGAACAATAATTAATGTACAGTAAAAATAAGTTATTTTAGTTTTTTTAGATTGTGTTTATTTTTGCTGTGATATTATATTTTAAAAAAACTTAATTTTTTATTTTAAATTAATTTTTTTTATAATTTTGAATGTTTTAATATGTTGATATTAAAAATAAAAAAATGTTTTAATATATTTTAAAATAAAAAATATTTAAAAAAAATAATTACTCTAATATAGCTAAACAATCTCTTCATTGTTAAGGAAAGCAATGAATGCCCATTACTTTCAAAAACATTGAAAGTTTAAACACCGCAAAGTTTTCGAACAGTATATAATTCAAAAAAAGTTGCCACGTTTCCTTCCCCCCATGAAATTTTACTCCCATTTCCTTCTTTTTTTAAAAAAAAAATTAAATAAACCCAACAGCCATTGAAATTAATAAATTGGTATAATTACAAAAAAACCCCGAAAAAGTAAATCAAAATTAAAATCCACCCTCCCCCAAATTTTTATTTTAGGGTTTCAAGCCGACCCGGCAAATCCTCTCCAGCTTTTTTTCTTTTTCTTTTTTTTTGCCCCCTTAAACGACGGCATTATTTTTGTGAATCGGATTCTGATCCGGATCCTCATTGTTGATTCGGATCCAACAATGGCGTCGTCGCAGCCATCGCCACCGCCGTCTGCTTCCATCACCAGATCGGAGCCTCCTAAGGACTCTCCGGTACTCTCTTTCTCCCGATTGATGAACATTTTTTTCGGTCGCGATGATTCGTTCAATTATCTATTTATAATTTTTTCTTTTGTTTGTTGAGTTCCTAATACAGCAGAGCGAATGAGTCTTATTTATAAATGCATTTTGCGTGGTAGCCTTAATTTTCTAGTGCATTTATATTGATAATTTTGATTGTAAGTAATTTTTCAACAATTTGTGGTTCAAAACTTAAATTTGACTCAAAACTATTGTAAAATCCTTGCAATGTATGTCGCTGCACTAGCCTTGGAGCTCCAGTCCGGTCCACCTTTTATTTTTTTTAAAGTAATATTTTGGTTTCTGTAGTGATTTTTACATTTTTTGTTAGATTTTCATGGGTTATTTTGAGGTAATTTATAATTCATGGTTGTGATTGGACCTCCAATTTTTTCTTGGTTGCTTTTAGTGATTTTCCCCATTTTAGTTACTTTATGATGCCATTTATGGTTGTAATTAGAATGGACACTGATGGCTTTTTTTTTTTAATTTTTTTAATAGATGATAAAATCTAATCAGGAGACCACTCTTGCAAGCAAAGAGGTTTTATTAGTTATCGAATCCTTAAAGAAGGAAGTTGCAGCTGACCGATGTGTTTATGTTATGGTACATTCTTTTGATATCAGACTAATTTTCTTTTACTTTGAAATTATTTCTTTTGGGTCCTGTATTCGCTACTCAGTTCATTTATCCTTTTTTTTTTTTTTAAATTTTGCTTTCAGAAAAGGATGGAAGAGAACAGACAAAAGTTGGTTGGCATTACAAACCACCTCAATAAGTTGTCAAAGGAAAGGAAGAACAATTGGATTAGTGGTACTGACAATAGTATAGATTTATTTACAAAGAGGCAAAACGATGCACTCAGTATGCATGGTGGTATTGACTCGACTAATGTAGATAAGGATAGCCATGGCTCTGAAGAAGATGGTCATGCTTCCACTGCAGTTCTTTTGGGTTCCAGTATTCCAGTGAAGAATGCAGTACGGCCTATTAAGCTACCTGAAGTGAATAGATTACCACCTTATACATCATGGGTTTTCTTGGACAGGTATGTTTAGATTATTCCGTATTTAGTGTTCGTTTACTGGAATGCTAGTTGGTCATTTGTGGATTTTGAGTTTTGAATATCTCTTTCTTTCTGTTTTGAAATATGTTCTTGATCTTACAGTTATCATCTTCATTTTACCCATTTCTAATTTGCTGTGTTGATTTTGGTTTAGTAATTTATGATGGTCTTGGTGTAGAAATCAAAGAATGACAGAGGATCAATCAGTGGTTGGTCGAAGGAGAATTTATTATGACCAAAATGGGGGTGAAGCACTAATCTGCAGTGACAGTGAAGAGGAAATAATTGATGAAGAAGAGGGGAAGAGATATTTTGTAGAATCTGAAGATTATATTCTGCGGTTGGTATAATAATGTTATCTATTGTGATGTATTAATTCTATTTTTTCCCATAAAACTTTATGCAATAGTGAGGTTGATTGGTGCTGAAGGTCTTATGTTCAAATCTTTTGAATGCAAGAAAAAAAATTTGTTCGGAGTGAGAGCTTCCTGCAAACTTCTCCATCCTAAAGAAAGAAAATATACCTTTACATTGAATAGAACAGCTTGTGACCTTTATCTGGAGCATTAATGGTGCCAAATGCTGTAAAATAAATGCTCATAGCCATGTCAAGAATATTGATGAGCTGTATGTTGATTGAACCACTGACTTTCGACTAGTTGTTTCTGTTGTTCTGCAATGTAACTCATATACGTTCAATGCAATTTAGCAATAAATACTAAAAAGGAACAGGAATAACTATGTGAACTGCTTGTCACAGAAGCCTTGCATATTAAAACATTTGATTGTCTCCTAATTCAATGTAAATTATGCCCTCATGCTTTTTTTGTTATGTTTTATATGCTTTTGTACTGGATCCGGAGTAAAGGTGTTTTTTCTGGGGGTTAAGAATTGTGTTTTGCCAGGATGACAATCAAAGAAGCTGGTTCATCCGATCCAGTGGTGGAATCACTAGCTCATTGTTTTTCTAGAAGCCCTAGTGAAGTGAAGGTATGCATTTGTGTGAGAGGGCTCTTTTGAGTAATTAGGAGTACATGTCATTGTGAGACTATTTTATATGTCTTTGCTTCTTCGATTGAAGGATCCATATAGTTTTTATTCTAGCAGTCTTCCCCATTATTATAATATCTAATGAAAACTGGTCATGGTGTAAGCTTGGTCCAGCCGTTTCCCATTTGCTTTTTGCTTGCTTTACACAGATATGAAACACCATCAAACATCTTATACAGGCAAGATTTGAGGTTCTTAAGAAGGAAGAGAAGGCTGTGGAGGATTCTAAGAATAAAGATATTGAAGCACAAACACTGAATTCTTTCCTTGTTAAAGATCTTGAAGCTGCTTTGGATTCGTTCGACAACCTATTTTGTCGCAGATGCCTTGTAAGTATCATTCTTGGACTCTTTCCAATGTTGTGTTCTTGTTTTGCCCCTGTTACTATATAAGCCCTGTTACTATATAACTTCCTCGTTTACTGTTGGTAGGTATTTGATTGTAGATTACATGGATGTTCACAGGATCTAATCTTCCTTGTAAGTGTACGACATCAAGCTGTTAAGTTAGTATCTAGCTGGAATCTTACATGTTTTGTTGACATGCCATATTTCTAGGCTGAGAAACAATCTCCATGGAGCTATCCAGAAGACAACATAACATGTGGGTCACACTGCTACAAATTGGTATATGTTTGGTCATTTATTAATATGACTTGTTTATATTGGACATCCCTGCACAAGGATTTGGCAAAACAGTATTTAAGCACCGTCAAATTCACTCATATCAGGTTTTGAAGTCAGAAAGAATTGCCTCAGGGATTTCTCCTCAGCATGGGGTTATTGAAGAAAATTCTATCTGTCAATCAGATGGTGCTAGGGTACCTATATCATTAAGGAAGAAATCTTCCACTTCATCTGCCAGAAGGAACATGAAGTCCTGCCAAAGTGAAAGTGCTTCATCAAATGCAAAAAACATTTCAGAGAGCAGTGACTCAGAGATTGGACCTCATCAGGACACCTCTCCCACTAGTCAGATATCACCTTCCAAGTCTATGCTTGTTGGGAAAGGTGGGACTTGTAAGAGGAACAGCAAGCGAGTGGCTGAACGTGTTCTAAGTTGCATGCGAAAAAGGCAGAAGAAAATGGTGGCTTCTGATTCTGATTCTGTTGCTAGTGGAGGCCTTTTGTCAATTGATTTGAAACGTAGATCCACCTCACACAAAGGAAAGGAAGATGCAAGTTCTTCTCATAAGAATGCAAAATCTCCCACCATTGCAAAATCTAGGAGGAAAGAATTGATGAATCAGGGCAGCCACAACTTAGTGCAAGGTGAATTTCATGATGGTCTATCAAGTGAGATGGTTGCTAATCCACCTGTGACTAGCAGTGATGACACCTTGAGGAAAGAAGAGTTCATAGATGAACATAAATGTAAAAAAGAATTAAGTGATGATAGATCTTGGAAAGCTATTGAAAAAGGCCTATTTGAGAAAGGTGTTGAGATTTTTGGCGGGAACAGGTAAGGGGGTGCATCTCATGTTTATTCTTGTTAATTTTGTTACAGTCTACTTGTTGAATATATATATATTTTTTGGATATTTTAGAAGAGTGATGGTTTTGACTATGTGTAATGTTTGCTGTGACCATTTAGGTTAGAAAGTACTTAACTTACTTCACCTATGGTAAATAGGTTTTACATTTTCACGGTGTTAATGTTTTGTTTTCTTCTAATTTGTTTTAATAAATGAAGGTAGTACAGGGATATCACAAAGGAATTAAATCCATGAAGACTGAAACTGAAAACTTTGTTAAATTAGGAATGCATTATAATGCTTTCTTTTATTTAAGACTTGAGGGATTGATCAGATTCCTTAAGTTAACAGTAGTTCAGAATTAATGCTTCATAAAATGGAGACAGATAAACAATAACCACTACTGGGCTATTCCCTTGTACTCACTCACGAATTGTACTAGCCGGTGGGTTGAATTATCCTGAAAGTGATTGCAGTTAGATTTGGAGATTCTTTTCTAAACTATCGCATGTACTTCTTATGATGTGTGCCTACATAATACATGTGCTCATTTTGCATTTTACATTTTGCTTGCCTTGATTTTTTTACAAATACTAATGTAACTGTTTGAATGAAATATATGTTCCCTTGTGTTGAACAGCCTTTATCACTGACCTTCCTAGAAGTACACTCTAATGATCTTACTGATACCTTTTTCATATTGCTCTGAGTAGAACTGTTGTTGTTTCGTCAATTTTGTCTAAAGTTTGTTTTTTGTTTTCCATGACAGTTGCTTAATTGCTAGGAACCTTTTAAATGGTTTAAAAACATGCTGGGAGGTTTTTCAATACATGACTCGCTCTGAGAATAGGCTAGCATGTGAAGCAGGTGATGCTGGAACTCTTGGTGAAGGGTATTCCAAGTTTGATTTCAATGGAACAATGGTTAGAATTTTGCTTCTTGTATATGACTCTGCTTTCATTAACATGTGAGTAAGTCTTAACCCACCCGTCCCCCCATTTTCCCATTTTTTGTCGGGGTATTGAACTGCATATCAGGTTAAGAATGAAGCAAGAAGGAGATCAAGATTTTTAAGGAGAAGAAGTAAAGTTCGTCGCTTGAAGTACTCTTGGAAATCTACTGCTTACCATTCTTTTAGGAAGCGGATAACTGAAAGAAAAGATCAACCTTGTCGCCAGTATAATCCATGTAGTTGTCAAACTGCTTGTGGAAAGCAGTGCACTTGTTTGCTAAATGGCACGTGTTGTGAGAAGTATTGCAGGTGAGCCTTCCTTTAACACCTCATGGACATCAAGATTTATGGTGTGTGTATATCCTTTGTTTATCCCCCATTTTTTTTCAGAAATGAGAATTCAATAAAATTTGGTTAGGGCTTCATTCAAATTTAGAGTTTTCTCTTGTAGAGCTTCATTCCTCACCAGCTTAAACAAATATGGGGCCTTAGATTTAGATGTTCGGGCATGTGTCTGTTCATGTGTGCATGTGTATGCATGTTGATGCTTCGATGAATACTCTTAGCTAACCTTTACTTACTCCTCTAGATGTCCTAAGAGTTGCAAGAGCCGATTTAGAGGCTGTCATTGTGCTAAAAGTCAATGTAGAAGTCGTCAATGTCCATGCTTTGCTGCAGACAGGGAATGTGATCCAGATGTTTGTAGGAATTGTTGGATCAGGTGAGTTGGTACCCTGGCTCCCTTTTTTTTTTTTTTTTTGTTCTAGTTAATGCTTTCATCAACTGTATATTTCTAGGCTAATTATTTCACCTAGTTTTGTCTGTGTACTGTACAATATCATAATTGTACAAGATTGTGAAATTTTTCTTGATAATTGTGCTTGGGAATTAATGAAGTGCATGTTTGTAAGTAATGCATTTGTTTCCACATGTATTCAAGATCAGATTGCAAAGGATTGAGATTTCCATAAAGCTGCTTCAGGTTGCCAAACTTTTGACTTTTTTATGGAGTTGATTCGGTTGAAAATATATCGAGTTTCAAAGAATTTAGAGGTGGTATTTGTGTCTTCTAAAAGTCAACCTTTTGTTTGTTCGAGAAGCTGTATCCCACAGGCCCTGAACTGTGATTTTCCTTAATCAAAGACTTTGGACTTCCAAGCGGTAAAGGTCCAAATTTTAGTTCGAAGTCCATACATTCTATCACCCACCACTGCCCCCATGCCAGAATTTACCAACTTCAGTGCCTCCAAGCTGGCACCATATCCTCTCTTTCCCTCTTTATGCTTGGGAAAATGCTATTATTATTTTTGTCAGATTAATATCATTTGGTATACTTATGAAAAGTCATCCTTCACAGGGTTCATAAAATAATGTTTGTTTATTAATTGCCAGAAATATATCTATTCTTTTCCTCACTTTTCTTGCACTACTTTCTATCATTTGAGCTGTTTAAATTTTCTTTTGCAGTTGCGGTGATGGTACTCTCGGTATTCCCAGCCAAAGGGGCGATAATTATGAATGCAGAAATATGAAGCTTCTTCTTAAACAACAACAGAGGGTAGTGACACTTTTATCCTTTTATCATCTTTCATTGTTTGATATTTAGAGATAGGTGCACACATTTGAATTTGCATCTCTTAGTTGTCTGGCATTTGAAGTAATCTGATAGTGCGTTGATTTGTGAAGTTCTCTTGTAAACAGTACTATAATTCTATTTGTTCATTATAGAAATCTGCTTACTGTATTCATGAATGCCCATAATGCAGAAATTACTCTTCTGGCTTGCATTTCAGCTTCTGTCTTAGATTTGTGAAATTGATGTAGTTTTTCTTTATGGCTTGACTGAGGTGTAAGATGATAATAAAATTTAGTGGACTGAATATGAGGTCTCTTTCAGACAGATTTATGGCATACTCTACACACTGCTCGTTATGTGTTGGCTGTAAAACTCAGTGAATGTTCTAGGAAGAGTATAGAGTTTATCAAAATAAAAATAGCATATGTTGATAGTTTGTGAACTTAGGAAGTAGAGGCATAACTATCTTTGAAATTAATGAAAATGAAGCATGCGAGAAGGCAAAACTAAGGAATATTATCCTCTTAAAACCAGCCATTAACTTAATGGATTGCTCCATGTCATCAGAAGTTCTGGTTTTTTTAGATTCCCACATCAACCAATGTGTAAATCAATGCTTTCAAACAACGGACATTTGATGGGGGGCATTTGTCGAGCTCCTTACATTTTCTATCTTTCTTGTTCTATGAATAGGTTTTACTTGGAAGATCTGATGTATCAGGCTGGGGTGCTTTCTTGAAGGTAATATTCCAGATGGACTGCATAATAAGGGATAACTGTCCTCTTAAATCCTTTTCATCCCATGTGGTTTTTGAGATTAATCACAAGTCATTTGGGATAAAACCTAGAGATTTATTTGTTTGTTTTCTCTTATGAATAATATGTGCCTCCTGCAGAATAGTGTTGGCAAGCATGAGTACCTGGGTGAGTACACTGGTGAGCTGATTTCACATAGGGAAGCAGATAAGCGTGGGAAGATATATGACCGTGAAAATTCATCATTTCTCTTCAATCTCAATGATCAGGTACGAATCGTTATGCTGCTTTATGATCTTAAATGAGGATTCAACCATCATCTTTTGTTGTTTCTCTGACACGAAGATTTGTTTCTTGCAGTTTGTTCTTGATGCATACCGGAAGGGTGACAAACTAAAGTTTGCCAACCATTCTCCAGACCCTAATTGCTATGCTAAGGTATCCACTTTGACTACTTTTGCTCACAGCCTACCTGATAAATGTAAGATTAATAGTGTGGCTAAAGACATAGCTGGAACACTATCAAGGTTTTTCCACTTTTTCCTCACTTCCAACCATTGCATTGTAGGTCATAATGGTTGCAGGGGATCACCGAGTGGGCATATTCGCCAAAGAACGAATTAATGCCGGGGAGGAACTTTTCTATGATTATCGCTATGAGCCAGACAGGGCTCCTGCCTGGGCTAGGAAGCCTGAAGCATCTGGATCAAAAAAGGAAGATGGTAGTCATTCAAGTGGCCGTGCAAAGAAACTTGCTTGATATGGCACCAGCGTACACATACTCAATTCAAAACTTTTGTCAATTCTTTATCATTCTCACTGACTGTAGGGAATAGGTTCATGGTCAATCATTTTGTTATTGGAGAGGCCATTGTCATCTCCACCATAACCTAACTAAATTTTTATCCTCAATTAACATTTATTCCAAAGTGGACTGCATTATTTGTTACAGCAGAAAAAGGATAACTAATGACATCTAACATCGAACTATCTTGTTAAAGAACTACTAGTTAAGAAGATTTATCGATCTTGTTCCGAGTTAGAATGAGAAGTAGCGACCAGCTTTTCCATGGGAGCTTGGTGTGGATGGGACATCGTGAGCCCAAGTTTGCGGGTTGCATTTCGCAAGGCCATGTCTCTTTTTATTAATTAGTGTCATCCACCAATATGATCCTTCAATTTTACAAATCTTTACCCTTTTGTTCACTATAATTTTAGAAGTTTATATTTTGGTTTTAAAATTTTATTTTTATTATGTTTCAATCCTTTAATGAAGAAAAGAGTGGAGATGAGAGTTTAATGAAAGTGATTTTGTCCTTTAATTATACTAGTAAAAAGTATCTTTTAATTTGGTTTGATTTTTAGGCTTTCTATTTATTTATTAGAAGCTGTTTTTGTTAGTTAATTATGTGGTGCTAATTTTGTTCAAGCAAAATATATATTTTTATTAAAAAAACATTCGTTTAATTATGGTGTAGATTAAAAAATAGTCTTTGAACAAAAATATTTTTCAAACCTCTTTTTTTTTAATTATACTTATTGTTCCGATCAGATCCACTGGCTAGAATTTTTCTAAATATAACATATTAGAAAAACTCAATTTAGGGTGGCTGCACTTTCACTGGAAGCGACGCTAGCTTAGCGTGCTTGGCCTGTGTTGCTCGTACAAGCCATTATTTTAGGGATGTATTTAATTTTATATTTTAAAAATATTTTAAAAAAATTTAAATATTTTTATTTTTTAAAATTAATATGAATTTTATATTTGATATTATTTTAATATGTTGGTATTAAAAATAATTTTTTAAAAATAAAAAATATATATTATTTTAATACATTTTAAAAAATATTTTGAAAAATTCCAAATATGTTTAACGCTACTGGCAAATCAGCGTAGCACGAGGCTGTTGCAAAAAGAATATAATTACTTATATTTGGTATGATTTTCACTTCAAAAAAATTGCTAAACTAAGATTTTTTTAAAAAAAATTAAAGTCACAATCGATTCAAATCAACTAATTTCAATTTGGTTTGATTGAATTTATGTTAGTCAAAACCTAATAAAAAAAATTCGCTGTTGCAAAAAGAATATAATTACTTATTTTCAGTTTGATTTTCACTTTAAAAAAATTACTTATTCTTTATCTCAGTGTATTGATCAACAAATTAAAAGGCAGGATTTAAAGTAACTAGTGAGGGCCATGCCCATCATAACAAATGTTTCTCCACACTAGGTAATTTGAATACAGTTAAAGGATGATCGAGCGAGCATGGATCAGTGATGAGAGATAGCTGAGCTGGTGCTCAAGAGCACATTAATATCTGTTGCAGCTGGTTCAATTTCTGATTTGGTAATTGTCATGGAAGTGATTGTAAACGTTTGTTGTAACATCTAGAAGTGGGAGAGAGGCTCGCCGAAAATATGATCACCAACAAATATCTTTCTAGGAAATTCTAAAAGGTGGTTAAACTTGTGAAGATCTGAATGTTTGTTTTAATTTGGGTTAAGAGAGAGAAGAGAGTGTAATATAGGAGATGAAAGAAAGATGATAAAAACCTTAGGGATGCTACTTTTGGGTTTGATTTGGGGTTCGGACTTGGGAGAGATGAAAGGTTTTGGAGATGCTACTTTTGGGTTTGATTTGGGGTTCGGACTTGGGAGAGATGAGAGGTTATTTTGGTTTAGGGAAGAGGTGAGAAGAAAATGAGTTTTTTTTTTTTTTTTTAAGCGGTAGTTGAAGTTATTTGGTTTTTAAATTTTTTTTAATTGATTAATTCTGTTTATATTTTTTGTTTGGTTTTTTTTTAGTTTTTTTTTATTGTTTTATTAGTTTTTGAAATTTTTACTCATCTCTAATTACTATTATCAAGGATAATATAGGGGAAACATTACCATTCTTCCCTTACAACCAGGGTTTTAAAGTGCATAAATATGATTCTACCCTTGTACGAGATCTAATTATTAAAACAAAGCCCTCATTAATATATTAAATATATGTTAATATCATAATTTGTTTCCTTTCAATTTTATATGTAAAAAATAAAAGTTTTATTTAAAAATTAAAAATTAAATTATAATTTTCATAGAGAATTACTATTATAGACTTAGAAAGATTAAGAACTTGATTGTATAAAATTCTAATAACTACATTAAAATAATACATGTGATATTTTTCATAGGGTAAAGTGATATTTTATCATTAATAGTGTTGTAATATTTTTTCTATAAATATAATGATATCTCTCATATTCTTCTATACACTTTACATATAATATATATCTATACAAATAAAAAAAGTAAAGAAAAGAAAGATTTAGCTTTCGGTGTGTCAATCTTTCTCTTCTAAAATGTTTTAAAACCTATATTTTTAGAGTTAGAAGTGAGTTTATGTAATTATTTTATTTTTAGGGTTCAAATTATCCTAATCTTGATTTATAATGATTAAATTTTATCATGGGTGAGAAAATAATATTTATTTAACATATTTTATCTAATAAAAATTAATAATTTAAATAGATGATATATTGTTTATTTTAATTGAAAAAAATAACCTATGCAAGTTCAAATTTTTTTCTTGAAGATATGTATTTGACATAACTTAAAATTAATTTGAAGTAATTATTTTTTAAAGTTTCAAGAGTAATTTTATGTGATGAAGAAATTAATTAGTTACGCTAAATAATCTGAACAACTATATTCTTAAAAAAGAAAAAAAATGTAATAAAGAAGGGTTAGAGAAAAGAAATGGAAGTGTGAGAGTGTCATTTGAGCCCGCCTTGTCACCTTCATCACACAGTTAACAAAAAAAAAAAAAAGACTTCTCTATCTTTATCAACCTCTCTCAGCTTCTCTCTCTCTGCATCTATTCTTTACTCAGTTCTCGAGCTCTGCATTAGCGTACACTGGCAATGTCCCCGTATTTGACGGACCACCATAGCCTATGCAGGGCCCCTCTTGCAATCGGATACCTCTACCTCTCTCTGCTTCTCTACTCATTCTCGACAGCTCATGCACAGGTTCTTACATCTCTATTTTCCTGATGTTATTGTTATTCATGATCCGTACAACTTCACTTTCCTTATTTTTTGGAGACTTAACTGAATTTTGAGTCAATCCCATAGGTGCTACAATCCTGTACAGCAACCACAAATTGTGGGGTGGGCCTTTATTGTGGAAATTGCCCTGCTTTAGGCAAGACTCAACCCATTTGCATCAGAGGCCAAGCTATCATACCTAATTCTATTGTATGTTTTTTGGGTTTAATTTCGTGGTTTTGGTGATGGGTTCTGGTTGTTTTGATCTAAAACACTGTAAAGATTGTTTGTTTGTTTGTTTTCTTTTGTGTTTTTGCAGATAAATGGGTTGCCTTTTAACAAGTATACATGGTTAGTTACTCATAATTCTTTTAGTATTGTGGATGCACCGCCTTTGCCTGGTGTTCAGAGGCTTACTTTTTATAATCAAGAAGACACTGTGACCAATCAGTTGAGGGTATGTGGTCCTTGTTCTTCTTTTTGTCTTTTTTTTTTTCAACTTTTTTAGTGACTTGTTTGGTTCCTGAGAATCTGGAAGTCTCAGAAAATTAAAATGGAAGTTTTAAGCTTTTCAGTCTTTCGGTTATTTCCTGGTGCTATGTTTGATCACAATTTTAAGTTAGTTGTTTTTCTTTCTTTTTTTAATGCAAACATTGTTGAGTAATTTACTCATCTGTTTTAATTTCATGGTTGTTTGTTAGAATGGTGTGAGGGGGCTGATGTTGGATCTGTATGATTTTGAGGGCGACATCTGGCTCTGCCATTCGTTTCGAGGGCAATGTTTCAACTTCACAGCGTTTGTAATAATAGATCTTTCCAGTTTATAAATTTGGAATGTGTTTATTGTAGATTGGTTTATAATGTGCGCATCTTAAATTCCTTGCAGCAACCTGCAATAAACACTTTGAGGGAAGTGGAATCATTCTTGAGCGAGAATCCAACTGAAATTGTGACAATTATCATTGAGGACTATGTTCATACTCCAAAAGGCTTGATAAATCTGTTCACTAATGCTGGTTTGGATAAGTATTGGTTCCCTGTGTCTAAGATGCCGAAAAAGGGGGAAGATTGGCCCACTGTGGCAGAGATGGTGCAAGAGAATCACCGGCTTGTGGTATTCACTTCTGTTGCTTCAAAGGAAGCAGAGGAAGGAATTGCTTATCAGTGGAAATATATGTTGGAAAATGAGGGTAAACATCATATCTGCAAATATCTATTGGTTTTGTATGTTTGGAGGTGCATGGTCCACTAACCACAGCTTAGTGAATTGAATTTCAGCTGGAGATCCTGGGGTAAAACCAGGCTCTTGCCCTAACAGAAAAGAGTCAAAGCCACTGAATTCCAAAAGAGCATCACTTTTCTTAATGAATTACTTCCCAACATATCCAGTTGAGACTGAAGCTTGCAAAGAGCATTCTACTCCACTTGCTCAGATGGTTGGTACCTGCTATAAAGCAGCTAGAAATGTGATGCCAAACTTTCTGGCAGTCAACTTTTATATGGTTAGTTCTAACATGCACAGGTAAATAGTTAACTAAACATATCCTTTATAAGCATTCTAACTGGAATGAAAATGTTGCAGAGGAGTGATGGGGGTGGTGTTTTTGATGCTCTGGATAGAATGAATGGCCAGACATTGTGCGGTTGTAATACTGTGACTGCTTGCCAGGTCTGTTCATGTTACTTGTGTACTATTAACTGCTTCATTTCCACGCTGTGGTTTAGCTGTTTTTGGAAACAGAGAATCAAAATTGTCCTAATTTTCTAACCTGTTCCACCGGGGGTGGGGGGATGCACAGCTTCAATTTTTTTCCCCACAAGCTCTTGGTTTATTTTGGAAAATTTTCAAAGCTTGGGACCAGGGCCACCGTCAAAATTCATCCCTGCTGAAATCATGAAGTCTTGCTTTTATCCCCTTAAATGTGAGATTTATTATTGTGCACTGATAGGATAGCCAGTAGGAGATCTTAATAAATGTTTAAAACATACCCACCTATCACTGCAGTAACAGGCTAAAAGACTTAATATGGCTTTCATTTACCTGAGTTTTAGAACTTATCTTTTCTTCTTCATTTAATACTGCTCCTACTTTCATAAAAAAAGAAGAAGCAATGGAGCCTTGTTTTGGTTATGGCTTGGACGAAATAGTTTGCTCACTTTGAGTCCCTAGATTCCATTTGTGAAGGGCTTTTTACTTGTGGTGGTATTAGAATGTGAAAAAAATTGTTTGAGTATGATCTTTTGCAGTCTGGAGCACCTTTTGGATCTTGCAAGAATGTTGCCGTACCTAATGTAAGTCCTGTAACAAATACTGTGGGAAATACAAGTCCGCTGACAAATACTGCGGGAAGCTTTTCAGGATCCGTTCAATTCTCGAAATCTGCATCAACAATCCAATCTCCAAATAGCTTGGTTTTCTACCTGTTCTTTTTTATTAGCAATATTTTTATCATATGATGAATACAGTGAATGATTTCTGGGATGGAGGTTAGGGATCCGCTCCTTTGCTTAGATGGTTAGCAAGTTACTCCTTTGGTAGAATTTTATAGTTTCTGTTTGAATTCTCCAATAAGGACTGGTATGCCATGTCCCAGCCTTATTGAGGGGAAGGTAAAGGAATACTTTCTAGAGATATGAAGTGTGATTGTAAACAAAGAACTTTTGAGATTCTTAAATTGAGGCCAAAAGTAAGTAGTTACGCAGGAGGCTGAGGTAGATAATGGTCAACAGCGACCCAGAATATGTTATGAAATGGTTCAGGTATGCAGTGTGCTTCACTCTAAGATTGCAGGGTTTTTCAAGAATTGCCATTATTTTACTTTTAGCAAACAATAAACATCCATGCTCCTGATCTTATCTTTATCATGATTTAGATTTCCATAAACCTTGTAATACAAATTGCAAATAAGTGAATAAATATCTTCAGATGTTGCAATTTGAAGCTTGCCAATATGAGGACTTCTTTCTATGCACAATTAAACAGGTTATTGCCCATATATGTTCCGCAAAATTAGGGTCCAAAAGAGAGAATTAGAAGATAGTCTAACCCTTGAACATTTCTTTTTTTCGAATATGAAGTACTATTGTAATAAGAGTTCCTGTTTATACTTCTAGCTTTGACGGGTTTTGTCTTAATGTTTTTTCAGGTTGTCTTTTTGGCCATAGTATTTAGCTGTTGGAGTAAGAATGAAACACATGTTGAATATTTTCCAGCACGTTACTTGGTTTCATCCAATACTTGTACTACTGCACCCAACATTGCCCTTTGGTTTGCTTTCCCAGTTGCACAAGGGCCATTATTATCCTCTGCATATCATCATCTGAATATCGTTGAACAATTAGACTGTCTGATAAGGAATCTTTCGAGATTTTTTCTTCTAGAATGAAAGAGGTCATGTTTTCCCGCATGTTTTAAGAGAGTTCTAGCATTTGGAATCCAAAAACATGTTTGGCTTGTTTCTCAACTTGAGAATTATGGGCAAACGATAGAATAAGGCATAAGCACAGCTACAGTTAAGGAATCAAAATATGAAAGCATCAGCAGGACTAGCTATTTTGTAAGTTCTGCCATGTTACTTTTGCAAACAGAAAGCATAACCTGGATAGATTGAAAAACAAGAAGATTCATCTGTACACAGCACCAATCTTGATATATACTATTACAAAGCCAAATGTCATAATTTACAGATGAATAATTAACTACAATGATACAGAGCAAGAATTTGATAGCTATCGCTTGTTGTTTATTGAATTTATTAGCTTGTGATAATGATCGCAACATCGAGCAGAAATAAGAATCTGTACAGAAAGCAATAGAGAAATGCATACACAAAGTTGAGCAGCTCATGCGACAGGCAATATTGCAGCACCTCCAACGTTTAAAAGCACTCCAGCTGGTTTAATTTGAAGGGAAGGGCTGATAGTCAGCAAATCAATGAAGCAGTTTACGGGAACTCTGGTTCCCCATACATTGATTGATTCGAGTTTTCGGCATTTATTTACTAGATTAAGAAGCCCACTTTCTGTTACATGGCGGCAGCTCCATAGGACAATGCTCTAGAAAGAAAGAAGAGATTTAAAGTCATTTCCAATAAGATTACTTTCTGTAAACCATAATTAGTATCAGTTCAGCTAGATTTCATCGCCTTAAAGCAGTTCAAATTCTTGACCATCAATACCATGATTTTTTTAATAAAAAATTCACACAGAAATTAAAAATATTTATAGAATAACACAGTTTGAATAAAAAATTATATAAATAACATATTTTTAACGTATCACAATCTAAATTGTTACAACTTTTATATCATGATTTTAAAACCTCTCTTTAATGTCACGTTTTATAAAGAAAGAATGAACTTTCTTTTAAAGTGCGACAAACAAAAATTATGCTATTTCAATAACAATAAAAAAAATTTACCTAAAATTTTAAATTTTCTTTGCTAATAGCCCAATACCACTAGAAAAATAACATGGAAGCATCTAAAACGTGGACAAATGTGAGCGGTCACGGGTATCCAAAACGGACATCGGGGTAATGTCAGCAGGAAACTCACCTTTAAACGTGGACAGCTATCTGCAATAGCAAATAAAGACTCATCTGTGACAAATGTACCACCAATGTTCAGGTGTTGCAATGAAATAGCCCTTGAAATCTGTTGAAAAACGAAGCAAACTATGAAATATTGCAACACGCTTCTAGGTTGAATTATTTAGCATGATTGCTTGTAGAGTACTAGCACAGACATCAAAGCATAACACATTAATGCTCAGCGGCAAGCTACACGGATACTTTATGGATGCTCATCAAAGTTATATTTATCGTTTTGAAGAAGCTATTATCACATACCAGTTGAACAACACCTCTGTCAGTGATCCTGGCCATGCCCCATAGAGATATGGATGTCAAGTTGCCAATACAATTTGCCAGAGAAATTCGATACAGTCCATTGTCAGTTATATGGCAATCCCAACGGCTCCTAGAACTGAAAATAGAATAGGAAAATGAGAAAATATATTCAAGCTCCAGATAACGAATTCAACCATCACATATATTCAACACAATTAATCATCAACATTAAAATAGCCCTTGAATGCATAATAGGATTGGAAGGATTAAAATCCCACTGCTATAAAGGCTCAAGCTGTTCTATGCATTATTGGTCACTACGCATTTCTCCAGCCATTCACAATATCTACGATCTCAAAAGACATCGAAGCTAGAGACCTAACTGCTTATGCTTGAGTCTTTCAAGAAATGCTCAAATTTATAGGAATCATGTCACGCAACTACCAAAGCAAATGATCACACATGGAAAAACTGAAAATCAGTCTCAGACATCCTCGCCTAATCTCATAAAACCCAAAATCATAAACGAAAAAAGAAACCAACTTTCATGATCTCTTACAAACATTGGTTTCTTCTACTGAATTTAATAAACAATCAAAGAAAGACCCGTCAAACAAAAACCACCACTGAGTTCATTAATAAAAATAAATAGTGTCTCGATCATTATTTGAAATAGCAAGGTACGGACAGAGAGAAAGAGGAACAGAGACGTACATGTCAAGTTCTTTGAGATTGTAAGCAAGGCGTACAAGACGGGTAGTGGAATCATCATCCATCTTCCAACCAGCAAAGCTCATACTGTTTCTTTGAGCTAAAGATTGCTTCACCCCTTCTTTCCATTTCCTGCAGACACTACTTGCCTGGGCTAAATCAGTGAAGGAAATGATGAAACCAAATATGTAAGCCACTAAGTCTATTGGTAAACGATCAATCTCTGCCTCTTCTCTCTCCATATAGATTCTCTTTCTTTGTTTCTTTCGACAAGGAAACAGAGCAGAAGAGAGAGAGAGAGATAGAGAGAGAGCTGGGGCTTCTTGATGCACGTAGAAACTGGAAGAAAGGGTCCTAGATAATTTATGAAATAATAATTACAAAGGCACGGATAAAGAGAGGATGTGGTAATCTTGTTAACATCATTTCACCTGTCAATTTTTTTTTCTTTATACACACACACACACACACACATATATATATATTTCAATCCACATGCAATCAAAAGAAATTAAATACTTTAAAATTTATAAAATGATAAAATAGTGTATATAATATAATAATTATAAATATTTTTTTAGTTCACCATCACTTAAAAATAAACTCTTTACAACTTAAATAGTATTTTTTTTCTTTAAAGTAATAAGAAACATTTTTCTTTTATTGAAACTACACTTAATTATTATAATTATAAATCAACTAACTAAATTATGAAAAGATAAAAAAAATATTTCTTACGTTTAAATGAATATACTTGACTATTTATATTTTCCTTTTGAAAATAACGATGCATGTTTGAAGTTATAATTGCACAATAGTATTAATAACCATAATAATTATGGAATAATTAATTAAATTACTGAGTAATAAGATAAACTATTACAAATAAATAAAAAATATTCAATAGTTCATAACTTGGAGGCACTGTAAATATAATGCCTTCAAAAAACTATAAAAATTGAGTGATAATTCCAAGTAACCATAAAAATTACCTTGATTATTATTATTTTCTTAAATCATTTACTTGGAATTTTTATTTTTATTAAATTACCTTGATTATTATTACTTTTTTCAAGAAGCTAAGAATAAAACCTGTAATTGTTTGAATGGTCAAAATTCAAAATCCCAATTCATAGTCCCTGAGTTTTTTTAATTGCTTTTATTTCTTTCAGACTTCCTTTGCGTGATCAGGCTGTTAAATACGTTAGTCAAGGCTGATGTCCACGCTATTATTCAGGTCTCTCAACATAATGTCAAAACCACTCTTTTATTTATTCTTATTCAGAATTAATCATGTTCAATTTGAATTTGTTGTTGGAAGAACCGAAGAAGATATCTTAAAATACATACATTATTATATTTAATACTTTTATTTATAATTTTTTTATCAATATTTATATTATTGGCAAACTCACATATAGAAACAGTCAATTAAAACACTCTTGTCTTGCTAATTTATAACTATTAGTGAGTTTATCAATAATAAATATATTAATAAATTTATAGATGAATAAAATGTACTAAATTTTTTTTACCTATAGATATATTTATTAATAAATATAATATATTATTAACATAATACTTTCTATAATTTTATCAGTGTTGACAATAACAATATCATTTCTAGTATTTTTTTTAATTCTTTATAAAATACTGATTGTCTAGTTCTTTTAATAACCCCCATCAATAATAATATCATTTGCAATAAGTATTTTTTAACTCGCTAAAATATATTGATAGGGTTGTTCCATTAGTAACCTTGTAATAATATTATATATATATATATTTAAAAATATATAAAAAAGTAGAAAAATAATTAAAATAAAATAAATTAACAAACAAATATAATTTTACAACATTTAAAATAAACCCTAACATGTACAAATAATAAATTCATACAATAAATTTGTATGAGAAAAAACTATAAAACAAGTAAACTCTCAAATAAAATACATATACTACAAAAATTATAAAAAACAAATATTTTAAAGTTGAGTTCAAATAAAAAAAGATAAATTTTCTTATTTAAAATAAAAAATTCTCAATAAAATTTGAATCAGAACATGAATGTTGATAAATTAAATATTGTGATAGTTAAATTTATTATCTGAGGTTGAATTGTGTTGAGAAAAGAGGGGTGAGTGATTATTTGTTGTATAAAATTGTACAAGTAAAAAGAAAAATAAGAAAGAAAAAGAGGATAATCCATCATCAGGTTATAAATTAAATATCACTAATGATATTATCAAAATAATTATTCTATTAGTAACTTTATCAGTTATTATATCAATAAAAATATTACGTTACTGTATGATTTATTTTTTTAAATCCCATTATAATATTGTTTATCACTTTCTTAATATATAACAAGATAATTTTGTTATTAATGTTTTTAACTAGTAAAGATCGTCTCAATATACCATCAGAATTTTTTGATGGGTGGTTCAGTTTATATTTACTAATTTTGTGATAATAATATTACAAATAAATAAAAATACTCAATGGTTTATAACTTGGAGGCGCTGTGATTATAATGCCTTAAAAAAATTACAAAAATTGAGTAATAATTCCAAGAAACCATAAAAATTACCTTTATTTATTTTTTAATCATTTATGCAGAAGTTCAAGTTTTGGAGTGCCTTTACTTTTTGAAGAAGCTAAGAATAAAACCTGTAATTGCCTTTGAATTTTCTTAATTGCTTTCATGTCTTTCAGACTTCCTTTGCGTGATCACGTTGTTAAATACGTTATTCAAGGCTGATGTCCATGCTACTATTCAGGTCTCTTGACCATCATCATGTCACAGCTATTTTTTTATTTTTATTTTTTTTTCTTATTAAGAATTAATTATGTTCTTTTCTTCATATGCCTTTACCCTTTGGCGTATTTTCTAATTATTAATGGGACTTCAATTTTCTTTCCATAGGGATCTCATTAGATTTTTCTTAACAAATTATTTAGAAAAATCTTAAAATATAATAAAATAAAATAAAAAGCGAAATATTCTTAGATATATGGAGAACAAAGTATAACTTTACCATCCAAATAGGAGACATGTCGTGGGAAGGATTATATGGCAACTGAGAGACATTTAAGCTCATAATGAAACATCAATGGTATACTGTCTACATTTAGACATCCTATCTTGTTTCCAATTCTCTAGGCAACATGAACGGTTCGAGTTACAGCATCAACGACAGATGTGGTTGATAAATCCAGTCACATATCTCCACCATTAGAAATTAAGTGACGGTTTATTTGTGTTGCTTCTAAGTTTGAAGTAACTATATTAAATATTAAATATTAAATATTATGTTTGATTATGTTAAAAATATAATATAATTTTAATAGGATTTATGCAAATTCA
>NW_011500344.1:71753-109285 GCF_000495115.2 Populus euphratica
TTTTATTCGTGTTATAATTCCAGATAGTTTAATAAAATAATAAAAATTATTTTATATAAAATATTATTTATTTTATAATATAATAACAGTAGTTACATCTATAATATTTAAAAATTATCACTATATATATATATATTAAAATTATTTTATAATTTTAATTTCAAAAGTATTCTTAACCAAACACATTAAATTACTTTCTATTCAACTTTAATTTTAATCACAGTTTTAACTAAACATTTATTTTTTTAAACTAATCTCAATTAAAAATATTTTTTATAAAATATTTTTTTTAAATTATAACTATAATAACTATCACAATATCAAACATACTTTAATATCAGATAGGCTAGAATCAGACGACTATCCATCCACCGTGCCTACGCTCTTTCTTTCTTTTTTTGTCTTCTCATTTGCCTCGTCCGCTGCAGTACTCTGTCCACCGCTACCTTGCTAATTTAACGCCTCCTCCTCCGACTGAAAAGAGACCATCCTTTTGCTTCTATTGGAAATCACGTTGCGTGTGAGCTATGCTCCAAGCTTCTTATCTATCTCGGACCTCTCTCCGATCTAAATAATCTCACTTGCCTTCCTTTGTTTTACTTTTCCCATACCTTCCCTTCCCTTCCCTTCCTGCACGTGCAAATGATGTTTTATATTATGCACCCAATATCACGGAAACCCAACCTCTTTCCTGTGAAAAGGGTATATATTAGGCACCATATGTGTATGGACCTCCCCCTTGACATCATCGCCGCGGAGTATACTGTGCTTCCTTTCTCAACCTGGGGATGGATGAGTCCCGATTCCTTACTTGATATGGACCACCCTGAAATACATTCTAAATTCATATTAATATTTTAGTCTATTAGATATTAATCAGTGCTTTAATACTAACTGTAATAGCTCCAATACCCGAAAGAAACACACTTTTTTTTTTTAATTTTAGAAATACTGGATATCTTTTTATATGCTATACCGCAGTTTTGGCTAAAATCTCGGCAAAATTTTTCTTATAATAAAATATCTTAAGTTATCTACTTGATCATATTTTATTTTTATATACATTCTTACTTTCTTAATCCAATTATCTTGAATTATAATCTATGTTAGTTAATTACCATTAATTTCAATTCATCAAATATAACATCCAATTAATTATATAACATTTTAAATACAATGTTAAATAATTTATATATAATATCACATGCACAATAAAGATGGATAAATGTCACGAGACATGATTTCATATGTCAACAAATAAAAGTTGAGCATTAATATTTACATGATTAAAACAAAATATATTATAACTCAAAATAAACATATTATATCTAATACATGTAAATAGAAAAGATAAAATAAATATGCTTGTACTATGAAAAATATAATAAACAAAACATAAACAAGTGAAAAAGCTAATGCATAATTATTATAACATAAAATATAATTAAATTCCCTTTTTATTTTTATTTCCAACTGAAAAGTAAGATAGTATTCCTTATCATTTTCTTAACTTTCTTATTCCAGTTACCAATATTAACATCATACTGGCATTAATCATTCATAACCCGGTTTATCTAATCAATGTTGATATTAATTTTAATTTGATTTTATTAATTATCACCTCGAGTATAATTGATCAAGGGTATGCCAATTCTAATCCACCTAATATCATTAGCTTTCATTATATTGGATAGTTAATTAAATTTTCATGTGCATATCAATACCAATACACATTAACATTTTTAGTCTTTTTTATTTTTCAGGATCGGCTACTCAAGTTCATTTCCACGTATTCTCTTAATGTTTATGTCGATATCAATAAATCTCATTGGTATCATTAGTCTCTCGTACCAGAAACAACAAATCAAGTTTAAGTAAATATTGATATCAATATGATCCATTGGTATCAGTAGTCTTTCGTACCAGGAATCACTAATCAAGTTCAAATAAATATCGATGCTAATATAATTCATTGGTATCATTAGTCTTCTATGTTGAAAAGAACTAATCAAGTTCTTTATAATAATTATATTTTTTCATTGGACAATGTTGATGTTATAAAATCCATTGATATCATTAGCCTCCATTTTTAGCATGATTAATCAAGTTTTTCATCTATTTATTTCTTCCTTTAAGGTCAATGCGATATCAAATCAACTTATATTATTAGTCTCCACATCTTGGGTGACTAATCAAATCTCAATTTTTCTTTTGTTTATTTTTTTATCCACCAATTTATTTATATTTTCAATACTAAATTTAAAAATTATAAAAAAGTAAAATAATAGTTCTACTTGTATAATAATTAATTTAAAAATAGGTGTTATACACCTATCTATTACATATGATGACCATACACCTCCTCCAATATGTAATATCATTGCTAGAATACCTCTTAATAACATAAAATTAGTTTCATTACTATTGTTTTTTTCATAAAACTAGCATATCTAGGTTCCAAAATAACAATCCTCATTATTTTCATATGATACATGAAATATATATCTCTTTCCTAATTGATTTTACATTTCCAACCAATTTAACACATCAGAAGACATGTTCATAATTAAATGGAAACTTTTGGTCATCACAAAGAAATTCACAATGAAAGTCCTTGATCAAATATACCCCCTCCCATTTTAAGAAACCATGTGTTCCTTTTTAGTTTTTCTTCAACTTTTTTTTTTTTTATAATTTTTTTATTAACGTGAGTGTCCGGACCAGTTTGCGCGCACCACGACTAATCTCACGGCCCACTGAACATCCTGCAAGCCTAATGAACAGATAAGGCACCGCGGGGGTAATAAGCATACTACACAGAAAGGACCTAGTAGAGACGAAGGAAACAATGCTTTAGCCCCACTTCCACTTTTTTTTTTTATAAATTAATTTACCTTATCATATACACAATTTCAACATAATTCCACGTAATATTTAAATCAATTCCAACCGCATTATAAAGATTTCATAGGCTGAACCTATGCTACGAAGGAATATACAAGTTTTTCTTTAAACTTTTATACTATTTACTTTTTATCCTTTTAATTTTTATATCTATATTAATTCAATTCAATCCAATTTTCATAATAATTAAAATAATTAAATCTATTTCCCCATTCATCTAGGCTGAAATTCACCGATCAAAAGAGGAGACATGTTTTTTTTTCTAATTCTCCATAATTTTCACTTGACCCAAATCTTATTCTTGTCCAAAAAATAATTCTAAGTTAGAATAACAACACAACACATTAAACTCAACTTTTCATAATGTATACATAACGGAATATGCTCATAAACACATCAAAAATTCAATCAATTCATAAATAAAGTTCCTTACCTCTTTCTTCCTTTTTTTACCTTTCAAAATCCTTACTCTACACCTTTAACCCTCTGAATCTTGGGTTTTTCGCTTTTAATCAACCTAAAATCTCTTTTAATCCTTTAAATCTATATATATATATATATATATATATTGTGTTTTCTCCTTAAGAATTTAATAGAGAAATAAAAAATCCTCTCTCTTTTCTATCTAAGGTGTTGTCCTCCACATGCTTTTTCAAGAGGCTTTATAAATATATTTGGTGAAAGACCATAATTCTCTTATGCATATTTCACATATTTTTTATTTAATTGGAACTCGTCTCACTCCATTTTAAAATACTATACTTAAATATCCATTCATTGAAAAATTTCCTTTCAATAATTTATTATTATTTTCATTTTAAATATTTAATTAATCCTTGTTATTATTAAGTTTAATTTATGATATTGTTACTAACACAATAACATTCTACTTGAAATTAACAATCCATAACTTGATAAATCAATTTAACATATCTAATCTTTTATGTTTTTAAATTAACGATTTATATGGAGTGCATGCGTGACCATGAGATATTGATTAAGATTTGAGAATAAAGATAAAAGTTTTTTTGATATATTTTATATTTACATTTGTTTTAGTCTTAGTTAAACCAGTCAAATTCGGTTTAGTTCAATTAATTATAAATTTTAAAAATTAAATTAGATCAAAATATTTTATTGGATTTTTTAACCGTTTTTCTTTATTTTTTTTTATTTTTTCAATTTTTTCAGTTACTTGATTATTCTAAAGACCCTTGGCACAAAAGATCTTAAGTTTGTCTAGTATAGACTTTGGTGTACCCATTGTCTTTGGCTTTACGTATTTTATTTGAGGAGTTTGGTTTATCAATAGCCTTTGACATTTTGCATTTGGTTTGAGATTTCTCGTTTGCCGATATTCTGAGGTTTTTTAGGTGTAATCAAAAGGTATTTTAGAGAATTTTAGGCAGAGCTTTGAGGATGGTATACATACATACATACATACATACATACATACATATATAAGGAATTAGTTGTAGAAGTTAAATTAATCCTTGAAAATATTTGAGTCATAATAATAAAACTTTAAAACTAATCTCGAAATATTGTATCCCTTCACGATAATTTTATATCTATAGTACAACTTTAAGACGTTTTTAAGATGAGTAACTAAAAGCAACGAATACCCTTAGGTCAACACTTCTCCTCCTACGATAGTTTTTCCGCCAATGGCAGCTACCTCTTCAAACCAGTACAGTGAGCATCCTCAAACAATAGCTCCAATCAACAGCACACCTCCCTAGCTAGCTAAGTTCTCCTTTCTTCTTGCATTTTAATCTACCCTCTCTGTTTTTTTTTTTTTTTTTTTTTTTTTTGTTAAAAGCATGCAAAACATGAATTAATTTATATTGTGCAAGCTTTACAGCTTGTTCAGTGGATGAGTCCAGTGACCAAGTTAAGTCCAACCCAGTCCAGCACAGCCTATATAACGGGGCCAAGTTTAATCTTTTTATAAACAAAAAAGAAGCTCAATCCATTGGGACTGAGTTTAGACCCTAACTACCTTAGCTTTTAGGTTAAGAATGTATTCGATGGACACATTCTAATACTTTTTTTTTTTTTTAGTTTAAGTATGTTTTTATTTTAATATTTCGTTAAACAAAGCCTTAAAATATTCAAAATTTTTTGAGAAATTTCAATGATTATTTTGAAATTATTTATAGGTTCCTTATATATATATTTTTTAATATTTTTGCTTAATATTAAGCTAGATACTTATTCTATAAAATACAGATTCAATATTAAAAATACTTTATTTTTTTCTAAATTTTCAAGCAAAAATGAAAAAAAGATTTAATTTAGAAAATACAAAAATATATTTTTATTTAATATTAAGTTGTAGACTTATATTATAAGATACAAACTTGATATTAAGGATGTTCGATTTTCTCTAAAATTCTAAAAAAATTCAAAACAAATTTAGAAGATCTCCTCATTTAAAAAAATATTTTTTTTCGTGCTTACAACCAAATTATAAAGGTTTTTCATGCATACTTTCTATAAAAAAAATTATATTTTATCATGTTTTAAAAATACAAAATAAATATCGTAATCAGTCTATGATTATCTATTAGAATTTGGTTAAAATACCACAAATTAATATTCAAAGTATTAGGATTTAACTGTTAATTGTAATATTTAGGGCTATAAAATTATATTGTAAATATGCTCTTATGTATTAAAGATATAAAATAGAAAATAAATGCGATATTAAAATTAAAGTTTTAAAACGATTAGAATTTAACCTGATAAGGTATAGATTTTCTCACAAAAAAATATTTATCTTGAATTTTAGATGAGACCAACAAATAAAAACATGATTTAGATTATCAATCAATTATAAATGAACTAATAATCCTTAATAAATATTAGATAAGAAACTTTTGCCAATACATTCTTTTGCTTAGTACTTAAAGAACCTACTTTATATATATATAAAATACCATTTGGTATAGATGATTTTTTTAGTCAAATTAAATTTTATCCATATTATTTTTTAAAATGCCATTAAATTAAGAATAATTCCTTTTTTATTTACTATTTTTTTAATAAATTACTTGTATTAGTTCTTTTATTTATCTCTCTCTTTTGTTCATGAATCACTAATTAACCCATTCTCTTGTGAGGGGATTAATTCCTTCTTGCTAAAATAAATAGGCATCCTCCAAAAACAGCACTTCTTCGTTTTCAAAGATCTAGAATGAATAATACAAGAAGATCTATCATAAGATCTTGGTTGTTGATTCTATTTCCTCGCTTTCTATTTTGTGTTATACATAATAAAGTTTAATTTAAATAATAAATGAAGATCTAATTATTCAAACTTGGTTTTGCTGAAAATTTAAGGCGGGAAAGTTATAACAAAAACTATAACAATCACACAGCCGGAAAAAAAAAACAATTTAAAGTCTAGAATTACTAATTCATTATTATTTAGAGTTGGAAACTTCACATTCTTGATGAAATTCAAATGAGCTTTTGTTGCTGGGATTCACCTAATATTCAGGAATGTGTTTGAAATTATTATTATTTTTTTATAAATTTAATTAATTAATTTAATTTTTTTTAAGATTGTTTTGATGTAATAATATCAAGAATAATTATTTTAATATAAATTTTTTTGATGTATTTTTTTTTAAAATATTTTAAAAAATAATTACAACAGTGTTCTTAAACACTCTTATATTTTTTTTATTTTTGAACTGAACCTCGACATTTAAAAGCCTTTTGAACCTGACTAATCCGGTTAGGATGGGTCAGCACATTAAAAAAAAATAAAATTCTCTTAACGGTGGTGTGTTTTATTAAGAGGGCTCAAACTCAAGAAATTGTTTAATGAAAACAAAATTCGAAGCTTCTTGAACCAAGTTACAACCCCCTTTAGTTTGATATCTTTCTGACTACTTATGACTAGGGCAGCCAGTCGAGTGTTATGTATGAAATTAATTATTATCTGAATAAAAAAATTTAAAACAGAATTCCTTATGTGATAGGATTTGTTATTTAATGCAATCCTATGCGCACTAAACAGTAGGGTTTTTTCGGTGGTGAAGTCTGGCTTTAGCCTAAGAGTAGTAGAAGAGTCTTGTTTTGAGATTTTTCTTCTTATCCTCGTCATGGAGACTTATCCTTCCTTCTTCATGGTTTAGAACCCCTTTGTGGGTGTTCGCGTTAATCTGTTCCCCCTTGCTCCTTTTATGTGAACCTGTTTTGTCTTCTTCCATGTCATGTTGATCAGTACTCGGTCTAGTTTAATAGCTCGGAGTTAACTCATGTGGAGGATCCTGAAAGTTTGTAAAACAGGTGATAGAAAACTGATGAATCAATTAGCGTTTATGAGTCAATTTTTGTCTACATGCATTCTCTTCTTGTGTTGTTTTTGTGTATTACTAGATAGGGCTGATATCTGAGTTTCAAGTCTTTGCATTATCTGCACGGTTAACCCTAATAACAGCTTCCTTCTTCTTCTTCTTTCCCTCGGATTTGGAGGGGAGTCCTGCTTTGGCTGTGTGTATTCTCGAAAGAGGCTGCAATGGCAGGTCAAGGTAGCGAGTCTAATGCCTACCCAGGAAAGTTTTATTTCGGCCGTGGTCCCAATGCCATAAGTCATCTGTGCAATCAGAATGTAGATTCGGATGATCTTTCGCAGGAAGAAATGCAATCTGATCAGATGAACACTGCCTCTTCAGCTAATGTGAGCCTGCAAGATAGTCAGCTCGCCAATGGACCGTCAGCTGCACTGGCGGCTAATTCCAGTGCTCTCTTTCACAACATAGACTTGAATGCTGCATATCAAGGCAATGACATCGGTGACAGTCAGGAAATAGGAGGATCGGACACTGACAAAAATGCGCCTGCAAGTGATTCATCTAATTCTAATAGATATATAATCTCTTCTGGAATTGCCGGGTATGTGTTGGACGAAGACGAGGGTGGAGACGATTCTGCCTCAGGTGGTTGGCGTATATCCTGCAAAAGAAGAGCTCCTGAAGATGCTGGACAACTGTCTCTGGGTGAAAGCTTGAGATCAGTGAAGCAAGGAGATAGTTTTCAACAGCCAGCTGTTATTAATCAAGAAAATGCTCCTGGAAGATCCGCCGTGAATAATCACCCAAATGCTGGTTATCCAGGACAGCTTGGAGATAGACTTGTGGTTGGAGTCGGAGCACCTCCTGCCCCTTGTCAATCATCAAGTGCTGCAGGAGGTGGAATTGGAACTGAATCTGGAACAGGTTCTGAAATGCACCAGAATTCAAGTATGGTAAGACAAGCTGAGAACTCCCAGCGAAATATCCGTTTGAGAAGTTCTGAAAGTCAATCAGATTCTGTACCTGATAACCTGTCTGCTTGGACCACAAGGAATCCTCATGTGCAATCACCTGGCCAACTATCTGTGTTTTATCAATTCAATCACCTTCCAAGTTCAAACACAGCTGCAGAAGCGGGAATGGTTCGTGTAACTTCTCCAATACAGCCTTTTATGGGCATTCCCAATTCTTCGCAGACACTACAGACCTTCCAGTGGAATGAAGTCACCAGGGCAAGAACCGGTGAGCCATCTACTTCCTCTATGAATGGAGGCAATGCCTTGCATCAGGATCTGAACTTGATGAATGATCCGAAGAATGGAACGCTTCCTCCTGAATTTCAGAGGGCAAATTTGCCGAATATGTCAGCAAACCTTCACTTTGCAAATGGGAGAGATTTTGCGGGAAACATACCACCCATTCCCCAAAATGGCTCAAGTTCAACCCAACCATCTGCTCCCACTTGGTTTCCCCAACCCAACATGTTAGAACACTATCCTGGCAGAATGCCTGACCTTGCCAATCGCACTGAGCCTCGAGGACCAGTTTGTTACAGGCCATTTCATTTGGGTGCTTCACCTGCTGCAGAAGAGAGGGAATTATCAGAGGGGAGTGGTAATACAAGGCCTTCTCAGATGCCACTTGGGCAAGGCTTGGCAATGACTGCCAACACAGAAACTGCCACTCGTGAAATGACACTCCGGGCTTTGATTTCTGTTCAGAGGAGAAACAGGCTGGCAACTGAGGTATGCTTAGAAGATTATTTCCTTCTTAAACTTTACTGCTTTCATTCATGAGGTTTGTGTCAATGTCTGCCTTTTGAAGAGACCAAAAGCCTGTACATTAGTTTTTGAGACCTCGAGATAGTTATGATCTGTTTTAGTTTTTAATTATTTATGCATCACGTTAGAAGAAATTAAATTCTCTTGGCCATCACCATGTGCAATTTGTTTTAGCCTTGGTAGGAAATAAAAAACAAGAAGATAGTTCAAAGCTTTTAGTTGGTGGTATTCATCCCTGGCCAATTTGGATTTTTTCCATTTATGCTTTAGCTATGACCTCCTGATTAGTTCCATTCTGTATTAGAAATGTGTCCTCAAAGATGCAAGCTTTTCTATTTGGAGCCTTGATGAGAACTGGGGTGCTTCCGTGCACTGAAACTTGTGTAGTTCTGACAGAAATGATAAAAATATATCTACTTACATTATCATTTAAATCTACTGGGATGGAAATGTGCACAGTCAACAGTCTAGATTGAGCATTAGCAGGTTTTCAAAGATAAAATGGGATGTATGGTTTTAGGAAATTGAAACGAAGTCCATTTATCTTGCTACCTATTCTGCTATACAGGTTAGATTATGTACATAATAATAGAAAGCTTGGTCAGATGTTCTTAAGGTCCCTTGTTTTCGGATTTAACAGGTTCGAAATGCTCTGAAACTTGTGCTCAGGAGGGGTTCATTACAGCATGGGATTCTAGCTGAATCTTGTGGTTGTCTTTACGTCATACATGCCACTTTGCTCTTGTTTTTATAAAGAACATCCAAAAAGATTTGTAAAGATATATCTGAAAAGATCAAGTAGCTCTACTTAAATTCGATTCAAATGGAAAGAAAAATAGTTGAGCCTTTTCCTTTTAGTTTTGATTCCGTAGAGAATCTGCTCATGCTTTTGACCATTGATGGTATGCCAGGATGTTATGTTAATTGACCGTTCAGCTTTCTTCGGTGACTCTGATGACGACGAGCCTGATGAACATCAAGATATGCGCCTTGATGTGGACAATATGTCCTATGAGGTAAGAATTCTTTAAAAAAAAATAAAAAATTAAGGCATTCATGGATTCTTTTTTGAAGTGTTTTCTTCGTTTAAGATAACTTCGCATCCACTTCATGGATTCTTTTTTGAAGTGTTTTCTTCGTTTGAGATAACTTCGCATCCACTCATTTTTTACTACTACTTTTTTAATAATGCTTCTGTGATTTAGCAACTGCTGGCTCTGGAGGAGCAAATGGGGAATGTTTCCACTGGATTAAGTGAGGATGCTATTGTGGCAAATCTGAAGCGGTGGAAGTATCAAACAGTTGCAGGACGATCTAGCAGTGAAGATGAACCATGCTGCATCTGTCAGGTAAGAGCTGCTTGATTCTTGTACCTCCTACACCATTGAATAATCTGTAGAACAGAACATATGCCAGTGTGGTCATGATTAATTTGCAAGTATCAATAGTTTCACTTCTCCGAGTTATTTTACTGTGCTTTGGTGATTCTCTCAAGAGTATGCTTATGCAAAACAGGTTAAATTCAATGGAAAATATGTACTACTGTTTTTATAGTTTTTCTTTGGAAATTTTCTCAAAATAGAAAACCAATTTCTTTGAAGGGAAAAACAAAACATTTTCTGTAGTCTTGTACTGTCTAGGAGGTTTGTCACGAGTGAGCACGCTCTTAGATTTTCTGGAGGTGAGGTATTTGCTCATCGCTCTTTACTGGTACGTACGTACATTACATTTTTTGTGTTATTTTTTTGGTAAAATCCTGTATGCTCTATTCCCGCGCCCAACATTTTACAGGAGGAATATGCTGATGAAGATGATCTGGGGAAGCTGAAATGTGGGCATCACTTTCACTTCAACTGCATTAGGGAGTGGCTCGCTCAGAAGAATAACTGCCCCATCTGCAAAAAGCCAGCCGTGGATTTTTGAGATCGCCAGTCTCGGCTGTGGACAACCGTCCTTGCCCATGGACGATTGTTCTCACTCATTCGCTGAAATCGTCTTCCTTTTCTTATAGAACTGTTATCAATGACTGCAACAAACAGGCTCATGAGATGCCCCAGTGACTCATGCTTTACTCTTGTTGTATTTTATTTGAGTTCATCGTACATGTTCCTCAGGCCTGGTCATCAGACCTGAGTTGACAGGGTAAGACACACTCCTGATACAAGAAGGTGCAGTATATAATCCGATTTTCAAGTGTCTCATTTCCACTTCGATTAGCTGCTTGTTCATGGATGCTGGAAGCAGCGTTTTGAGACCTTTTTTTTGCATATCAGGTTATAGATACATTGATGGAACTCAGACATGAAGAACTGAGCATCGCTATGGCTCCATTTTGGCAGTTTTAAAGTTCACAGATTCAAATACTGGAATGAAAACATTAATTTAAACTGTTTCTCAATAAGCTTGTAGCTCAGCAGCTCAAGGAGCTCTGACACTCTTTTTTGAAGGTCTCAAATTTGAACCTTTTCTTTAGTTTAAAAAAATAAAAATCATCCGTTAAATACTTATTAAAATTAAATAATTTAGGCAAAACTCCTGAATTTAACTTTTTGTTAGCGTAAATTATTTATTTCTACCCTTGTGTTTTTAATTTGGTCAATTAACCATTACGTTCTTTAAATTTGTTGAATTAACCCTTCTCTAAATTTGTCTAATTAATCCAATAGCTAACTTCCTTGAAGTCTCAATCTTAACCATGCATATATATATATATATATATATATATATATATTTTTAAAAAATGTATGGAAAGATTTTAGATGTAAGGCATTATTATATACTTTTCATTCATGAGATGATGATCTTTTTGCAATCCGTTAGCTATAAATTAAACTAGATATCACAATGATTTAGTTTGCATACCATGCAATGGAATCTAATGAAGTTAATGTTGCAATAAAATTTAATAAGAAACCTAGCATCCCATAAATTTGTGGCTTGCGCCTCATCGCTGATCAAACAAAAATTTTTTCATTGTAAAAAAACTAAAGCTAAAAAAAAAAATTAAGATCCAAGTCATTAGTTTAATTAGTAATTTAAACAATACAATTAAAAAAATGCAACAATAAAAAATAAACAGATAAAAAAATAAAAACAAAAAACAGGTCTCTGAGCCAACCCGAATTCCTCAGTTAAACCGAGTTAATTCACGAACTTTGTGACTATAGACATGAGATTAGGATAATATCATAAAAAGAAATGCAAGGAAAAAAATTTAAAGACCAATTCCTAATAAATCAAATGAGAATACAATAACTCTAAAAAGAAAAAAAAAGAAGAAAAATAGGAAGCTCAATCTCTAGCAAATAAAATCTTGAAGGACAAAAATTAAGGAAAAAAATTTAATTAAAAAAAGAAAAAAAACTTGATGCGAGCCTCTCAGGTCAAGATGTAAAATCTTTAACCCAATTGTGATACCAGGGTGAACTCTTATGAAAGAAAACTAAATAAAATTATTAAGCTTAATTATCAAAAAAATATAATGTTGAAGGATAAAAAGAAAATAAAAATAAACAGAGGTCAAAATTATAAGTCAACTTGGGTTAACCTGCAAATCTTGTGATGATGAACACAAGATTGAGATACCCTAATAGAAAGGAAAGGAAAAAAAAAAATGAAGACCAATTTCTAATAAATCAAGTGTTGAAGGAAAAAACTAAAATAATTCAATTCACGTTAACCTTTGAAACTAGTGACTCTAATCATAAACCCAAGACCAACCTCATAGCAACAAAAAATAATATGATTCAATATAGATTAACCTGTAAACCCGATGACTATAAGCACAAGATTGAAATAACCCAATAGAAAGGAAAGGAAAAAAAGATAGGAAAATGTTTTTCAAATAAATTAAATATTGAATTATAAAATTTAAATAAATCAAATTAAAAAATGGATCTATCAAAGAAAAAGTTAATCCACGTTAACCTTTGAAATTTGTGATTTTAGTCATAAACTTGAGACTAATTTCATAGAAGGCAAGCTGTAAAAAATAATAAAGCAAAACTCTAAAAAAAAGTAAATAATAAAAAAAATTATAATAAAAAAAAACAAGTTAACACGGGCAAATTTTCTAAACCTAGTTTAATTTCTAAAACTTGCATCTTGTAAAATCCTTGAACTAGGTTCAATCAAGAATCTTAACTCTCAACTAATTTAATTTTGAATGATGAAATCAATTTTAAAAACTTGTCAAATAAAAAAAAAGATAAAAATAAAAAAAAGAATCAAATTTGATAGGGAAAAAAACTCAATGAGGATGAAATTGTAAAAAAATAAAAATAAAAAAAAGAATCCAAGAAAATAATATAAATAAATAGCAGTTATAAGAATAAAGATAAAATTTAAAAGATAAAAAATAGCTTATTAAAATAAAAAAACTAGAAATCAAAACAATAGGGATCAAATCTAAATAATTAAAAAATAAAACAGGGGTGAAATTGAAAAACATTAGTGATTTCATGACTTATTCAAAATAAAAAAATAACAATAGAAAAATATACACCAAATATAAAGGAAAAAAAGTTAAAGGGAATGATTTGAAATTTTAAATGAGCTAGTGTTGAATTTAAGGAGTAGAAATAGAGATAGAAAAAACAAGAAACGATTGTCAATGCCAAACCTAAAATGCATATACGGTACCTCATCATGTTGAAAGCACCTAGACATTTCAAATATTTATGTGAAAAGTGATGTTTGATGGCTAGATGACCCTACATGTGCTGCCCAGACAACATGAGGGATGTTAACGCACTAGCAAAGTGCAAGTTTTTTTCCTAATAATATATAATATATAATATATATAAGTTACAATAATGTCATTACATAACCTTCAAATCTACAATGAAACCAATGTAAACTGATATATATATATATAAAGTCCTTGTGAGAGATATGTTGGTTTTATTTTTAAAGGTATCAAAGTAATTATATTATTTTTAAAAAAATTAAAAAGACTAAAATGCCCCTAAAAAAATGGCATTATAGTTTTTTATTCTAACCAAACCTAATATAATTTATAAAAGACAATTGTGTCATGGTAAAAAGACCATCTAGTCCCCAATACCTAGTTCAAAGTTTTTTTTATTAGACTCAAATCATTTTACTATTTCAATGAATACTGAAATGTATCTTAGGCTACAATAACTTATCCTTCTCTTTTAGTGTTTTTTTAATTATAGGTGTCTTAAATTGATTTTTAACATCTCTCAAAAACAATTTTAGAAAAAAAATATCTTTAAAATTATTATTTTTTAAATCATTTAAAAGAAATTTATCGAGAAATATATTTTAAGATTACAAATTTGAAAAAAAAAGTTTTAAAAAATCAAATGCATTTTAGGTTACAATTAGGCTAGACTTTAACTTATAAGCAATCAATAAACAATATAAAAATGTAATCAAGGGTTTAATTGAAGATAAATTAAAAAAAAAAGGTTGAAAGTGGTCACAATTGAGATTATTGGAAGACCAAGAATTAAAATAAAAAATATGACAAAGTTTAAAGGTCCAATTCATTCAATTAGGGGCTTGATCAAAGATGAAAACTTAAATTTAGGATACAATTAGTTAAAATTACACAAATTAGATGGAAAAGGACTAAACTAAAACAAGCAACCAAGGTTGAGGATGAAATCATATAAGATTAGGGGAAAGAATTGGAATAAATTCGAAGTTGAAAGAGTAATTAGGAGCTTAAGCGAGAATTCTTCAAACCAAGGATTGTAATTGAAAAAACATAAAAATTCAAGGACCCAAATGAAATTAACCAAACAACGTTGTTCCAGTTAAAATAAAAATCCTAATTTAACTTAAAGATTGAATGACACATCGTTTTGTTTGTCCTTTAAAGCCATGTTTCTGCAAATGTAACGATAGCCTGTCCTGAGGGAGAAAATTTAGCCCTCTCTTCCCTCTTTGTTTTGCCTCTCATTAAGACAAACAACACACTCCACCTTCCCTATGCCAAACCACATGTGACTCCAAGCCAAAAAGTTGTTTTTTTACAGCCCCTAAATCGCTGCCAAATCATGCTAAAACCTCTTCCCAACTAGCCTTTTTCACATTCTTAGAGCATCTCTAACTAGAAAGCCAAAAAAACAAGCAAAAGGAAAATATTGTACTTTTAGCTTTTTTGTTTGTTTCTGTTTACACCAACCAGTCAGCTAAATTGACAGCTAAAATAGTTGTTGAACACAATAAATGCTATTTCTATATTTCTCTGTAACATAAGGTAAATATAAATAGCAGTGCTGGCTATTGTTTTTTTCTCTGTTGATTTATATCCATTAGCCAACATCTTTATTTTGTATCTGTTGGCCAACGCTAATTTTTTTCATTTAAAAACAGAACGAGTAGAAGGAAGAAAATAATATTTAAGCAAAACAGAAGGAAAAGAACTTACCTATAAATTTCACCATTTTCTCTAATTTGGAAAAACAAGAATTAATTGTTCTTTGATTAATTAATAACATTGATTGTGTTAATTAGCTGAAATCAAAAGGTATGTTTGCTTAAAGACTTTTTCTATTTTTTTTGCATCTCTTGATTTTTATTTGCTATTTGTAATGATTTTCATTTCTTTGTTATTTTATTTTTTTGATATGGGTTAGAAAGACAATTTTTATTTATATTGTTATCTTTGACAAAATTGAAAGGAAGTAATGATGGTAGATGATATTGATAAAAACATCAAGTGGCATATCTTAAATTTATTTTTGATTGTCTATTTTAATTTGAGGTCAATTATATTTTGTTTTGTTAAAAATACAACTAAACCAAGTGATTAGATTAATTGTATGATTAGAGTAATGTTAGAACAACTAGAAGGTAATTCTTATTATTAATTCACATGTATGCAAACTATAAAATTGCTAAACATTGAATGTGAGCTTCCTTTACACTCTTTTGTAAGGTTTTAACTTGAGTTTTTTTTTTTTTTAATGTAGATGGATTCAAATTTTTCAAGCTCTTTTACCAACTTTGTTATAAGTGAGTTAGAAGATATTCTCTCTTAACCAAGTGATTTTAATCAATTAATTAATAACTTAAATACTCAAATTTAAATGTCTATACAATAAAAAAATCACAAAGAAGTGAAAACTTCTTACTAGAAGAAGATTGTTTACTTGTCTCTACATGGTTAAATACAAGTAAGGATCCAATTAGAAGAGTTGAACAACAAACAAAACAATTCTAGGCTCGCGTACATGCTTACTTTGTAGAGAATAGAGGAAACTTGAATAATCATTTTCAAATAAGCATCTCAAGTAGATAGCAAGAAATAAATAGAAAAGTGAGTAACTTTATTGGATTTGTTACTCAAATTGAAAATCATCAGCAAAGTGGAATGACCGAATAATCAAGGATAATTTTAATATTCATTTCCATGTTAAATTATTTAATACATATTTTAACATAATTGAAATTCTTTAATTTTTTACCAGATTAATGATGCTCAGTAAATATATGCTTCTTATGTTGGCAAAGGATTTCAATTAGAACATTGTTGGGTTATCTTAAGAAAAGAACACAAATGACAATTTGAACGTGCAGGTCAACATCAAAGGTTAAACAAGAATAAAAAAAGTCATGTTAATGCAAGTTTAGCTTCAACAACTCCATCTACCCCTGATTTTGTTAGTTTAGGAGAAGATAGTGAACCATTGATTTATCAAGATAGACTAATCGGTTAGAAGGTTGCAAAGAAATGACTTAAACATAGACAAGGAAAAGATAAAGTTGGAGAGGTAACTGTAACAAATCTTTTACAACAATTCAAGGATACTCTAGTTGAAATTGAGGATCAAAAGAAACAAGACAGGAAAATTATGTTAGAGAAACAAGTTATGATGATTCAACAAAGTCAAGAGAAATAAGAATTGGATAGGATTGAGAAAAAAGAACAAAACATGAAAATGGATATTTTTAATTTGGATCTAATTTCTACAGTGTATTTTCAAAATATAAAGTTAGAAATTATGCAAAAAATAAGTTTTAATTTTTAATTAACTTTGATTGATTTATTGTAATGTACTGTATTTTTAATTAAATATGTAGAAAATCCTTGGTTATTTTAAATATATTGTTATGAAATTGATATCAATTCATAATATTTTTATGAAGTTTCTCTAACACTTAACAATAATTAGGATTAATTAACTTAAAAGATAACAACCATAATGAAAAAAAAACATAAAAAACTTGAAAATTATGATAATATAAGAAGTTCAAATCTAAAGATTCTACTCGTTGCCATATTGTTCCCACAAATATTCAATCAAATCTTCTTGTAGTTGAGAGCTAGTTGCTTGACACGATCAAAAGATTGATGTTTTCTCCCAAGTGTAAGAGTGTCAACGTAATAAATAACCTGACAAAACCAGAGTCGAATCACATATAGATTAACTGTATAAATCATAAACAAAAATTATAAACAACAACAATAGTAATAACAATAATACTAATAGTAGTAGTACTACCACTACTAATAATAATAATAAAGAAGAAGAAGAAGAAGAAGAAGAAGTTGATAAAAACTTTGAGATAGAAAATCAATGTAAGGGTCAAACAATGATAACAACAAATATCAAGGTTAGAAGATCCACTAATGATATGTAAAACAAATATAGTATAAACTCTTATTATTCAATTGGAAACCACACACAAAGGAGGTTCCAATCAGATTATAAATTGTTAACATTATTACATTAGTTATCTTATTCGATTAATGCTAATACTTGTAAATATTATCAGACATTCATGATTATAACTTATGTTAACAACAAATCAAGTTTCTTTCATAGCTCATGTGTTGGTTATACCATACAGTATGGGCTATGAGAGTGCCAAGTATTTGTTGTACCAAGTGTTATACAACATAAATCTAGAATAGTCATTTAACAAGCAAAGTATTAAAGAGTGAACAAGATAACAAATACAAAATATGTTAGTATCAAACATTAAAGTCTATATTAAGTTTATATTATATTTATTCTTACACAATTAGTGTAACCTTTTCACCTTGACATAATAAACTTAGCTAAACATAATGAAAGAAAGAAAAAAATAAAAAATAAAATAAGAACATAAATAAGATAAAAGTTAACTAAGTAAAGGAAAGGAATTGAAAAGCATAAACTTGATATTAATGAAATCAAAACTTAAGCATTACAAAAATACAAAGAGAGAACGCGAAAAAAAAACTTCAAAATACAAAGAGAGAAAGCAAGAGCATGATCTTGATCTGGAAATCAAGATGCCTAAATGCATGGCAAAGACCTTTTTTTATAGGCCAAAATTAGGAACTATTGATTTGATAACTAATTGATGAGTGGGTGGCCAACTCTTGACTTGGTGACAATCCTTATCTTCTCTTGCCTACCCAAAACATCATTAATAACGTCAGAACTGGAACCACTTGAAGACATGAAAGTTATAGGAAATTGTCTCAGCTTTTCAGAAAAAAATAGAGGTCATTTGGACTTCTAGAACTCCAAATATATGTCAAACATTGAACAGTGCACGGGCTGTAGAATATATTCAGATTTCTTTGCTATTGTTATAATTTGAACTTGAAAATAACCTTTTTAAATCTTGGGCTCCATATGAAAGTTATAGGCCTATGTCTTACCTTTTTATCCATATAAAGGAGACCTAAATTTGAGATTTACAGCTTCAGATATGACCCAATTACAGAACAGTGTTTTGGTTTGGACTGCACCAACATCTCTTTTCTAAGTTTGGTCATCTCTTTGTCATTTCAATTTCAGTTCTTACACTCATCAATCAATCCTTTTATTTATGTGATAGACCTGCATTTAAAATAAATATTTCCCATAAATTAGAGATATCTTATATTATTAGATATGTTATTATAAAACATGCTTAATTTAAGGAGTTATTGATACTTCAAGTGCAAAATGATGATATAAAACCTTGATAAAAATACATTTTTAAGTGCTAATCACACTCCCTAACTAGCTTATTACCAGTCCCTAGTAATCAAAGCGTTAAAATAGAAAAACAATTTGCAAATTCCACAAAGTAAGGTATTTATCATTGAACTTCCATTAATTTATTCGGATAAACAAACTCTCATTAAATTTATATATTTGCTCAATACCTCTTAAATAAGATATTAATAAAAAAAATTTGTGCTCAATATATCAATACATAGTTATGGGGCTTTTCTTGGAAGAAAACAAAATTTTTGTTCTAATGTTTAAGGTTAATTTCCTTGAGTTGCGATTATTATTTTTTTTCTTTTTTTTTTCTTATTTTTTAAATATGTGTACATATAACTTAAAACACCATGCATTTTTAACCTATGTAATGAGCTTTCAGCTAATGACTCCTAGACCAGTTGGTCTTAGGGCATTAGGTGTTGAGACACCCCTACGAGCTTAATAACTCAGGTTTCCGATACTGATACGTAGATAATGTAATGTTTGATTTTCTTAAGCTTTTCTCCTTAACTCATGTAACAAATGTTGGGCTAATAGCTCTCAAGTCAATTGTCTTTAAGGTATTAGGTGTTAAAACACCTCTTCGGGCTTAATTGCTACGAAACCAAACTTATCTATATTTTTATTATCATCATTTTTTTTTTGTTTTTTTTTTGCTCTTTTATTATTTTTTTCAAATTATATATTGTCTCTTTTCCTTAGTTGTTACCTTTAACAAAAGAACATAAATAATGTAATAATCCAATATGCAACTCACAATCATATGTTAAAGTATGTGTGTGAAAATTAAGATTTAAGAATACATGTTAAATGAACATATGAGCAGAATTAAGTGATAACAATGTGAAAGATTGTAAACTTGAATATTTCAAGAAGTATTATGATAGACCTTGTTAAGAATGGTTACTAAGATGTGTCTCAAGAGTCACTTTAACAAAATAACTCCTTTACTCTACCATCCTAGTAACAACAATTTTACACAAGCTTTATGAAATAGAAAACATAGTTAGTTAAATTTTTTTGTCAACTACTACCTTCTCCCCCCAACTAAAATGAGACATTATCCTCAATGTCCTAAGGTAGAAAGACATAGTACAGAAGACATCACCTGAGATAACGAACACCGACAAACCTGAAACACACTTAAACAAATATAAGAAACAACAAAACACAAATATTATGTTATTAATAAAACCAAAAGACATAAAGATTCACAAATGAAGACTCAAATCCAATCTAATCTTTTTACGGCTTTTCTTAGATGACCAATTTATGTGACTCATGGAGGGATCATTTACAGGAATGAAATATTGTAGTTGGTCAATCAATTGTTCAATAATAGCAGTAGAGGAAATATGAAAGATCTTTTCCAATATGCCCAGACCACCTTGTAAAGCAATGAAGCCATCAGTATGGTTAAATATTGCATTCATTCGAGCAGACATTGTGGAGACCTATAGTTCCTCTCTAATTATTTTTCCAATGATGTCCCATTGTGCTAAAACTTTAAGGACGACTCCCAAAACTTGACTACCTCATAAAAATATAGCTATTGACACACCTCCCATTAACCCAAGACTTCCTCCCCATACACTAAATGAATCTTTCTCTCAGCTAGTACCTGACCAAGATGATTTGCTGATTTTAAAAACTCTTTTTCTTTCCCAACACTAGATCCACCGAAAACACAAATATTTCTTATGTGATGACTTGAGGAACTTGTCATTTCTACACACTTCTATATTTGTTGAATGTATGGGTTAAGTAGAAATGAAAGGAAGGAAGAGGATTTTATAGATGATAAATTAAAAAGGTAATCATACCACCTATACGTAGGCCAGCTAGAGTCTCTCACACACACACACACACTCTCTCTCTCTTTATTTATTTATTTAGTTTTGGAAAAACATGTGTATGTACAGGTAGTTGTGATTGTGGCTCACATCTTCCCTTAATTTTACATCCAATGACAACTTAAATGCCCTCTATGGGTCAAGGATTGGTTTCCCATCTAATTTTCTTAAAAATTGACAAATAGGGTCCTTTTTAGTTAGATTCCCAAGACTAAGTCGATCATGTTCTTTATGAAAATAGGGTCATAAATCAAGAATTGCACGATGCACATCTCCACTAGGATGCGTTTTAAGAGTTAATAGGAGATTATCTAAAGACTCTTTACTCAGGTCATCCTTAATGAATTGTATTTTATTTTCACGGTTTATAAATACCATTTCTAAAGAATGACATTATGCATTACAAGTCCATTTAGCATATCGATGACAGACTTTCAATCATTTTGCACGATGTTTCCTTGTAAAAGTGCTTTTACCTATTCTAGACATTTGCGAAATGAAGGAATTAGAAGACTCACTTGATAATTGAACCTTTACTTCAATCAACCAACGAATATCTTCAAGAATTCCATGATTCATTAACAACCTCAATCTTGCATATCTAGTATGGTAAAAATTTTAATCGCATTTTGAGGCAGAACGGGAGAATATTTTTTTTAATTTTTCAAGATTAATGTCCATTTTCAAATGAGAATTGGAAGAGAGATTCAAAGACATGCACAAATATATATACAGATATCAGTTATTATGGAAAACTGAAAGAACCGACTTAAGTTACAGAATACCGTTGTTCGCCATTTGATCGGGGTGAGAGAAACTAGCAAAAATTACTAAAAAAAACACAAAAACAATATGAGGAAAAAAATCAATCTTTATATACAGGATTACCCAATTCAATAAATTTATTTTCAACTAAAAAATTATCAAAGTAAACTTTCAAACGATGTCCATTTACCTTGAAAACATTATCATTCTTTGGATTCTCGATATCACAAGCCCCATATGGAAGAGGCTCTCTATATCTATTAAATTACCACCTCATCTTTCATTAATTTTTTAACCAATAAACTGGCACAAAAATAATATATATATATATATATATATGTATGTATATTTCACAATAAAAGGACCACTCCATCTTGATCTTAGTTTTCGAGGAAATAAATGCAGTCGAGAATTATAAAGCAAGACTTCTTAACCAACATTGAATATTTTTCTCAGTATTTTCTTGTCATGAAACTCTTTGATTATTGCTTTATGAATTCCTGAATTTTCATATACATCATTTCTTATTTCCTCAAGCTCATTTATTTGTAATTTTCGCAATTGACTAGCATCATCAAGATTTGAATTGAAAGCTTTAATAACCTAATAAGCTTTATGTTTAATTTCCACAGATAAGTGACAAAGGTTTTCTATTGACTAATCTATAAGGTGACATATCTAATGATGTTTTATAAGCAATTTGATAAGCCCAAAGTGCATCATTAAGTTTTAAAGACCAATCTATCCTATTAGCGTTCATTGTTTTCTCCGAAATGTGTTTGATCTCCCTATTAGCAAGCTATACTTGTCCACTTGTTTGAGGGTGATAAGGGGTGACAACTTTGTGTGTGATTCCATATTTCTTCATTAAAGACTCAAATGGTTTGTTGTAGAAATGTGTTCCACCATCACTTATCATGGCTCAAGGGATTCCAAATTAACTCAAAATATTTTCTTTTTAAAAACTTTATCATTATTTTATGATCATTGTTTCGACTTGGAATTGTCTATCCATTTTCAAACATAATCTACTACAACTAATATGTATAAGAAATCAAATGATGGAGGAAATGGACCCATGAAATCTATACCCCAATAGTCAAAGATCTCAATGACAAGAATAAGATTTAAAGGCATTATGTGACGTTTTGAAATAGATCCCAACTTTTGATAATTTTTACAAGACTTGCAGAATGCATGTGAGTCCTTGAACATGGTGGGCCAGTAAAATCCACTTTGTAAGATTTTTGTAGTTGTCTTCCTTGATAAGAAATGGCCCCCATATGCCTTAGAATGATAAAATTTAATGACACTACTTATCTCATTGTTAGGAATGCATCTTCGAAATATTTGATCAAGATAATATTTGAATAAATAAGGGTCATCCTAATAAAAGTTCTTCACTTCGTTTAAGAACTTTCTTTTATCTTGGGTACACCAATAAGCTGATACTATCCTGAAACAAGAAAATTGATAATATTATCAAACCAAGGCATTGTAGAGACAGAAAGTAAAGATTCATCTGGAAAGTAGTCATCTATTGGTGTGATGTCAATTTTTGAATATGTTGTCAATCTTGACAAATGATTTGCAACAACATTTTTGGTGCCTTTCTTATTTTTTATTATGATATCAAATTTTTGAAGTAACAAAATCCACTGCACCAATCTAACCTTAAAATCTTTCTTAGAAAGAAGATATTTCAATGCTGCATGATCACTAAAAACAACAACAGGTGAGCCAATAAAATAAGACCTGAATTGTTGACACGATCAAAAGATTGATGTCTTCTTCCAAGTGTAGAAGTGTCGAAGTAATAAATAACCCGGTAAGACTAGGGTCAAACCATAGGGAGGTTAATTGTATAAATTATAAACAACAATAATATAACAACAATAATAGTGATAATAGTAATAATACTACTAATAATAGTAATAGTAATAGTAGTAGTAGTAGTAGTAGTAGTAGTAGTAGTAGTAGTAAAGAAGAAAAAAAAAAGAAGTTGATAAGAACTTTGAGATGAAAGATCAATGTAAAGATTACACAATGATAATAATAAATATCAAGGTTAGAGGATCCACTAATGGTATTTCAAACAAGTATAGTATAAAATCTTATTACTCAAATGAAAACTACAACCAAAGAAGGCCAATCAGATTATAAATGGTTGACATGATTACATTAGTTATCTTATTCGAATAATGCTAATACTTGTAAATATTATCAGGCATTCATGCTTATGACTTATGTTAACAATAAATCAAGTTCTTTTTATAGCTCAGGTGTCGGTTATACCATATAGTATGGGCTATAAAAGTGCTAAGCATTTGTTGTACCAAGTGTTGTACAACATAAATTTAGATTATTCATTTAACAAGGAAAGTATTAAAGAGTGAATAAGATAACAAATACAAAATATGTTAGTATCAAATATTAAAGTCCATGTTAAGTTTACACTATACTTATTCTTACACCATTAGTATAACCTTTTCACCTTGACATAATAAACTTAACTACACATAATGAAAGAAAGAAAAATAAATAAACAAAATAAGATAAATAAGATAAAAGTTAACAAAGTAAAGGAAAGACATAAACAAGATATTAATAAAAAAAAACTTAAGCATTATAAAAATACAAAGAGAGAAAGCAAAAGCATGATCGTGATCTGGAAACCGAGATGCCTAAATGCATGGCAAATACCTCCTTTTATAAGCCAAAATTAGGAACTATTGATTTGATGACTAATTGATGAGTGGGTGACCAACTCTTGACTTGGTGACAATCCTTATCTTCTCTTATTTGCCCAAAAAATCATTAATAACATTAGAACTGAAATCACTTAAAAACATGAAAGTTATAGGAAATTGTCTTAGCTTTCTAGAAAAAAAAATAGAGGTCATTTGGACTTCTAGAACTCCAGATATGGGCCAAACACTAAACAGTGCACAGGCTATAAGAGAGATTCAGACTTCTTTGCTGTTGCTATAATTTTGACTTAAAAATGACTTTTTTTAAATCTTGGGCTCCATATAAAAGTTATAGGCTTATGTCTTACCTTTCCATACATATATAGTAGACCTAAATTGGAAATCTACAGCTCCCAGATATGATCCAATTACCGAATAGTGTTCTAGTTTGGGCTGCACCAACATCTCTTTTCTAAGTCTAACCATATCTTTATCCTTTCAATTTCAGTTCTTATTTTCATCAATCAATCCTTTCATTTATATGATAGGCCTATATTTAAAATAAATATTTACTATAAATTAAAGGTATCTTATCTTATTAGATATGTTATTATAAAACATGCTTTAATTAAGGAGTTGTTGATATTTCAAGTGCAAAATAATGATATAAAACCTTGATAAAAATACACTTTTTAGTGCTCATCACACCCCCTAACTAGCTTAATACCAATCCCTAGTAATCAAAGCATTAAAATAGAAAAATAATTTGTAAATTCCACAAAGCAAGGTATTCATCATTCAACTTCCATTAATTTATCTGGATAAACAAACTCTCAATAAATTTATATATCTGCTTAATACCTCTTAAATAAGATATTAATAAAAAAAATTATGCTCAATATATCAATACATAGTTATGGGGCTTTTCATGGAAGATAACAAAATTTTTGTTCTAATGTTTAAGGTTAACTTCCTTGGGTTACGATTATTATTTTTTTTTCTCTTTTTTTCTTATTTTTTTAGTATATATACATATAACTTAAAACACCATGCATCTTTAACCCATGTAATGAGCTTTCGGCTAATGACTCCTAGACTAGTTGGTCTCAGGGCATTAGGTGTTGAGACACCTCTTCGAGCTTAATAACTCGGATTGCAAATACTGATACATGGATAATGCAATGTTTGATTCCCTAAGCTTTTCTCCTTAACCTGTGTAACAAGCATTGGAGCAATAGCTCCAGATATGACCCAATTACCGAATAGTATTCTGGTTTGGACTGCACCAACATCTCTTTTCTAAGTCTGACCATGTCTTTGTCCTTTCAATTTCAGTTCTTAAATTCATCAATCAATCTTTTCATTTATATGATAGGCTTGTATTTAAAATAATTTTTTTTTCATAAATTAAAGGTATTTTATCTTGTTAGATATGTTATTATAAAACATGCTTTAGTTAAGGAGTTATTGATACTTTAAATGCAAAATGATGATATAAAACCTTGATAAAAATACACTTTTAAATACTAATTAATTTTTCTCATGCAAATTCTACTGCAAATAATTCTTTTTCAGTGGTAGTGTAATTCATTTGAGCACTATTTAAAGTTTTACTTGTATAGTAAATCATATAAGGTTTCTTATCTTTTCTTTATCTCAAAACAGCACCTACGGTATAATCACTAGCATCACATATTATTTCGAAAGGTAATGACCAATTAGGAGGTTGAATGACAAGAGCACAAGTAAGCAAGTTTTTAAGTTTAATAAAGGCTTCTTCACAATGTTTAGTCCATTCAAAAATATTATTTTTTATTAGAAAGTTACTTAAAGGCTTAGATATTACATTAAAATCTTTGATGAATCTTTATAAAAACCAGTATGTCCTAAGAATGATCTAACATCTTTAATAGATTTTGGTGTTAGCAAGTTAGCAATTAACTCGATTTTAGATTTGTCAACCACAATTCCTTTTGATGAAACAATATGACCAAGTATAATGCCATTTATTACTATAAAGTGACATTTTTTTCCAATTCAGTACAAGATTCTTCTCTTCACACCTGCTCAAAATCTTTTCTAAGTTAGTCAAACAATCATCAAATGAATCGTCAAAAATAGAAAAATCATCTATAAAAATCTTAAGAAAATGTTCAACCACATCACTAAATATACTGAGCATGCATCTTTAAAATGTGGCTGGTGCATTACATAATCCAAAAGGCATCCTCGATATACAAAAGTACCAAATGGACATGTGAAAATAGTTCTCTTGATTTTCCAATGCAATTTCAATTTGGTTGTAACCTGAATAACCATCTAAGAAATAATAAAATGCATGACTTGCAACTCTTTCTAGGATTTGATCCATGAAAGGTAAAGGAAAATGATCTTTTCTAGTCATTGAATTAAGTTTCCTATTGTCAATGCACATGCGCTAACCAGTAACAGTCCTCATGTGAATTAACTCATTGTTCTCATTTGTTATCAGAGTGACTTCAGACTTCTTGGGTACAACTTGGGTAGGACTTACCCATTTTCTATCAGAAATAGGATAAATGATTCCATTATCTAGAAGTTTAATGACTTCATTTTTCACTACTTCTTTCATATTATGATTAAGCCTTCGTTGCATTTCCCTAGAGGATTTAGCATTTTTCTCCAAATAAATTCTATGTGTATAAATCAAAGGACTAATTCCTTTTATGTCAATTACGGTCCATCCTAATGTATTTTTGTGCATTTTCAGAGTTTGTAATAACTTACCTTCTTGATGTGCATTAAGTTTGGAAGAGATTATTATCAGAAAAGTTTCATGTTCTCCTAAAAATAAGTATTTGAGATTGAATAACAATAGTTTCAAATTAGGTTTGGGTGGATGAACACTTGAAGGTATGGACTTAATTGATCGTGGTGGCAATTTCTCAATTTGTGGTCTCCAATTACTTGCCTTTTATTTTTTTCTGAAAATAAATCATTTGCAAATCATCAGATTCATCAATCTCAATTTCATTGGAAGTGGTTTGAAATTGATCATGAATTAATTTTTCAATAACGTTCACTTCTTGTAAATCATTATCATCACCAGGTTGCTTGTAGATGTTGAAAATATTCATCTCCAATGTCATGTTTTCAAATAATAGCTTCATTAGTCCATTTCTACAATTAATCAATGCATTAGAAGTTTCAAGAAACAGACATCCTAAAATAACAGAAAATGAATTACATGCTTCAACATGTTGTGTGTCCAAGATAATAAAATCCATAGGATAAATGAATTTATCGACTTGTATTAACACATCTTCAATTATTCCTCTATTCACTTTTACAGATATATCGGTAAGTAAAAGAGTTACAAAAGTTAGTTTTAACTCACCTAAATTGAGACTTTGAAAAACTAAATATGGAAGTAAATTCATACTGGCTCCAAGACCAAGTAAGACTCTCTTAATTTTATATTCTCTAATAAATCAAGAAATTATAGGACAACCAGGGTCTTTATATTTCAAAGCATTATTGTTTTGAAGAATAACACTTACTTGTTCGGCTAAAAATGCTTTCATTTTCACATTCAGTTTCCTCTTCGTAGTGCATAGATCTTTCAAAAATTTAGCATAGGAAGAAACCTGCTTAATAGCATCCAACAAAGGTATATTGATTCTTACCTGTTTGAAAGTTTTAAAGATTTCAAAGTTGTGATTGACTTTTCTTTATTTGGTCATGGCATGAGGAAATGGAAGTGTTGATGGGGAATCAGTCTTTTCTTTATAATTTTCAAATTCAACCCCTTCCTTACCCTCAGAGATTGACTCATTATCTTTCTCATAAGGTTCAAGAGTAGTGACTAATTTGACTTGATCCATGTGTTGGCTTCCAAAACTACTTGCATTTGCATTGTATTGCCCCTTGGGATTTTGTTGTGGTGAAGATGAAAACTTAGCTTTCTCTTGAAAACTAAGACCCGATGTCAATTTTGCAAGAGTATTTTTAAAATCTATCATGTTTTGAGCAAGTTGAGTATTGATTGTCTCTTGCTTTTCAATGGATACATTCAATGTTTCCTCAAGATTTCTTATAGGAGGTATAGCATAAGGAGGTGCATATCCATGAGAATTTTAAAAATTATGGTGTGCTTGAAATGATAGTTGTAAAGTTTGTACATTGTTATTATCATTTTTCCAACTGAAATTTAGGTGATTTCTCCAACTAGGGTTGTATGTTTGCGAGTATAGGTTGTGGTTGGACAGTTATTGGTTGAGTGTTCATCTATTTCATATATTTGACACAAAATATTTTCAACATATCTTAATTTACTACTCTTTTTCAATTATAGTGCCTCGACTTTTCTAGCTAAAGATGCAAACTTGGCTTGGAGGTCATGATCTTCTCTAAGGTTGTATATACCTCCACTAGATGTATGATGTTGAATTTTACTCAGTGCCTCATAAGTACCAACGGTGTCCTAATTTTGAGCATTTTCAACTAACAACTCTAAGTACTCCTTTGCTTCATCAGGTTCTTTTTTTTCAAAAGTTTCATTGCACATCAACTTAACCATTTGCCTATCTCTAGGTGTTAACCCTTCATAAAAATGTGAAACCAATCTCCATGTTTCAAAACCATGATGAAGGAAAGTATTAAGCAAGTCTTGATACCTATCCCAATATTGGTAAAATGTTTCTCCTAGTTTTTAAGTTAAAGTGGTGATTTGTCTTTTGAATAAGTTTATTTTGTGAGATGGAAAAAACTTCTTTAAAAACTGCTATTGCATTTCATCCCAAGCATGAATGGATCTTGGTCTTAAATTTTATAACCATGTTTTAGCTTTATCTTTTAATGAAAAAAGAAAAAGCTTTAATTTGATGGTGTTCATGTTACAATTTGAGTCATTGTAGTTGTTACAGACCTCCTCAAATTCCCTTAAATACAAGTATTGATTTTCTAAATCTAAGCCATGAAAAAAAGGTAAAAGTTGAATAATGTCTGACTTAAAATTAAAATGAGATGCATCAAGAGGAAAAACTATGTATGATGGTGGTGCACTTGTTCTTATGGGGTTCTTGTGGGATTCATGTGGTATCTAAGTGTTTTAACACAATTATTTTTATTATTCTCATTATAAAGTGATTGATTATCTTCTTCGGCCATATTTTTTGAAAATGATGAGGATGCCCTACAAAGTCTACCACTTAATATACGTGACCACACTCTCATGCGCGTATAGGAATAGAATAAAAAGAAGAAGAAACAAGAGAAAAGAAACAAAGTTATATACAAAAAAAGTAAAAACAGAAAAGAGAAAATAAAATAAATACTATAATTTGTACAAGAACTTACCTCCCCGGCAACAGCGCCAAAAACTTGACATGATCAAAAGATTGATGTCTTCTCCCAAGTGTAGGAGTGTCGAAGTAATAAATAACCCGGCAAGACCGGGGTCGAACCACAGGGAGGTTAATTGTATAAATTATAAACAACAATTATAAACAACAATAATAGTAACAACAGCAACAACAATAATAATACTAGTAGTAGTAGTAGTAGCAGCAGCAGCAACAACAATAGTAGTACTAATAATAATAATAAAGAATAAGAAGAAAAAGAAGAAGAAGTTGATGAGAACTTTAAGATAGAAGATCAATATAAGGGTTAAATAATGATAACAATAAATATCAAGGTTAGAGGATCCACTAATGATATGTCAAACAAGTATAGTATAAACTCTTATTATTCAATTGGAAACCACACACAAAGAAGGTTCCAATCAGATTATAAATTGATAACATGATTACATTAGTTATCTTATTCGATTAATACTAATACTTGTAAATATTGTCAAGCATTCATTATTATAACTTATGTTAACAACAAATCAAGTTCCTTTCATAGCTCAGGTGTTAGTTATACCATACAGTATGGGCTATGAGAGTGTCAAGAATTTGTTGTATCAAGTGTTATACAACATAAATCTAGATTAGTCATTTAACAAACAAAGTATTAAAGAGTGAACAAGATAACAAATACAAAACATGTTAGTATCAAACATTAAAGTCCATATTAAGTTTACACTATACTTATTCTTACACTATTAGTAAAACCTTTTCACCTTGACATAATAAACTTAGCTAAACATAATGAAAAAAAAGAAAAATGAATAAACAAAATAAGAACATAAATAAGATAAAAGTCAACTAAGTTAAGGAAAGAAATTGAAAAGCATAAACTTCGTATTAATGAAACCAAAGCTTAGGCATTACAAAAATACAAAAAGAGAAAGCAAGAGCATGATTTTGATTTGGAAACCAAGATGTCTAAATGCATAGCAAATGCCTCTTTTTACGAGTCAAAATTAGGAACTATTAATTTGATGACTAATTGATAAGTGGGTGGCCAACTTTTGACTTGGTGACAATCTTTATTTTCTTTGTCTTCCCAAAACATCATTGATAACGTCAGAATTGGAATCACTTGAAAATATAAAAGTTGTAGAAAATTATCTCATCTTTCCAGGAAAAAAATAGAGGTCAATTTAACTTCTAGAACTTCAGATATGGGCCAAACACTGAACAGTGCTCGAGCTGTAGGACATATTCAGACTTTTTTGTTCTTGCTATAATTTGAACTTGAAAATGGCATTTTTAAATCTTGGGCTTCATATGAAAGTTGTAGGCCTATGTCTTACCTTTCCATCCATGTAAAGTATGCCTAAAGCTGAGATCTACAGCTTCAGATATGATATAATTATCAAACAGTGTTCCAGTTTGGATTGCACCGACATCTATTTTCTAAGTTTGGCCATCTCTTTATCCTTGCAATTTAAGTTCTTCAAGTCATCAATCAATCCTTTCATTTATGTGATAGGCCTGCATTAAAAATAGACATTTACCACAAATTATAGGTGATAGGCCTGCATTTAAAATGAATATTTACCATAAATTAAAGGTATCTTATATTATTAGATACGTTATTATAAAACATGCTTTAGTTAAGGAGTTATTGATACTTCAAGTGCAAAATGATGATATAAAATCTTGATTAAAATTCACTTTTAAGTACTAATCATTGCTCTATCTCTAATTCAATTATGAGTTTGAAGAAAATCATGTAGTTGTGGTATTTTACCATGTGACATCGATATAAAGGAATTGATTTCATGTTCATGGTCAAATCCAAGGTTCATTGCTTCTTCATCCTCAATAAGCATATTATGCAAGCTTTCATAATATTTACAAGTGTTTCTTCATCTCAATATCGAACAGGTCCACGTATAATTGCAAAAAAAGATTGGAGCACCTCAAATGCCTGCTCCACATCCTTTCTTGCAAACTCTTGCATACTTGTAAAATATTTTATCTTTGCTCCTAATGGTGTTGGGATTATCTTAACAAAGGTTGACCAATTAGGACAAATTTAATCTACTAAATAGTATCACATTGTGTATTCATACTCATTAATTGTATAATTGATAGGAGCAGTACGACCTTCAGCAAATGCACCAAAAATAGATGACTAATCAAGAGCATTAATATCATTTAATAATCCAAGCATTCCAAAAAAAGCATGTTATATCCAAAGATCTTGTGAAGCCAACGCCTCTAGAATTATAGTTAGTTCACGACAATGACTAATATACATCCCATGTCATGCAATTAGGTATTTCTTTCATTTCCATTTAGGATTTTTAGCAAAATAATCATTATATAACCTTAACTCACCTTCCTTTCTATTACGATTGACAATATTGTGATAAAAATTAGAGCCACAATACCCTGTTCTTCGCTCTTAATTATTTGATTGTTTTTCAACAACTACAGTGGTAGCAACTTAAAAAGCGAATACAGTAGTGGCATCATCAAAACCAAAAGCATCATAAAAATTACAATTAGAATGATTCATGATAAATTTTAATGAAATATAACAAAGATTGGAGAGAAGAAAATAACGAGAAAAAATATTAAAATATATGAGAATATTTATAGATGGATTATTTTTTAAAATTTTAAAATCTTAGAATGTTGGCAGTAATTTTTTAAAAAATTTAAAATGTTGGTGATTATTTTTTAAAAATTTAAAATGTTAGTGGTCATTTTTTCAAAGCTTGAATTTAGAAAAAAATTAAAATAAAAATTTAAAATGTTGGCTGTTTTTTACAAAGTTTGAATTTGAATTTACTTTTAAAAAATTAAATTTTTAATAATAACATATAAAACTAAAAATTAAAAATATTCTTATAAATAAATTCTAAATTATATCTTTTAACTTTCATATTACTTCATTAATTTTATATTATTTTTAGAAATCACTCATATTAATTGTATAATTAATAACATCATAATTATATTATATCTAAAATATCTAAATTAGTTATATAATTATATTAAAATTAATTTAACATTAAAGATATTAAAATATAATTGATTTTTCTAAATAACTTTTTATTATTGGAATGCATACGATAAAAAACGTTGTATTTATATTATTTAAAAAGTTATTTTATTAATTTAGCTCTTAAATATAGTATTTTTCATTAGAAATGTTTTTAGCCTAATACAAGTTCAGTTGGATTTGGTTGAAGGGTAGAGATCATCTTGGGGGGTTTCAGTGATTGTGATTTGCTCAAGAAGGGTGAGCCTGGGATGTTTCCAAGTCTCTATATATAGTGCTTAAAAGGAAAAGGAAAAAAACAGTGAAAGGAACAAACTAGAATAAAGAAAAAGAAGAGAGAGAATACAGGAGTGAATGGAAGTTGAGAATATATAGCTTTGGAAGATGGCTCACAATAGTTGAGAATAACTTTCCTAAAGTTACCTGTTTTTCCAAGTCTTCAGTCTCACAAAAGGGATGGATTCAGTGGTCTTTTTAGGCTGGAAAAGACATAAAACAACAGTGACAATTACAGGTATGATTTGTAGAATCTCTTCTTTATCATGATATATTTATTGTTTTAATATGGTTGCTAAAAGCTTTGTACCATGCTGCAATCTGGAAATATCACTCTCTCTCTTCTTATACATGAAAATAATAAGTTTTTCTAGTTTCTAACTTTGAGGTTGAGGTGATAATCTGGCCAAGCTTTCTTCTTAAGAATCAGGCCTTGAGTCCTTGTAGGAATGACGCCATTCTCTTTTTCAGCGTTATATCTGCTAGGCTCTTAAACCTACAGGATATACCAGTGTCATGAAAAGGGTTGGTGATGACTATTACATAATAATCTCGTTTCCAACTTGGATATTTATGAAATTCCAGTTCCAATAATATATCTTACATTAGCTTAGGCAAACATATATACTTCTTGTCCTCTGCCTAATGTGAGTGAGAGAAGTTCAGCAAGAAAAAATATATAACATGGATATGATCTCATGTTCTTTGCCCCCCAGCTTTGTTTTGAACCAGTTTGGCTATGTTTATCATGGAAGGGTTCTGGTATACAGTCTCAGTCCTTGAAGGATTTTGAGGGTATGTTCGGTCGTTAACACCAAAGATTCATCAAAGACAATGTAAAACATAACGGGTGCTGGGTTTGGGGTTTTCTGTTTCGAGGACTTCGTGTCCTTGTCTTGTTCTTTGTTTTCCTGTCCCCCTTGCTTGTTCACCAGCAGAAAATTGGAAAAAGCCTACAAAATATTTTATTACTCCATCGACAAAATCATTGATGGAAACATGTATCGGAGGATTTGTATTTTGTTGTCGATTCCATTGGGATTTTTATTTTTATTTTTGTCAGGATCGCTGATTAAATATTCTAGTTAAAAAATCAAATTTAACTATTTATTTTTAATTGATAACTCTATTAGTAATTTTAATGGCTGACGAAATATTCAATTGCGTATTCCATAAAAAATTCACTTTGATTGCCAATGAAATATTTTGCTGTCTATACCTTCCGAATGTGAGCAACCATTTCCAACGAAAACGAAAAAACAACATGTCATCGAATAATTCTATTAGAAATTCCAAAATAATCTATAATTTTTTCATAAAATATAACCAATTTTTTTTTTTCATGAAAACACTATGGAATTGAGTATTTCGTCGGGCAATTTAGTTAGAATGTCACACTTTTTTTTATTATTTGGTTATAATCCTAAAAGTTAAAATTATAATTCTATAAACTTCTAGCAACAACAACAATAACAAAAAACTTGTATGACAATAATTATATTAAAATAAATTCCATAAAAAAATAAAAAATAAAAAAATTTTAAACAAAATAAAAAGAAAAAAAATCTTAAACTAGAAGCACGAGGAAAAGGGAAATATAAAGTTAAATATGCATTTACTTCTTTCCATTTTCTATTATTTTTTTGTTTGACTTCTACTCTATTTTTTCTTTTAGTTGTACCCTCATTTCAGCCGGTTATTCTTAAACCTTATCTTAACCATCTACTTAATGATCGGTGATGTCTAGCTTGAGTCAGAATGTTATGTAACTACTAATGAAATATGACAACTTACTTTTATATCTCATGCCAATATCATAGGCAAATTATACTACTAATGAAATATGACAACTTACTTTTATATCTCATGCCAATATCATAGGCAAATTATAAATATGATTTCTATTGAATTCATCAGTTGTTCTAGCCTCCAATCATAATTAAAAATCATAATTAAAAATAATGAGAGAATGAGTAAAAATGTCTTTTTCATATTTGACAACCATGTCGAAATTATATGTCTTCAAAAAAAAATCAAAAACTAAAATTCATATTAATAATGCAAATAAATATTAGTTTTAATTAAAAAAAATCACAATACAATTTACAACGAATACAATTTACAACGAATGAGTTTGTTTTATTATTAATAAATGTTTTTAGTATTTTGCCCTTAACCTTCTTTTTTATATGAGTTTCCTCATATAACTTTATTGGAATTATTTGACACCTTAGCTATTTTTTCTGTAAAATAAATAGAATGTAAAAAGTCTCACAAACAATAAAATTAAAAAAAAATTAAATATACAACAACAAGCACTTATTAGGTGCCTTGTAAGGTTCACAAAATAAAGCACTCCCCCTGTAACATTCCCAATACAAAATTCATATTTAGCATAATATCAAGTTATGGTTTCTTGAAAACTAGGGTCATATATATATATATATATATATACGTTTCTTGAAAACTAGGGTTATATATATATATATATATGACATAAACAAAAAATATAAAAACATTATGGACTAGATTCATGCATTTTTAATTTAATAAACAAGAGTAAGATTTAAGGTAAATTTTAACCTTAAAAGAAGAAAATCATTAGTTAAGTTTAAGCATTTATATTAGTAGTTTCATTTACGTATAGAAAATTATTCTAAAAATTACATTACAAAAGAAAGTCAACATGTTAAAAATCACATTATAATCATCACCTAAACAAAAAAAAATACTAAATATGGTATATTGTTCTGCCCAAGTCTGGGATGAGCCTAAAAGTAATTTATTATACAATATGAGTACATAATTTAGCAATTGAACAAAATATACACACCTTTATTTTTATTTCATTAATACTTTATATATATCTTTCTACTAGTTAACTATTTGATTTCACTTAAATAATTCATTAATAACCCATCAAGTCAGTCGCACTAACATTACTAGCTTAACTCTAAACATCTAGTCAATTAAGTATTTTTGTAGTCAATTACATTGACGGCACTAGCTTTGCTTTGAAAAACTAATTAAAACATTTTGTGACAATTAGTTACCCTAATGTCACTAACTCCACTCATGAAAAATAGTTAAATTTATCCTTTCTTAATATTAATATTTTTTATAAATAAATGCATATCTTTCGTAGTATTAATATTTTTTATAAATAAATGCATATTATTAAGAATTTTCAATTATAAAAGACTTACAGAATCTTCTAAGCAAAGCAAATACAGGACACCTACATGGAGCTTGTGCATAAGTTAATGCTCCTTGTTATTGTCTTATCCCTTCAATCTTCCTTGTACCATTAAGAATACAATCATCATGAACAATCCAACTAATATTCTCAAATCTTAATAAGAGAAATTCTATAAAATCTTATACATATACATATTTTCCATGTTCATATTCATCCTCTTAAGTTTAATTATTAAAACTCTCAATTTAACATCAATTTCAGAAGGAGCTATAAGATATTATTTTGACCCCTTTCTCTTTGTAGGAAATATTATTCTAACGGTTGCTATTTTATTTATAGGTGTTATGAAGGTGTGTGAGACACATTTCATTCATGTTTCAAACTCACTCAAATTTTATATTCACAAAATTTAACCATAATCTTATTATTAAACAATATATTCAATACCAAGTAACAAGATTTTAATTTTCAATAACCCTGTCACTTCATAAGCTATATAAGACCTATGGAGAAACTAAAATCAATCAAAACAATACGAAACAACAATAACAATTCCACAATTTTGAAATTTTAAGGTTTAACCACAATCTCATTAACAATAATATCAAAAATTTAAGAAGACTTGATGACCCAGATGAGAAGAAAAAAAAGAAGAAGAAATCAAGCAACCCAAATGAGTAAAATTAAGGAATTAAATGAGGAAAAAAAACCATCAATTGAAAAGAATCTAAAACATCAAAAACCAAAGACAAAGTAAGAGAGATACTTGTTAAATGGTGAACAACTAAGAAAGATAGAGAGAGGTGGGGGCTGGGTTGAAATAGGGATTATGGATTTCAATTTGTTTAGAAGAAGAATGATTGATACTTAAAAGTGTATTTTTATCGAGGTTTTATATCATCATTTTGCCCTTGAAGAAGTATCAATAACTCCTTAGCTAAAGCATGTTTTATAATAATATATCTAATAATATAAGATACCTGTAATTTATGGTAAATGTTCATTTTAAATGCAGGCCTATCACATAAATAAAAGGATTGATTGATGAATTTAAGAACTGAAATTAAAAGGATAAAAAGATGGCCAAACTAAGAAAAGAGATGTTGGTGCAATCCAAACCGAAACACTGTTCGGTAATTGGGTCATATCTAGAGCTATAGATCTCAGATTTAGGTCTACTTTATATGGATGGAAAGGTAAGACATAGACCTACAATTTTCATATAAAACCCAAGAGCTAAAAAGGCCATTTTCAAGTCCAAATTATTGCAACAACAAAGAAGTCTGAATCTGTCTTCCAGCCCGAGCACTATTTAGTATTTGGCCCATATCTGGAGTTCTACAAATCCAAATGAGCTGAATTGTTTACACAAGAAAGCTGAGACAATTGCCTACAACTTTCATGTTT
>NW_011500344.1:109716-137535 GCF_000495115.2 Populus euphratica
TTGTTATTGTTGTTTTATAATTGTTGTTTATAATTTGTACAATTAACCTCCCTGTGGTTCGACCCCGGTCTTGCCAGGTTATTTATTACTTCGACACTCCTGCACTTGGGAGAAGACATCAATCTTTTCATCGTGTCAAAGAAGAAATAGAAGAGAGGATGAGTTGTCAAGTTTTGATTGATTTTAACATCACTAACAAAATTTTCATCGGCAATTCCATCAATAGAATTAATACATCATAAACATCGATACAATTTTTTTAATATTTTTTATTTCATCATAGAGTTTATCAAAAATGAAAGCCTTAATTTTTAATGGACTAGTCCATCGAAATACCTAAAACCTTTTGTAACTTTCTAAAAAAAATGGCATGTCACCTCTTATGTTGGAAATAAGAGCCTTAATTTTTTTTTATGGACTAGTCCATCACCAATTTTGTCAGAATACTCAAAACCTTCTATAACTTCCTGACAAAAATGACAAGTCAGTCGTTTTGTCTGTCGGCAGTTAAGGAACTTTTTTGTCTTTTTTTACAATCCCCTTACCAACAAAAACATATAACAACAACACTAAGCATATTCAATCTAACAATTGCTCACTTTAAATCCACAACCACAAAAAAAGGTGCAATTATTGAAATAATGAACACATGTCCAAAATTATACAACAAATATAAGTATAATGAATTACAACATGCCAATAAATATCTAATACAATTTCACTTTTATTATACAATGAAACATCATATCTAAATCAATTCAACATCTTTTAATCAGAATCCTTCTCTTTATGGTAATTAAACAAATTAGGTCAAAATCCAGTTGCATACAAGGAGAAGATATATTATGCATGCATGGAAAGCTTAAAATCGAAGAATGTTAAACATTGATTAAGCATTTTAACAACTCAAATAATGAGGTGAAAGTGTTGCTCGTATGAAACATCATTGATTTTCATTGATTGAGTATTTTAACAACGTAAATAATGAGGTGAAAGTTTTGCACACATGAAACAACATTGATTTTCATTGATTAGGCATTTTAACAACACAAATAATGAGGTGAAAGTTTAGTTAATAATTTTTATTTAGTCATGCGTTAGTTACTTTTTGTATTAAGGTGTGTATGTTCATTTTTGAAGAGTTGGAGTTATATTACAGAAAAAATAATAAAGGAAATAAAAAATATTCCAATATATGACCAATCATAATATGAAGGTTTTTGTTGATGATATTATGATAAAGCAAAGTTCACCTACCTAAATGACCTCTATGTTTCGTTTGAACAAATAAGAATACATAACTTCAAAATAAACCCTTTAAAATATGTCTTTAGAGTACAAATAAGTAATTTTTTGGGGATTCTCAGTTCATCAACAAGGCATAAAGATGGAAAAGAATAAAGCACGAGCAATCATGGAAGTATAACCTTTTTGAAATAAAAGGGAATTACAAAGCCTTAATGGGAGGATTAATTTTCTAAAAAGGTTTTTTTTCATATACGATAAGGAATATTAGACTTGTTATTAAGCTACTAAAAAGAAAGAGTTCTGATGAGTTTCAATGAATTGAAAAGCAACAAGTTACCTAGATATAAAAGTTTGTCTAGCCAAATCTCTAGTATTGACCCACCAAGACTTTGAAAGCCATTAAATGATCAATTAACAATATGTTGGCATAAGAAAATGATTGTATATACAAACAAGTTGTGTTATCATAGTCATGTACCCAAAAAGATTAAAGAAATATATATGTAAACTAAGAAATTATGTCAGTCTTTGTATTTTGCTTAAGTAAAATTATATTAGTATATGTTATTTATTAATGTTTATGTAATCTATAAAATAAATTTAATTAAATATATGTTGTCAAAACCTTTTTTAAAGATTGTATTGGAAAATTGATATTAATATTATTTGAATTTATTCTATATTATATGTCATAAAAGCCAAAAAAAAAAGACCAAGTCTTGGTTGATTTCTTAATCGATCATCCATGCATCAACATCAACCATAAATTAGAATAGGATACCAATATGATCATGCAAAACCTATTCCATAAAAATCATGATTTGATGGATCTAACTATAAGAACAAAGCTGGTGAAGTGGTGGTCATTATATCCTCAATAGATCATAATGTGACCTTATTATTTTTGCTTGATTTTTCTTGCATAAACAATCACACTACATTTGAGGCCTTAATTATAGATCTAGAAATACTCATAAAGTTAGAAGCACAATTATTCATATTAATTAGGGATTCATTACTTATTATTAACCATTTATTTTATGAATATAAGTGTGAACACCCAACTCTAAATTCATACCATATTGTTCCCATAAATTTTACTAAGATCTAATCTTTTTTCTTTTCAATGAGAGAAAATCATATAAAAGATAATGATATGGCTCAATATGGATCAGTATACAAAATGATCTTTAATAATCATGGCATTATCCCTATCAAAATCATTAATTCATTAATCATAACTGATATCTAATAGAAATGTCATGAAAAACAAAGCAATATGAATTCTATGGCTGAAAATGCATAAAATAATAATAACAATAACATTACTACTAAAATTTTATCAAATACAAACAAAAGGTCTTAACGACACTAGTGCTATTCATTAACGATGGATTATAAGGTTGAAATCAAATTGTTTTTTTAGATCCTTCAAAGAAAATTTTAAGATCTTTTAAAAATAAAAGTTGATATTATATACTCTTTAAAGATGTATTATACAAAAGGCATATAATTGGAGTTTCTCCTAGATGTTTAAGACTAAATGAAAACTTTTTTTTATCATATTTGAGATTTATGAATGGTTTTATAGAGGTCACAAATCTTACAATAAGATGAGTTGGATTGTTATAAATTATGGATTTTATTGGTTAGACATAACTAAAGATTGCATTAGTTATTCAAAAACATGTCAAAAGTGTTAACAGTTTGGTTCAATCCAAAATATACATTTTAATGAACTCAATGCAATGGTCAAACCATAGTCACTTAAGAATTGGGCATTGGATATAATTGGTAAGATACATCCTCTATTATTAAGAGGATATAATTATATTATAGTTGTCATAGATTACTTTATCAAGTAGTTTGAAGTTATTCCTTATAGATTAATTAATATGAAAATAATGGTCAAAATCAATAAGAAATAGATTATTCATGGATTAGACTCCTAGAAACTATAATTAGTAACCAAAGGTCTCAATATTTACTAGAAAACATGTGAAGTAATTATTATAAGAGTATGGATTGAAAATAATCCACTCTACCTAATATGTCCAACTTATTGAGAGAACAAAATTGATCAATAAAACTATGATCCTTGATATTCAAAAATTAGTTAGGACAATCTTAATTCTTAGCATAATACTTTGTTAGAAGTAAATGGATATGTGAGACTTTACAAAAAACTATCTTAGGAACCTCACTATTTACATTAATGTATGGTTCTAATATCATGTTACCAATAGAGCTCAAGTTATAATCACTCAAAATAGTTGCATAATATAACATGAATATTTTAAACTATCAATCATCCATGTTAGTTGAATTATAGAACCTGGATAAAGTGAGACATTATAAATAAGATCATTTGCTAGCATATGAAATAAAAGGTTTAAAGGAAATATAACAAACATGTTCGATCAAAATATTTCTCATATAATGATCTAATATGGAAAGTCATACTTCTAATTAGCCAAAAGAATTTGAAATAATACAAGTGGTTCCTAGCTAAGATGGTCCATATGTTATTTTTAATGTTCTGAAAAATATGTCTATCATCTAGAAAACTAGAATAAGCAATTACACTATTAATCTATCAATGATTGATATTTAAAGAAATGTTACCCTTACTAGAAAACTTGAGTTCATAAATCACTTTAAGTTTAGGTTGATCATACCTCATGGATACTTAACTGCATTTTAGTATATAATTTAGTTTGAATTGGTGGTTATGTAATTATAGCATGAATTTATACTATTCTATGATCAATCAATATTAAAATAATATTGTTGTTTAAATAATGCAAAGAATAAATTAAATTTATATTTTATAAAATCTAAGTAGATAATCATATTTAGTTTGGAATTCATCCTAGTTCTATTAGACTTCCAAGATGAGTGAACACTAACAATTTCATTCAAAGTTTACCATCTTAAAGGTCTTTATTGTTTACTTTAGAAGATATGATATGATATTTATTGATTTTTAGATAGACATACCTTTATTTGCATAACTCATCACTTCAATATCTTTAAGGTTTACATTAGGTTTAGCCTTAACAAGCTCCTTTCATCCATAGTCAATTCATCTTTTATACAAACCATCTGAATTTCTTGAAACTCAACTTTTAAATATGCATCTTTAAAAGATTGGTTGGTCTTCTAAACATCTCAATATTCAATTTTCTAAGATTCTTTTTGGGTTTTAAAAGATTCATAGACATCCTATAATATGTTATTGTAGTTTTTTAGTATTAATAAGGAGATTAATATCTTTTTATTATTGTACTAAGACTTACCTTGTATTATGATCCAACAAATCTTTTAAAGTATTAGAAAAGAGAGTCATTTAAAAACTGCTTCAAGTAACTATTATAAATGTTATTGCTTAAAACATTATCTTTAAGGGAAAGAATAATAATATCCTTTTTTCATACTGGCTAACAAAAACTCTCTTGGTTGATTGTCTTTTCATACTATATCTTAAAATATTAGACATGTATTAGTGAATGAGTAGATATTTAAGAGAGCATATCGTTTACAATTCCATGATATAAAGAAAAAGTTATATGTGAACACTAATAAAAATTAAAAGCTTCTTGAAATAATACTAGGAACTTGTATGCTAACTTGGATAAATCAATAGATGCACCATGACCTCTTATCCTTTACCAAGAGAACCTCTTATCCTTTACCAGGAGATGCAGGAGCAATGGTGTAGTGGTATTCTAGTGTTATGGTAGAAGAGGGAACTTTAGCCTTAAAGACTAGTTTACTAAATTAATATAATAGGATTGATCAATGACATAAGCTAAACTTTTGGGTTATTCTTAATATAGTTACCCTCTAGGATAACCTCATGTCATGGAAATGGAAGGACAAGATCACTCAAGACATCAATTGGTTGTGAGGCTTATGTGTTATTGAAATCTTTATTCCTTCTTTATTTTTCTTTAATGCTACTCTTTTCTAAATTAGATACATTCTTAATATAGATTTTACCTTATCAAAAACAACTTTTTAATATTCACCTTCAACATGAAAGGCATGTACCCTACGAGATTCCATTATTAAAGGCTTAAAAAAACTAGTTTTAGAAATAAATTTAGTAGTAATAAATGGTAAAGGATTTCTCTCAATAGTAGTGAGATCTAGTTTAATATATTTAGAATGACCAATAATAAGAGAAGGAAGTATTTCAAAAACTTAACTCTTTGAAACTTTAAAAATTACTATAGTAATAAGAGTTAAAATTATTTTTTAAGAAAAAGCTTTTTATTGAAGGATATCTTGAATAACAAACCTTTGTTAGCATTTTTATACAAGGAACCAAAAATAAAGTACAACAAGAACAATTAATGTCTACTAAAAAATAAAATAAGGTTTGGATTATGTTTGGGCTTAAGTTAGAACATGATTGACCTTAGAATTTTTTTATGGGCTAGGTAAGGCCAAGTTTGGATGGTGTCTAGGTTAAGTCCATCTACTTTTCCTAATCCAACTAGATTATTCAAGATTTTATATAAGCTTAGGTCTTATCAAGATAATCTAAACTAGGCATTTAGGTATTTTTCAAGAACTGAAAAGAATAAATAAAAATAAAAAGATCAAAAATCATGTAGAAAAAAGATAATTTATTGCAAATTGAAAAAAAAATATCCATAGTAGTAGAGAGAAAGAGAGGGATGTACTTTGCAAAAAAGAGAAATAAAGATGATGATATTGTGGTGACCTAATGGGTAAGTTTGTTAAATACACAAACATAGATTACATTAATTTATCTTTTATTAGATAATTGTCTTTTTTAGAAATGACTAAAAGATTAGCCTGCATTGTGTCTTAGGTCAGATCATCTTTTTTTTCAATCTTAAAAAAAATATAAAGACATCATGAAGTTAAAAATCTCACTCGTATTAGACAAAATATTTTTAAAATATTAAGATGGCTACATATTTGATTGATTTAAGTCAATCATAGTTAACTTGCAAAACTTGTGAAGTAGAGTATAAAATTGTGATAACCTTATGAAACACAAATTAAAATAAATTATTAAACCTAATTTTAATTAACTAAAGATTAAAGGTAAAAAAAAACTATTCAATTAAAAAACCCAAAAAATAACTTGAGAAAATCTAGATTTCTAGGTTATGCTACAATGCAAGTCTAACCAAATTTTTTTCTAACATAAAAAAATGATGTTCATGTAATTGTAATGTTTTTAAAGAAACAATAAAAATTTTAGATCTAAGTTATTGAACTCACTAGATATAAGATTATTGGGGCTACTTATTATGATAATAGTGATTGTTTTATGAAAAATCATGTATTATCTTGACATTTTTAATTTTTAAATTAATTTTCTCGTTAATATTGAATGAGAGTTTTAATATAATTTTCTCAAATTTATTGCTCTTATTTTTTTCATATAAGGTATATAAAAATGATTGATTTATTATTTTTTTAATGTTTTAATTAAAAATTGATTTCAAGATTATAATATATTTTTACATAAACATCAACACTTCTCATTAAAAAAAATCATGTTTTCATCGAAATAAAAAAAGAATTAAATGAACAAAAAAATTAAGTTTTTGATTAAAAATATATTCTTTTGCTTTTTAATTCAAATTATTATTGTTTTTATGACCATATATTCTTGATTGTTGTTAATTTTATTCAATGAAACTATGTTGTTAGTAAAGAAAAACTCATTTATTTTTATCAAAACAAAGACTCGCATTAATAAAAAAAAAAAATAGCTTTCATGAAAAGAATACTTTTTTTCTCTATTATTTTGATAAATATTTATTTTTATTATAGAACAATTAAATAAAAACATTTAAGAAGTTACCGTGTGATATGATTGGATGAGTTAAAAGATTAGGAATTTCTTTTTCTTCTTCATTTACACACTAATAGTTAGTCTTATGTTTTCGTCATTCAAGTTTTAACAATAACAAAATCAAATTTACCAAAGAAGTAAAGAACCAAGACTTAGTCTTTAGCCATAAACATAAGATTATGTCCAAAGTTTTGAACCCTTAAAATTAAAAGTTGAAATTATTTTTTTTAAAAAAAAGCTTTTCATTAAAAGAAATCTTAAATAACAAAAATTTATTAATATTTTTATATTAAGAATCAAAAGATAAAGTACAACAAGAGAACAATTGATGTCTACTAGAAAATAAAATAAGGTTTGCATTATATTTAGGTTTAAGTTAAAACATGTTTTACCTTCTAGTTTTTTTATGGCTAGGTAAGGCTAAGTTTGGATGGCGTCTAGATCAAGTCCATCTACTTTTCCTTAGCCCAACCCTGCTAGACTAAATTATTGAGGACTTTATATAAGTTTAAGTCTTACCAAGAGAATCTAAACTTAGCTTTTAAATAAACTTAGCTTTTAGGTATTTTCAAGTATCAAAAAAAATAAATAAATAAACCTCATGTAGAAAGAAGATAATCTATTGCAAATTGGAAAAAAATATTTGTAGTAATAAAGAGAGAAAAAGAGATGTACTTTGCAATAGAGAGAAATAAAGATGATGATATTATGGTGATCTAATGGGTAAATTTGTTAAATGCATAAACATGTATTACATTAATTTCTTTTTTATTAGATAATTATCTTCTTTAGAAATGACCAGATCCTTGGTTCGTATTGTGTTTTAGGTCAGATCATTTTTTTTACAATCTTAAGAAAAATATAAAGATATCATGAAGTCAAAAATCCCACACGTACTAGAAGAAATATTTTTAAAATATTGAGATGGCTACACATTTGGTTGATTTAAGTTAATTATAGTTAACTTGTAAAACTTATGAAGTAGAGTATAAAATTGTGATAACTTTATGAAACGCAAATTAAAATAAATTATTAAACCTAATTTTAATTAACCAAAGATTAAAGGTAAAAAAAACTATTCAATTAAAAAACCCGAAAAATAACTTGAGTAAATCTAGATTTCTAGCTTATGCTACAATGCAAGTCTAACCAAATTTTTTTCTAACATGAAAAAAATTATGTTCATGTAATTGTAATGTTTTTAAAGAAACAATAAAAATCTTAGATTTGAGTTATTGACCTCACTAGATATAAGATTATTGGGGCTATTTATTATGATAATAGTGATTGTTTTATGAAAAATCATGTATTATCTTGATATTTTTAATTTTTAAATTAATTTCCTTGTTAATATTGAATAAGAGTTTTAATATAATTTTCTCAAATTTATTGCTCTTATTTTTTTCATATAAGGTATATAAAAATGATTGATTTATTATTTTTTTAATATTTTAATTAAAAATTGATTTCATGATTATAATATCTTTTTACATAAACATCAACGCTTCTCAAAAAAAAAAATCATGTTTTCATCAAAATAAAAAAGAATTAAATGAACAACAAAATTAAGATTTTGATTAAAAATATATTCTTTTGCTTTTTAATTCAAATTATTATTGTTTTTATGACCATATATTCTTGATTGTTGTTAATTTTATTCAACAAAAATTATGTGTTAAAAAAAATTCATTTATTTTTATCAAAACAAAAACTCGTATCAATAAAAAAAAATAGTTTTATGAAAAGATTAATTTTTTTCTCTATCATTTTGATAAATATTTATTTTTATTATAAAACAGTTAAATAAAAACATTTAAATAGAAACATTATTAAAAATTTCCATGTGATATGATTTGATAAGTTAAAAGATTAGGAATTTCTTTTTCTTCATTTACACACTTATTGTTAGTCTTCTTTTTTTGTCATTAATGTTTTAACAATAACAAAACCAAATTTACCCTAAAAAGCATAGAACCAAATTCTTGGTCTTTAACCATAAACATAAGATTATGTCCAAAGTTTCGAACCCTTAAAATTGAAAGACCTTGTCCATCCTAAGATAGCCGTAGCTTAAAATGTAATACAAGACAAATTAAAAACAAAATCTCCATTTTCAACCTAAATTTAAATGTCTTTCTAATGCTTATAATTGCATTTTGACTCGAAATATAAAGTAATGGTAAGTTGGTAAATTGAAAGAACACACTGGTTAGACAAAAGGAAAACAATCAATTATTTTATAAATAAATGGGGAAACAAAATGGTTTATTAAATCCAAGGTGCTTCTTAATGGAAAGTGAATCATCTATGTGTTGAGTGCTCATTGAGTCTCCTCCAACTCTACTGGAATCATAACTTGACCAGCATTTTTGTACAAAGTTCCATGCACCAAATCTTGTTACCAATCCTCACTGCAACTCCCCGACAGGTGCCTCATTGAGCCATAGAAAATGGATGAAATCATACAATTTTGCGCTTACACTCACCTGCAAAGCTTTCAAGTTAACATTCCCATGGTTGCAGCCATACAGAATTACAGAAGAAAATATTCACAACAGACAGAAACATCACCTTGTACGGTGTTGGGTTCAGCCGCCTCATGTGATCAGGACGCATTCTCTCAAGCTGCTTGATACAGCGATCTCTAATGTCCTGCAGAGGTGGTAAATCTTCTCTCGGTTTATCTGCGAGAATCAAAAAATCATTGGAAGCTGCATGGATGAAGTAAGCTGAGCCTGTTGGTATAGTATGTGGACAAACAATGTTAAACTTGGGTTTGATACAATGCTGAGTCCTGAAATTTCATCTTAACCACAAACTAAATCATTGCATGTTTAGAAATAATCATGTCCTACATGTGCTAGCCTTTGTAAAGATGCAAATCCCCAAAACAACTTATTCAATAATGATCTCACGTGCTAAATTACCACTTGATTTAAGTTATTTTTTTAACTTCTGACTTGTAGAAAAGTCATGGATATGTTTGTTAGAAACAACTTTTGGCTTTAAATTAAAAATGTTTGTAGTAAAATTGAGTCCAGATTTAAAAATACTTGTTACAAATTCTAACTTATACTACCTCTGTTTTTTTTTTTATATAAAAAAAAATGCTTTAGGTCAATTTTACCAAAACATAATTCTAACTTAAAGTCATTTTAACTTATTTTTATCATAAATTATTTATGAAAAACAATTTTTGAATTATGAATCAAAGTCAAAAAATTGTTTTTTCATTCGTTAGGCTAAATGGACCCTAAATATGTTTAGGTCATAGAAACCCCTACCTGAGCTCCCAGGCCAGTAACACTTCAGAAGCTCCTCAACCTGCTGTGGAACCACATACGCTCTCTTGGATTCATTAAAAGGATGGCGACATAGTATCCGTTCTCCCACCTGAAAGTTCAGAAAAGGAAGAAATTATGTTTTTTCCTTCATCCAATCACCATAACGAGTCAACTCTATCCAGACAAGCAGCTCAATCACGTGTTAAAAAGGGGACAAAAAGTGCATGGCATCAAAAGTTTGTGACCGTTGATGTTGATGAGGAACTCTTATGACCAACCCAGTAAAACTAATGTAAAAATCAACAACTGAGATCTCACCAGACTCTGAAGTCCATTATATTCTAATATTTGCACTCACAATTTAATTTTTGTATATGAAATAATAGCAACAATGATTTGGAATACCAACCCCTCAGCTTGCTCAGGGAAAAAATCTTTGATAAAAAGATCATGTCAGCACTCTCAGAATACATATTGATAAATAACAAATATATACAACAATGGTGGTGGTACTTAGCGTAAATCAAAGATTTGAGCACATGGAGCACTTTGATGATAAATCCATTACTCAATGCACTACCTTTGGAGATGGTTCATTTTCCCCCGTCATTATGTCCACCAGTGGATAGCCTTCTCTTCCATACAATCTATAACTCCGTTTTTTGCATGGTATAGAAACCTAGTAAAATAATGAAGGGGAACAAAAATCAGTGATTCAATAAAAATTAACGGAAGTTTCTTTGACTTGGATCAAACCTTTGAAACATCTTCAGAAAGTTTGATGCGAGGCTGATTGTTTATTTCAACAAGCTTGAAGACACAACCCAAAGCAGCTTGAGCATAGCAAGTTACAAGATAGGTTCCAATTCCATATGCATCAACTTCATGACCCTGTGCAGCCAAAAAATGCTATTCCAATTAAAAATTGAGGTCCAACAAAATGCAGGTCTGCCTTTTTCTTCTCTGTTGTTAAAACAGTTTCATCATAAACATACATGATTTAACATGCTACGACGGATAAGCAACATAAATTCTTAGTAAGAGCAATTTACAACTATATGTTGCTTCCAGGGTGTTTGGGAGTATGGTAGCAGTTGTTTTTCAAAGCGTTTTTCGCTTGAAAATACATCAAAATATTTTTTTTATTTTTAAAAATCATTTATAATATCAATACATCAAAATGATTTGAAAATACCAAAAAAATATTAATTTGAAACAAAGAAAAAAAATTAAAATTTTTAATTTTTTTCAAAAGCGCTTTTAAAATACAAAAAGAAACAGGCTTTGAATAATGGAAATTTTATTCATGCTGCTGTAAAAACATTTGAAAACCAGATCAGCAACAATTTTGGCATTTAATGTTTGACCAAAACATTTTTCAACTAAATAACTCTCCAACATAATAAAATACATAAATTCCTAATCTCTGTGTTAAGAATGTCCCGTGTGGAGAAAAGGCATGGAAGCAGATGCCAAAGGAGTGTTGAAAGGCACATGAAGATAACAACAGAACAGATTATGTAGGGCATTGGATGACGGATTATTAAAACACACATTATGTGGCTTTTTTAAGTTTTTTTATCTTTAGTAATTAAGAGAAGTTGTATGAATAAAGATCCTAATTCATGGTGTAAAAACTGAAACACAATATTTTGAGCCCTTTCTGTATTTGAAAACTGTAAACCGTTACTTAATTATCTCAGTTAAATGTATAAATTGCCCCAGGCTTGAAGTAAAATTAGTGGAATTCAGCTATGACATCTTAACATAGCATGCAGCTAAGTAAGACAGCTCAGATGCCAGATATTTGTCTGAAATTTTCCTGGTTGCTCAGCAGCGTATGATCATGCCAGGAGCAAACCCACAATGCCAGAGAATTTTCATGTGAAACCACTCTAAAACATGCTCTATAGACTAACCAATCCCTTCACTGAGCTCCAAAACAGGTAACATAAGTAATTTGCTCAGAGCACCAGAGCAGTTTTATTGCAGAATGATTACCTGTTTGTTTAAAGCATCTAAAGTTTCCTCATTGAGGTCATTACTAGCAGTAATGCTCATCTTTCCAAAACCAGGAACTCCAAATTCTTTCTCAATGGCTCTAAAGAACTTCCGGGCCTCACAAGACAAATATGCTAGATCACCAGAATCTAATCTAATGCCTGCCGCTTTATATCTGCAAAGTAAACCATCTAAAATCACCAGTGTAAATTGAGTACTATTAAAAGGTCACCATAGAGAAACAATAAAACATTTTCAGAAAGCTATGCAAATAAAAGACTAGACAATTGAACCACAAGCTAATGTGACAATGATTAATGATTAATGATGAATGATATCTGGAGTTTTCTCATCAATGCCTTTGGTTTAAGATAGAAATTGCTGTTGGAGGTGAATCATTGGAAATGGCTGTGAGAAACTGATGCATCGACCTCTGGAAAATGTTGCATGAAGCTTGTAAAACGTAGCAAATCGTTAAACTGTATATTGCAAATATCTGGTTGAATCCTGAATCACAGGAATATTCAGTTGAAGCCCCAGTTGAAGGGAAAACAGGGCCAAAGGAGGAGATACCAAGACATTGGTATAAATCAATAGGATGGCAGAAGCCATCTGTTAGATGTGAAGACATGTGATTTCAATGTTAGATAGGTTTGTGAAACTGAAAGCATGAACCAAAGTGGAGGCAGCGACACAGTTTCAGAATATGTGCTGCCATTTATGCCTGCTACGGGCCTATTTGAAAGTGTGATAGAAATTGTTTTTCAAATTACTTTTTACTTGGAAATACATCAAAATCATGTTTCTTTGTTTTTAAAGATTTATTTTTGATATCAGCACATCAAAACAATCCAAAAACACAAAAAAAAAAAAAAAAATTTGAAGCTAAAACAAAATTCAAAAGTTTTCAAAAGCATGGTTGGACCGCAATGCCAAATAGAGCCTAATAATTTGAATTGCCTAATATTGTCATTGAGCTTTTGAGAGAGATACTATTACCCAAACATGATGAAAAGAATGGAATGAGAAATTTAAGGAACAAAATAAAGAAAAAACTGTATGTTTAAGTACCCATGATAGAAGAAGAAAAGGGAATTTTGCTTAGTAAGAATTCCAATACACTCATAAACCTTATGACTTACCCAAGATCATTAAGTGCAAGAGCAACTGCACAAAAGTTAGGGATTCCACTCCTCATAACCTGGTAAAGAAACCAAACAGATTAAAAAAGCAATCTTAACTGCTATAAAGTGATAATTAATTAAAGCAACCACACCACTTAAATTTTAAGACAAAAGTTCAAACTGCAGCAAAAAGAAAGTGCAACATATAATTAACCTTTGCTGGTCACGGAAACATTATAAGAGTTCTTGCACCATTTCATAATGGAAAAGTTTAGTGTCTATTCTGTAGAATGCCACATGCTTGATGATGCAAAATATAAACATCAGCATTTTGAGAAGAAGAGTTATACATATTAGAAAGCAGAGGTGAATTGGAATAAATTTTCAGAGGTTATAGACCTTGATAAGATTTCCCTTCATCTTGACATTCAGATTCTGTCACATTTACAGATTACTAGATATATGATTTGTAAAATAACAACTTAGCTTATTAACAAGACAGAGTGCAGGATGCAGCATAAAGTAAAGACAGCATATAATTAAACTTTCCAGATATTTTGCCTAAAGATTCATTGTGGTTAGGCTACATTGTTTGCTATTTTGGAAAATTAAGGGAACATGTTAACTAAATACAAATTTTCCAAAATAGAAAACAATGGCCTTTTTTTTAACAAGGACCTTGTTTGGCTTAGGTTGAAAATATGTAAAGGAATGGCCATAAATATTAGGCGAACCAAACACGACCTTTATTTTAATAGTGGAGAATTCGGAAAAGGATTTGGAAAACAACCATTTCGGTGTTTTCCAATTTTCTAGAAAAATGGAGAATTAGAAAAGATGTTTTCAAAAAACAATTTTCATTCCCAATTAATAACATGTTCTCTTTAGTCTTCTGTTTCTTAGAAAAAAATTCCAGAGAACTTTTTTCACAAGTAAATGGAACCTTAATGTCTCAATTCATTCAAAAGAACATGGTTTTTTATACTTTCAAGATATTGAGTGGCCTGGATGACAGGTGTTTTGAGAAGATGAACTTCATAAACAATGCCTGCAAATTTGAATAGAGTTTAAGAGGTTACTGAAATTTGATCAAACAATTGTTGACTTTGGCTTGTTCTTAACAATATTTCGTGCTAAACATGTACACAGGTTTTCTGTGAGGGATTATCCTGATCACCCAGGATTGTATGTCCATCTTAACTTCAATATTGAGAATCTAAAGAAAAGCACAACATCAACCAGCAAGATGTCAAATCTAGATAAATAAATTGGAAAAAAAAAAAAGAAAAGGAAAAAACGTTTATCCAGGAAACAGTTATTGAAAGATAGGCTTAGTCCAGGGAAATGAAACATAGCAACCTGGAAGAAAAAACTACACTCACGTCATATGTGTCAACAAGAGCTAAAAAGCTTATAGGGAACGCCAAGGCATATGAGGTGAAAGCTGCCAGCTCACTTTGATTGGTCTCACCAAAAATACCACGTAATGAACTTGACCACTGCATAGCATGAACCATATTAATCAAAGTACAAAAATTTAAAGGAAAAAAAAAAGTGAAAGGGAGCATAATAAGCAAATGAAGAATGAATTATAGGATCAAGCCATTGTTCATACCAATTAGCTGTCAAGGAAGTAGGAAAATATATTTATCAATGTTAGATATTAAAATGGCTTGCAGTGCTAGATTTTCTCAGTGTGATAGTATCTGCTATGAACCATTGAGTTCCCAAAAAACAAAATCTTGGCACTTCTTTAGAAGTAATCAGCATTGTTTTCCAAAAACACTATTCCCAAAAACAAAATGCACTTTCTGGAATCTAAACTATATGTAGAACAAAAAAAATCTTTCCGCAATCTGAATTTAGAGTAAAAAATCACGTGTGCTCCTAGAAACCTCAACAAGGTTATAACAAGTGGAGAGAGAAAGAGAGTGCACTTTTATGATAATATCAAGATTGTTTAACATAAATAAGTTCACATGAAATGCACAAATATAACTGCTAGCATAAATAACAGAAGAAGTTTTTCATCTTTTAGAACTTGAAAAAAATTGGACCTCGGTCCCTTTTTTCTCATCTGTTTCTTTTTTTCTTTTTCTATTTTTTTTTTAAGTATGCTAACTGATCATTCTAGATTACACAACTCACATCTATAGAAGTTTGATCAAAAAATTAAAAACTTCCATATTTACTTTGCTTGTATTTCTAACCCACACTGACAAAAGATGGATCCATAAGCCACACAACTAGTTATCGCAAAATAAATGAAAGAGTACTTATTTTGTGCTATCTAGGCAAACATTTTCAAGAAGAACATTGGATGAACAACTTTTGACGAATTATCAAAATGAATGCAGCGGGCCATTGAAGAAGACCTGGATTTTACTTAACCATGTCTGAGCTAAACTGACAAGGTCCTCACAACTTCTTGATCCATCAGCACTTCGAAGCGACTTGTCTACGATCTCATCAGGGCTCTGCAAACAACTGGATAATTTAGATGAAAGATTGGCTAAACCTAAAGCAAGGAAATAATATCATTTAACGCACATTGCATACATGTATAAACATTGGCACAAGCATGTGAAATACCGCAGAAAAAGAAACAGGCCTATTATTTGAGAGAGAAAGAGTGGTGTCAAAGGAGAAAATTTATCTTAAGAATTAACATTCAAGACTGCACAAAATGACCACAATATAATTCTAAGCACATGCATATAAAAAAAAAAAAAATTGTTAATTGAAATGCAACTATGAAGCATATATGATGAAACGCACATAATCTCAATTGCACTGAAATTCACTTTGTAAAGATAAAAATGGATGTCTTATAATGCTCTTTGAGATTAATTTACAACCATATATGAGCTGACAAATGCATGGGAATGTGTTCCACGCAGAGGTATCCCAAATAACCGTCCAGCTGCAACATTGCTGCCAAAACAAAAGGCAGAAGTAGGCAAATATCAATTAAGATGTCGAAAAACAGCCATAGTATCATGGAAAGAAATGTGATTTTTGCATGCAATTTTATTTATCCATGTTGCATAAAAGAAACCCAAATTATCATTTGGTTGCTAATTACAAAGGCCTATTGGCTTCTAAGAAATTTGTTGCTGACAAATCAGTTATGGGGCCATGCATGGAGTAAAAATGAATGCATTAAAATACCTCCGGCCATATCTCACTGACTCAAATTCAGAAACATAACTTTTCCAGCACCAGAATGCTATTCCTACCCTATTTTAGGAACAAGGGCAGTTTAGACCTCACTTTAACCAGTTTGAAAGGAAGCAGAAATTTTTTTTGCTATCAAATTCATGTACCAAGTAAACCAAGGTATTTTTCTCAGCTGTGAAGAAGCTCCTTGTCTCAGTTGTGTTCCTTTCCCTGAAGGCACAATGAGAGACAATGATTTCGTAAACCATGCACTGAGTAAATCAAGATATTTTTCTCATCTTTGAAGAAGCTCCCTGTCTTGGTTTTTCATCCATTTCCTAAAGGCATAATTAGAACCATTGAGCTATGTCCACCCAAACCAACCTTGAATCACCTTAGCCAAAGCACATGTTAACTGATTTTGAAGAAACTCATATGCTGAAATTGAATTGTACACTAAAAAAATTTTTGTAGTTGATCATCATAGCTGTGTTATCTACTGGCTACTACTCCATACTTTAAGAGTCTGTTGTCAAGAAGGATGGATTGGGAGAAGGACAGGGAAGAGAGGAGAAAGGATGGTTTACCATCCCTCTAGTAGTTTGGCTAACAGAGGCGAAGGATAAGAGTCAATCCATTCAAATTGAAAGCATTGAAAATTATAATCAAATAGAAGGATAGGAGCCAATCCACCTAAATTGTAAGGGTTGGAAATTATAAGTGAGGAAAGATTCTTTCGATTCTTATCCTTATTGCCAAATAATATATACACTCCATCCCTTCTCTCCAATCCCTCCCCCTCCTAACAACCAGAGTGAAAGATTATATTTGGATTCAAGAAATATTAAAGTGGCACTTAACATGGAAAGATAATGCTTAAAATGAATCATTGTATGATTAGAAGGCATAGGATCCATCCATAAGAGAGATGAACCACTGCATGATACAAAAATGCAGCAACGTAAATGTTTAGAATTACCTTGTTGCATCAAATCCTCCAAGGTAGCAATATTTTGATGCTGATATCCCACCATCAGGTCCCTATGCATAAACAATAAGCTTTCTCATAAAGATAACTCAAGCCAGCTTTAAAACATAAAAAGGAATCAAAATACAGTCAGCAACCTGAGCCCGTCGAAGCCCGAACTCAAGAAGAATTTTTGATTTTCCAGCAACAAATCGATGCCTAGCTGCATTTGTTGCCACTAAAGATGCAAAATTGATAAGATTCACTAATGGGGTTTCCAGCAATTGCGCCACCTACAACATCATTAAATGATTAAGATCAACTTGAGAGAAAATGGTGCAGGTAAACCATGAACAAGAAAATAGAGGAAAAAACAGTTTGATGGTACTCACAGCAATTGGTCCTTCTATTCTTAGCAAGGGTACCTTGGGGAAGACAACTGAACCCTCTGCAATGGAATACACTTCAACTTCTGAGCAGTCCAATCCTCTAAGATAATCGAAGAAACCATCCTGCCAGATCCTATATTTAGTTCTTCTCTTCAGAATTAAAAGAGAGTTCCCATGAAACACGAATTCTAGAAAGAGAGAAGTGCTCTCATCACATGCCTGAACTTTTCCAATTTTTACTCTACAGAATAAATTTATAAATTATTTTGGACTGAGTTGAAGATTGTTACTGGTCAGCCTCGTTTACCTCACATGAACCAGGAAGACTTTCACGGATGAAAGAGATTTCATCCTCGGTAAACTTGAAATTCGCAATTAACCTAATGCATTCTTCTAAACCAGCAAAGACTGTATATTCGCCACCAAATGGATTCTTCCGAAAATATAGATCGAACCTGAGAACCGCATAGCACAAAGATTAACAAGCTCCTTGATCAGTACATTCAACCATAAGTATTAGCTTCGCAATATGGAAACGACTGCGTACCCACAAGGGGATCTGCATAAAAAGAAGCTCAAAGATAAAGATAAAATAAAGACCCGGCAAGCTATAAGACTGACATAAACACCTTGAAAGGGCTTTTAGGAAGACTTACTAGTATTTGACCACGGCCTTCCTTACTGCCTTAATTTTTTCGTTTCGAGGTTAAATTCAGGTCGATGAATTATGAGATAATTAGCTTCTTATACTTCAATAATCTAAAGTCACATTCTAGGATATCCTTGAATTTTAAAAAAGAATGGCCGCCCTTAGCATGATATCTTCTTCCAACTAATTACAAGGTGTCAAATTCTAATTACTTATTTATTTATTTATCCATTAAAAATGGAAACTTGACAAAGACTTCCAAATTCAAATGAAAAACCCCAAAGAAATTAAATTATCTTAGGAATTTTTCTTTTTATTAAAAAAAGCGAAAGAATTTCAAGTTTAAAGCAAAACTCCAGTTGAAAACTCGAAAGTAATCAGGCAAATTAATTCTTCAGTCAAATTTAATACAATATCATTAACTAACCGATGGAATATTAATTGAGTAGGATTAAGGAAAAAAACAGCTAAAACTCCAATTCCCTCAACCACCAAATAATAAATAACTAACTAAAAGAGAATCTATGGAAAGGAAAAGAAAAGAAGAACAAAAGCAAAGCACTTACACAGCTCGCTCTTGATGTTTATTGGCTTTCCAATAAGCATAAGCCATTGTGAACTGATAAAGGTCCGTCAAAAGGGGTGTTACCATCGGGTTCGTCGGTCCCTCCACAACGCCGCCCGAACAATTCCCATTCGCTTTCACCTGCTGATCCATCTCTGTCTGTCTTTCTTTCTTTCTTTCTAAGGCTCTGCTGCTTTTATGTTCAGTGATGCATATATACAAATATTGTGCGTGTAGAGGGAGAAAGAGAAAGACCGTACGTGAGAGAGAAGAAAAGAAGAGGCGTATGTGAAGTGAAAACTGACTGTCGAGAGAGAGAGAGAGAGAGAGAGAGACCGTTATAATAATAGGGTGGTGGTGGTAGTGGTGGCGGTGGGGGCGGCTGCGCCTTGTGGAACTGGAATGTTGTTTTAACGGGAAAATGAAAAAGACAAGGACAGCAGCTGTGGAAAAGATAAGTGTTTAACACGATGTACTTGTCCTCTTTTTGTTCGATAATTCTTGGAAACCGAAACCACCTGGCCTTTTTCCTCTATTTTTCGATCTAAAGATACTACTGTAATAATAACAATAATAAGAGATTATAATAATAATTAAAATTTAAAATATTATTTTTTAAAAATATATTAAAATAATATTTTTTTAATTTTAAAAAAATTTACATCAAAATAATTTTAAACGTAAAAATATTTTAAAACACGAAAACATTATCTAAAAATGTACTATGTGTTTGGTAATGTGTAAAAACGTTTTTTAATTAAAATAATGTTGGTTTATATTTTTTTCTAATAATAAAATTAATAAAAATATTTAAAAATTATTTTAATATTTTTAAAATAAAAATAATTTAAAAAAAAAAATCTAGAAACATGAAAAAAAAAATATTATCTTTAATTAAATCACCTCTAAGTTAATTTATTTTTTTCATCAAACTATGTCATTAATATATATATACTGAATGCGATAAAAATAGCTAATTAGACTATTTTTATTCATTTTTTAATAAAAATAAAGGAATTAAAAGTTTTGAAACTCTAAATTATTTATCTTTTTGCCTTGATATTTAGTTAAATTATATTATATATTATATAATCCACTAAAAAAAGGTACATTTTCATCTTCTCTTTTTTTAAAAAAATTTCAGCCTATATTTTTTTGTTTTTTTATTTGAATATTTTTTATCTAATTTCAAGAGATAACATTTTAAATTGTTGTAGAAAAACATAATTAAAAATAAAAGAATCATAATCTAAAACATGAGAAAATACATGATCAATCTTAAAAGTTTTTGATATCTTTATTTTTATTTTTATTTAAAAATTTATTTTATTTATTTTTTTATTTTTAAATTTAAAAAAAAAAACCAATTAAAAAACAATAAAATTATTAATAGGCCATGATTCGACCATTAAAAAAACAATTTTATGTCAATAGGTTCCTTTTCTCAAGAAGATTTCATTGGACGTGGTTATTCCTTTCAAATATGGCAAGAAAGACAAATTGAGTTCCTTTTAAAAATTATTTTTAATATCACCATATTAAAATAATTTAATAATATAAAAATATATAATTTTAAGTAAAAATTTTAATTTTTTTAAAAAATACTCTTAAAATCGGATACAAAATATAGTTAGGCAGCCCCAATCTAAACAAGATGACTAGCACTGTGGGCTTGTAAAGATGCAAGTGCCTCGCCTGTCCTAATAGCCGCACCTTTTTTATTTAATTAACTTGCTGTTAATTTTTCATTTTCTTCTCTGATGAATAGTACTGTACTGCCTTTCGCTTTCACCAATTTTGCTGAATTATCTTTGGCTCACTTTCTATTATCTGAGGCTGCGGTTTGCTTTCATTTCGGGAGCCACTAAATTTGCCAGACCCTGACCCCTTCATGCTGCGTTGGCTTGGCAGAGCTGCTCGTTCGTCTTTATTTTAGCACGCAAGGTTTTAAAGACGTAAAAGAATCAATACATCAAGAAACAGTCGATGTTCGAGGCAGAAAGGGTAATCAAGCTGTTCCATGGAACTTTGTTCCAGGTTCAAGATGAAGGATTACGTGCACTCTCACAAATATAGTTGAAATATTGGCAGATATATCTATAGGATCTGACATGATCCTTCTTCCTTTTTTGTCCTGATTCTTCTTCCATTTATGAGTTGATTCCAACATTATTCTTAGGAGAAATATCAAAGATGTATCTAGAATTATTCTTGTAATCAATGCACTTCTTGTATATATATGTGATGGAATGTAATACAAAAAAACATGAAATACAATACAATCTTTCTCTGATATTCTTTCTAAGTCTTCTTTTCTTCATGGTATTAGAGTTGGTTCATACTTCCCAGTCTCATATAATAATTGTTTAGATGGCTTCCCGTAGAATGGAGAATATGGAAAGTTCTATTGCTCCTTCTTCATTCAACCAACATTTGTATTCTGATTTGAATCTTCCTAATATGAATTCAAATCAACGTCTGTGTTCTGTTCAATTAAATGAGTTCAATCATCTTCCTTGATCAAGGGCTGTGTCATTAGCGATTGGTGGAAGATCATGTCAACTCTCCCCAATATAAATCATGGTTTGCTAACGATCAAATGGTCAAGTCAAGGCTACTCAACATTATGGAACCACACATCACTAAAATCTTTAGTTATTCTGAATCTGCTGCAGATTTATGGGATGCAGTCAAAGAGATGTATGGAAATTAGAATAATGTTGTCGGTGTGTTTCAGCTTAAGAAAGATATTTCATGTTTACACCAAGAAGGAAAATCATTTGTCCAATACCTTGGAAATATGAAAAAAATGTGGAATGAATTGGCAATCTATCGACCTTACACCATAAATGCTGCAACCTTACTGAAACAAGCTGAAGAAGATAAAATCTTCCAACTTTTAGCTAATTTATCTCATGACTATGAAGATCTTCGTAGCTGTATACTCATGAACTCTGAATTACCATCCTTCGCACATGTGTGCGCGACTATTCAAGGGGAGGAAACTAGAAGAAAGGTTATGAACTTACACCATAGATGTTCCCTTCTTCCCATTTAAACTACTCTCTGTTGGAAGCAGATTTCTCTAAAGCCCGAGCTTTTGTATCCCATCAAAGACGTTATGAAGAGAAAAGGTATAAGAGTAGAAGATATGATTGAAATGTAACCACTGCAACAATCTTAGACACTCAGTTGAACGATGTTGGGATCTTCATCCTGAACTAAAACCAAAGTTTTTAAAAAATAGCAAGGGAGGACATAAGCCTTTTCAACCATCAAGGTATAAAGCCAACTCTGTGAACTCTGTGACCAACCAGTCTGCAAATGGATTGCCAACATTCACTTCTAGTCCAGTCGACCTCATCAACGAATTTGCATCTTATCTTCATACAAAGCAGCGTGCAAAACAGAGTGGAGTGATTTAGAGGAGAACAAAGATTCATCAGCACTGATTGGTCAGTTTGTAGGATTTCTAGCTGCAAATAAAAATATCCCAGCTCTGGATGTACCAGGTATTTTGAATGCCTTTTCTTATGCTCTTATTGTAAGTAATTTGCATGATTTTTGGATCATAGATTCAGGTGCCACTGATCACATAACCAACAAATACAATCAATTGCTTGACTTTAACAATTTTTCTCCACCATCTCAAATATCCGTTGCCAATGGTAAATATGTACCAGTTTTTGGGGAAGGGAAAATTAAATTACTCTCTCAAACAATTGCATCTCCAGCCTTGTATGTTCCCTCCTTCCCATTTAAACTACTCTCTGTTGGAAGAATTACAACATCATTAAATTGTCATGTTGTTTTCTCTCCTTATAATGTTTTATTTCAGGATCTAGTCACCAAGAAGATGATTGGTGAAGGATTCTTCTTTCAAGGTCTCTATTACTTTTCTAAAGATCTTTGCATACCCAAGAATTTTCAAGTTACTCGCTGTTTAGCTTCAGAGCCACAGTTATGGCATCAGCGTTTGGCACATCCTTCAGAGCCTATTTTGGCAAAACTGTTTCCAAATTTGAATAGCAAATCAATAAACTGTGATGTTTACGCTTTGTCAAAATCTACTCGTTTACCATTTCCTTCTTCCACATCTTATTCAGTTAAACTATTTGATGTAGTTCATTCGGATATTTGGGGACTTGTCATTGAGTCTTTTGATGGTTATAAATACTTTGTTACATTTGTTGATGATTTCTCTCGTTTTACTTGGCTATATTTGTTAAAAGCAAAAAGTGAAATTGTCACTGTATTTCAAGATTTCCATCATTTGGTTCATACTCAATTCTCATCCAAAATCAAAATTCTACAATCAGATAATGGCTCTGAATATATGTCTAATATCATGATACAATATTTGAGCATGCATAGAATTATTCACCAAACTAGTTTTGTCCATACTCCACAACAAAACGGGATAGCAGAGTGAAAGAACCGAGACTTACTAGAGAAAACAAGATCACTGATGTTTCAAATGCATATTCCCAAAATGTTTTGGTCTCAAGGGGTACTCACAACTGCTTACCTTATAAACAGATTGCCTAGTAAAAATCTAACATTTAATTATCTAGCTGAGTTATTGACAGGGAAGAAGCCATCTCTATTGCATCTTAAAGTCTTTGGTTGTTCTTGTTATGTGTACATTCCATCCTCTCAGCATGACAAATTGGATCACAGACAGTCAAATGTATGTTCTTGGGCTATTCTCCAACACAAAAGGGATATAAGTGTTACAATCACACAACTCATAAGCTTGTTGTTACCAGGGATGTTCGGTTTGATGAACACATATCTTATTATTCCTCTTCCAGTGAGATCGCCAATCAGGGGGAGTCTTCATCAGCTTTATTTCCATTGCCTACTCCAGTAGTTAAGGCATATTGCCCAGAACAGTCTTACTGTAATGCAAGAATGGACATCCATACTGATCCTATTTTGGCCATAACAGACGAGGTTGATCTGCAAATTGAACATTAGGAGCACCTTCGTTCCTCCTTCAAGCGTAATCCTACTTGTAACCGTAGACCATCATCCAGGCTTCATGATTATGTGACGTATATAGTGAAGCATCCTGTAACCAATGCTCTAGCATATCATAGATTGTCTTCATCTTATGGAGCTTATCTCAGCATTATCGCCAAAGCAACAGAACCATGCAGTTTTAATGAAGCCTGTCATCAAACAGTTTGGCGAAAGGCTATGCATGAGGAGCTTCAAGCTTTTGATGCCAAACACACTTGGAGTATTGTATCACTTCCAAAGAATAAAAAGGTTGTTGGAAGTCGTTGGGTATACAAGATCAAATTCAAAACAGATGGTTCCATTGAAAAACATAAAGCAAGATTGGTCGCTCAAGGCTTCACTCAAACATATGGCATAGACTACAAGGAAACTTTTGCGCCAGTTGCAAAAATGAACACCATTCGCACTCTGCTCTCAGTTGCTATAAATCATGGCTAGTTTTTATCTTAAATGGACATCAAGAATGTTTTTTTACACGGCGATCTCCAAGAAGAAGTGTACATGAAGTTACCACCCGGCCATCCTCGGAGTAATGATCCACAACTGGTCTGCAAATTGCATAAATCTATCTATGGCTTGAAACAATCTCCCCATGCTTGGTATGCTAAGTTGAGCACTATACTTACTGAACTTGGGTTCACTAGAAGCAATGCTGACCACTCACTATTTGTTCGTATTAAGCCTAATGAAAGGTTGGTGGTTTTAATTTATGTTGATGATCTTATTGTTACCGGTAATAATCATGCAGCTATTACCACTCTTAAGAGTATTCTTCATCAGCGATTTGTTATTAAAGACCTTGGTGTTCTTAGATATTTTCTTGGCATAGAGATGGCTACTTCTCACAAAGGATTGTTTTTTAATCAATGCAAATATGTGCTGGACTTGTTGCATGAAGCTGATATGCTTGATTGCAAACCTGCAAAAACACCTCTGGATAGCAAACTTCAGCTAACTTTGGATGGGGACTCTTTTGATCAACCTCAACTTTATCAAAAATTAGTGGGCAAGCTTATCTATCTTACCATTACATGGCCTGATCTAAGTCATTCGGTTAGTATTGTCAGTCAATTCATGCACTCACCTACTGTAGCCCATATGATGATCGTCAAACGGATCCTTCGATATCTTAAGGGCACTATTGGACGTGGAATTCTTATGCAAAACCATGGTCACACACAGATACTCGGTTACACTGACGCAGATTGGGCAGGAAATATTCTTGATCGCAAATCTACTACGAGGTATTGTATCTTTGTTGGAGGAAATCTAGTTTCATGGAAAAGTAAAAACAATTAGTCGTTGCTCGTTCCAGCGCTGAAGCTGAATATCGCGTCATGGCTTCCACTGCATCTGAACTTATATGGCTGAAAGCATTGTTAACTGATTTAGGTTTCTTTCACCCTCAACCTATGTCCCTTTGCTGCGATAATCAAGCCGCAATTCATATTGCTTCCAATCCAGTATTTCATGAACGAACCAAACACATCGAAGTCGATTGTCATTATGTTAGGGAGCAAGTTCAATCGCAAATGATTGTCACTCAATATACTAGGAGCTAGGATCAACTTGCAGATTTATTCACCAAAGCCTTGCCCTCTGCCCAATTTTAATTGTTACTTTCCAAGCTAGGATCAATCAATCTTCTTGATCCAGCTTGAGGGGGGGTATTGGCAGATATATCTATAGGATCTGATATGATCCTTCTTCTTTTTTTATCATGATTCTTCTTAAATAAGTTGATTCCAGCATTATTCTTAGGAGAAATATCAGGGATGTAGCTAGAATTATTCTTGCAATCAATGCACTTCTTGTATATATATGTGAGGGAATGTAATACAAAAAAAACATGAAATATAATACAATCTTTCTCTGTTATTATTTCTAAGTCTTCTTTTCTTAATGAAAAATAAAATATGAGAACATGAAGGAGATTAAGCAAAAACATTAGTCAATATATATTTCACAAATCCTCATCATCGTTTTCATTAATATACCAGCTAAAGCAAAATGCTACCAAGTTCTCTGTTTAGTTGCAGCTAAAAGCACGTCTAGGATGCCTATCTTCTGGTGGAGGCCCTTCACGATAACATAAACAAACATAAAATATTGCTCAAGGCAATCTAGCTACGCCAAATCCCAACAGTTAGACAGTAAAATCAGCCTGACATGTTTCAAATATCTAGTTTTTCTATCTCTATTTCATGATTGCCCGCGCCTCTTCCTGTTCGAGTGCCAAGTCAAATTAAGACATGAATACAACAGCTAAATGAAAATGAATTTATGAAACCTATTCAAATCTTGAGAAAGTAGAAGATTGTGCTCCATATTCTCCAAGCACACGCCTTCATTCTGGTCTCTTCCTATCACGCAAGCTTCTAGAGAGAAACTGTCCTTCAAGTCACATGCTTGTATCCCAAAGGGAAGTGATGTTGTAACTGCGGCTGCCAACTCAAATTCTTTTAGAGAACACAGAAATGTCAGGCCACTTTTAACTGTATGGAGGAGGGGGGGTCACAGGCACAGCATACCCACCTGATGGACTCCTTTCAGCATGACATGCATTCAATTGCTGGCCTGGTAAAATGTCTTTCCTCCAAGTTTCCTTCAAATTGTGTGCATTTAAGATAGCTTGATTAGGATTGCTGCATCTACATATGCATTTGCTACCATAGGGATCATTTTCAAAGTTACCTCAGAAGAGACATGAAGTGGAAAGGGGCTGAAATGAGCCTGGATAGTTGATTGGAAACCAGATGAGGTTTCAGAATGTATTGGATTTGATGCCTGGTTTGAAGAAGTGCAATGGTCTGGAAGAGTAAGCATGGTCTGTAGCCGAGCTTCTCCATCCATAGGAACAGAGGTTGTCATATTCATATGCTTAGATCCAATTTCTTCATCGAATCCCATTCTCACCTGAGAGAGTTGTGATGGCTGCAGTACACCAGGTAAAAACATTGGATGCAAACTTGTTCCATTTCTCATTGATAGCATCTGGAACATGAAACATCATCGAGGCAAATCAGAAATAAACTCAGTTTCACCTTCACCTTTTCATTTTCTTTCTAAAATGTCATCACCCTACTAGACTTAGGATTTAATGGAGAAGACCAAGAAAAAAAATAGTTCCTGCCGGGGGATCAAATCCAAGGACTAATCAAATTACATCAGGAAAGCAATTCATACAGAGCAGAGACACGCGTTTATTTGACTGCAAATGATGCTTTTGGAGGAACATTAAATTACGTAACACAGAATATTAGCTCATGAAACTATGAAAGTAACATTTACATGGAATGTTTTGATTTTTCCAAACAACAGTCAATGCAACTTACTTAAAGGAATTGATAATGAGAACGAAAACCGGGGCGTTTTCTGTGGAAACTCACCTTAACGAACAAATAAAGAGATCGATTGGCTTGCTCTCAGCATTAAATGACAGGCCATAATGAAATCATCTAGAAAAAATAAGTACTAAATAATGCATAATCGCTAAATAATTCATTCTTTGTGGTTCTAATTATCTCTCAACCTTCACCCCCCCCCCCCCAAAAAAAAAAAAAAAA
>NW_011500344.1:137723-154529 GCF_000495115.2 Populus euphratica
CCCCCCCAAAAAAAAAAAAAAAAAAAAAAACAACAGCAACTCATTCTGCTGCACTAGAGAAAATAACAAGTTTAATGCCAGCATAAGGTGCACCAAAGCAGTTATACTGAAATCTCACCGTCTTCCTTTCAAGTAAAGCTTCTTTGCTTTTATGGATTGAAGGGTGCTAGTTTATCCTAACATGTGCACTCTTGGATATCTTGATAAGTAATAGATCTAAAGATTCCTCATTGTTTATGTGTGCAAATTCTTGTATGTTTTTAATGTTATTGTATATGTTATGTAACTAATAAGTTGGTTATATGTATCATTAATTTTGTTCATATATATATATATATATAATTTATTAATTAATATTTATTTATCTTTAATATTTATCAAATATTTGATTAATGAATCTAAAGTAAAAATAAAATTTTTGGGACAAAAATACTTTACAAATAAAATTATAAAATTTTTATAATTATGAGATTTTCATTGTATTAAATCATTGCTTCTAAATGTTTCTCATCAATGCTCTAATAAAACTAAATATTAATTAGAACGGTTGCGACTGATACATATTATATTTTTTTTTATAAAACAAAACAATTGTTCTTATAAATCAAAATATAAGAGATACCTAAAACTAATATGAAGATACTTGTTAGATTAAATCACAAGAAAAATTAATACAATTATATATATAATAGCATTTTGAGATATGTTTATTAAATAAAATTAGAATAAAATCAAAACAATTTTTAATGATTTGATATAAGAATAATTTAATTAAAATTCATTCTTTTTATTAATACAATTATTTCTTTTAATTTTTTTATCATAATATTTTTTTATGATAAAAAATAGCTTATCAAAACTATAAAATTTAGTTTTAAAAATAAATAAATAAATACATATTTTTTTAATAATTTTGACTCTAATGTATCAAAAAGATATTTGCAGACAATGAATAAAATTATGCAAAACAAATTAGTTTTTGTTTTTTGATAAAAAAAATAATGTTTCTCCTTAGAAGAAGTATAGTTTATTGAATAAAAAGTAACATCAATTAAAAAAATATATTTGCAATAACTATAATTAAAATGACTTCAACTTAATTTTCATAGAATATTCATAACCATAAACTTAAAAAAAAAAAATCACAACAGGTTCATATGTAATTGATTTTGGTCAATGATTTTTTATATAGTTTGTTCATCATTATAAAGATGATTTGAGATAACTCAATTTTTTTATTTTTTTCATATTAAAATGATTTTATTTTTATTAAAAATAAAACTCAAATAACTGCTTTTAGAGATATAATTAATTTTTTACTTTTAAAAGCAAAGTAACTGGAATACACTTAAAAGCAAAATTTATTTAATTGGATTCTAGAGGATTTTTTGTATTTTTATTAAGTGTTTTTTTTTGTTATTACTAGGTATCAAGAGAGGTAATTTAGTATTTTAATAAATATAAAAAAGTGATTGGCGTGCACATTATACCCACTAATAAGTAAACCACCTTTTTGTATTTAGGTGGAGTGTATGACAACCAAAAAGGTCATTCTTTGTATTTTTGGAATCATCACTCAAGGATCTCTATTCTCAAGTTATCCTTGGGCTACACGTGTATCTTAATTTGGCATTGGCTAGCTTTTTTTTTCCTTTTTTTTTCCTTCTTGATTTTTGAACTTAGCTAGCTTTTTTTTTCCTTCTTGATTTTTGAACTTGACATTTTAAATATTCACAACAATTCTTTAATTTTTTATTTTTAGATTTGATCCATATTTTTTATTTTAAATAATTTGTAGAGGTGATTTTTTTAATTCATCCTCTTTCAATCTTTTTTATCTATCATATTTAGTCCTTATTTTTTATTATTATTTGAGTTGACTTTTAAAATAGGTTTTTTTCTCACTAATTCATCCTCCATTTTTTTTTCATATCAGATTTTATTGTTATTCCTGTAATTGCTATTATTGTTTACTTTGGTTAATTTATTAAATCTAATATTTTTTTAATTTTATCATTTAATAATTAACTGAAAATTTAACTTCTTTATTGAGCTCGAGTTTAGGATTTTATGGGTTTTGAATTTGAGAGACTAAATCACGTTAGAAGATTTGCTGGGGTTCGCTTAATTGTTTTCTTTTAATTAAACTCATAATTTTTCAATTTTATCTTTCAATATTTAATCTAATTGGAGATTGAACTTTGTTATTTATTTTTATTTTTTTATAGGATTTATCACTAATTTTGAAAATGACCTCAGTTTTCTCTCAGCTCTTTTTATTTTTCAATCTTTGTTAAATTTAGTTTTTTTTAATAAGTTAAATTAACTATTTAAATATAAATTTGAGATAATCACTTCATGATATTTTATTTAATTTACCTTTTAAATCATTGCTTTTGTGACACGTGTATCCTTTTTTAGTGTCTTCATGCAATCTTTTATAGTGATGTTAGAACATTCTTGTTAAGCTTTTTTTTATGGTGGGGGAGTGTCCATTATGGAGTTACATTGAGTTTCTAGCGAACTTTTGTTTCTTCACTTTTCAAGTAGTATGATATTGACAAATCATTTTTTATAATTAATTATTGAAAATTATTTTATTTGATTTATATGTTATTGTTATCTTTTTTTTTTCTTCATATTATTAATTAACTAGGCTTATTAAAAACAATGACATAATTGGATAATCTCTTAAATATTCTTTAATAAATTAATTTAATGAATAATCTTAGTAAAAAAAAAAAATATCTAATAAAAGACTAGGTGCTAAAGACCTTATTTAAATCCCTAGAAAAATAGCACAAATGTGCATAAGCTTTGAAGACCACATCCACGTCCCTGGGTTTTCTTTTGAATGAATAGACTACACATCATTTATTTTTGTTTTTCTTTTTTCTTTTTAATGTAGTAAATGATGAGTCATTTGTTTAGGTAAATAAACCCAATGACATTAAGATCGATCATATCTATAATTGAAAAGTAGCCAACCAAATACTTTATCTATTCTTTTTATTTTTCTAGTGACTCTCTCTCTCTCTCTCTCTCTCTCTCTCCCCTTAAAACCGAAAGACTTAAATTTTAAAAAAGTTCATGACTGAAATGTAAAATTCTAAAAAAATAGGGACCAAACATAGAAAATTGAAAACCTCGAGGACCAAACAATAGTTTTTTTGCTACCATGAACAATAAAAAACAAAAAGAGCTATTTTTTTAGTGTTAACTTTTGTCTTTGTTGTTTCAGTTTTTTTAAACTATATTAAGATTATAATTTGTAATATCGACCCTTAATTTGTTATTGGGACCTTTCTCACCACACCAATATGTTAGAGCATGAAAATAAAATAAACTAATAAAACTTAAAAAAAATATGTATATATATCTCATTTTTAGGTTCTCAAACAATTATATAATTACAATCATTAATTTTTCTTTTCTTTTCCATTTCAACCTCTCACATTATATTAACTTGATTTTAAGTTTTATTATATCAAAAACCTATTTTTCTTATCCATGTATTTCTTTTTTATTTTGATGAAATATGCTTATTTTAGAAGTATTTTCTAAAGCAAGAACTTATCATGATAATGGAATAAATTTTCAATTTAAAAAAACTAAAAACTCATGAATAGATCACTTTCACACACATGTATGGAAAAGAACATGAACAATAAATTTGAGAAAATTATATAATACATTAATAAAAAAATATACATTTTATTTTTATTCAACATTAATGAGCAAATTATTTAAAAAGTTATGCACATTGGGCTATTATATAATTATTTATAAAATAATTAATAATTTCGTTATAAAAAAGCATTAACCTTTGCTAAAACATAGACATAATTGGATAATTATTGAAATATTATTATAACAAATTAATCTAAGAGGTTATTTCCATATCAAAATATCTAAGAAAAAGGTTAAGTGTGCTTGGCCTATAAAAAAGAAAATCATTTTAAGGTTTGTTAACTTGATTAGAGAGGGATCAAAAAGGTTAAGTGTGCTTGGCCTATATAAAAAAAATCATTTTAAGGTTTGTTAACTTGATTAGAGAGGGATCTTTTTAAGATTAATTTAGGTTAGCCAACTCACTCACAATTAACCAATTTATCCACATGTAATGGTAAGCCTAAAGTGTATGAATTTCAAAAATGGGTGAAAAGGCATTTCAACCGGTGAATTATATTAGAGAAAAAATTCAACATGATCCTGAACACTAACACAATCTTTTTTCATGAAAAAGTCACAAAAATATATTCTGATCATCATTATTATCATCATTATCATTATTTATTTTCAGATATTAGTTATGTAAATTTTTATGCAAGAGTATTTTTTATTTTTCACAAAAAAAAATACAAATTATATTTTAAAAGCTCATTTTTCCTCGAAGACCTACATAAACCAAGCCATAAAAGATGAAGAAAGAGTTTAGATTGGGCATAATTGCTCAAAGAACAAATATTTAAAGGGTAAAATGAATCAATTAACTGACTTGCTCGAATTGACTCTACAATTAACATCACATAATAGTTGTATAAGTGATCCTTTGATTTAAGATCACTAAGTTATTTTCTATAAGGAATATTATGATTTAATCCTAATTATACATAAGGATAATAAAAGGACACTATTAAATATAACATGAACTTTATAAAGGTATTTGAATGATCTAGAAAGAACTCTAAGTGAATTAGAAAATATTTTTCATATATTCTAAAATAGTATTGATTATAAATTCCTTACATAAGGTAAAATAAGATTTGAAAAAAATTTGAAATCTTATTAAAAAAATCAATGACTATAATGTTAATGATAAACATGATTTGATAAAGTAAATATACTTTATGTTATAATTTCTAAAGAAAACTTTCTTGATGAATATATAATAATTATACCAAGAAATTAATTGTTGAAATGTTAAGTTATCACGTATGACTTTTTTAATATTTAGAGGTCATAACATGTTGCTAAACGGTGCACTTGACTTTTAAATATAGATTAATTAATTTTTGAATTGATAATAAATTAAATTATTTAAACTTATGATTTATATTTGAGCTAATATATTAGAAACCTAATGGGTTACACATATTAAGAACAAATGGTTAGAAATTAAACTAGAATTTTGAATCAAATGTGATTTAATTATAAATAATTTTTAGAAATTGAGAACTTAAATATTATTAATAAAGAGGATTACAATTATAGACATAGAAAAATCAATTAGGGACTTAAATACTATAATTTCTAAAGCAAAACTTTCTTGATAAATGAATAATAATTATACCAAGAAACTGATTACTAAAAAGTTAAGTCAAATTATATATAATTTTTTTAATATTTAGGAGTCATGATATGTTGATAAACGATATATTTAATCTTTAAATATATATCAATTAATTTTTAAATTGATAATAAATTATATTATTTAATTCAATTTATTTAAAATTATGATTTATATTTAGGCTAATATATTAGAAACCTAGTGAGTTACATATATTAAGAACAAATGGTAAGGAAATATACTAGAATGTGGAATCAAATGTGAATTGATTGTAAATAATTTTTAGAAATTGAGAACTCAAATATAATTAATAAAAAGAAGTACAATTATAAACATAGAAAATCAAGTAGGGACTTGATTTAATAATTTTCTAAATTATTCATGAAATAATATATGTAATATTGTTTAGGAGGTAAAGTGATAGGTTGTTATTTATATGTTTATTAATTTTTTTCTATAAATAGAATACTATACTTTATATTTTACAAATATAACATATTGTGCACACTTCACCTAAATAGATAACACATGGTAGAAAAAAGAAAGAGCTAGCGTTTAAGGCATATCCATCTCTCTTTTCTAAAAGGATTTTAGAAAATTTCTTACTTGTGGTTCATATTAATTATTTTTATAGGTTAAATATTTAAATGATTTAGAATTTGCGATATCCCAATATTGAAGAAGTTAATCAAACCGTAAATAATCTAATGGAATTTTTAATGGAATTTTTAAAATTTATCACTTTTTTAAATTACCATTTCTGATACATTTAAGAGTTTTAAGAAACCTAACAGTTTAAGGTTGTTAGGTAGAGTAATATCTTTTTTAGCCATTAAATTTCAATCCATTAAAGTTTACAAGTTTCTCGATAATAACATCCTACATCTCAAACTAGTACTTTCTGAAGTAAAATTGTTTAACACAACTAAATTTTAAGAATAAGACATATTGATATTTCTAAAACCAAAAGGCCAATATTAAATTTTAACTATACTCAAGCAATTATTTGTAATATAATAATAAAATAGATAACTTAATCACAAACTAAATTAAATAAATAAATAAAAGGTTTTACAACTAACTTGATTATTAATCACAATTTAATACTGTAGTTTAGTATATATTATATTTAACATGTATCAAGCAAACATGGTTTTTATTTAAAGTGTAAAACAAATAACATGAACATAACAATCTAGAATAACAATTAGGTATATAACTTAAGAATATAGTTTATAACAATATTTTAAATTATTGAGCTAATTTGTAAAGTTCTAGATGTATAAACTAAACAAATTTCTAAATAAAGCCTTAAAGATATAATTAAAAATATTACTTTTGATTTGTACAATAGACTCTAATGTTAATTCATATAAGTTGTTTATTTAGTCTAACTATATGACATAGATATTTAAATATAGTTGATTTAAGATATAGTTAAAATCTTAAAAACAAAACAAGCATGCTTGAGTTAAAATTGCATAAACAAAATCTAAATGAGATTTTAAGAACACTTGTTAAACCATTTAGAATCTATAATATATGAAAATATGTTGTTATCAAGAATCAATTCTTTATCATGAAGGCTTTATTGTTCATCTCATGATGTAAACAAAATAATCATAATTATCCTTTTATGATTGTAATACCATCATATTATTTAGTGCACTCCTGAATAAGATCCACAAACTCAAGAAAAATATTACTCAATTCTTTCTATAAAAGACAATGACTTAAGCTCTAGAATAAAAAGGAAAATAAAAGAAAAATAAGCAATAAAAGAGATAAAGGAAGTTGGAAAAACAATATGAAAGAAGTAAAATGAACTTTCCAAAAGAGTAGAACATCTCCCATTCAACCTCTTTTTGTTTATACTAATTTTTTAAACCAAAATTAATACAAAATTAAATATAATAATTATTAGAATTAATTCCTGTTATTTTGACTTAATTACATGCATTACATGCCATAAATTAATAAATTAATAAGAAACCTTATTTTTGTCTTAAATACTATATTTTTTTCTTATAAAATAAAATCATTCAGGAAATGAAAGAAACCTTATAGTTTTTGTCTTAAATACTATATTTTTTTTTATAAAATAAAATCATTCAGGAAATGAAAGATTATTATTCAGACTATTTATTAATAGACTAGCTAAACAAAATATGTTTGCAAAAAATAATTTTTTATATATCAAAAAAATATTTTACAGCAAACCTATTTAAGTCTAAAATGGATTGATAAAAAATAATTTAAAAAAACACTTCATAGCAAATCCCAACCCACATCGACACCTAGAGCTCGAGTCAAGTATGCATGTGTGACTTAATCCCAAAGCTTACTTCACCTAGAGTCTCTCTTTTAAAAGTTTTAGTGTTCTATAATATCATTTTTAACTTTTGATGATTTTTAACTTTACAACTTTTTATTATTTTGTATTTTTTCAATATGAGATAAATGATTTTAGGTTTTATAAAATATGATAACCATATGTTTTTTAAGATTAATTTTTTATTCACCCATAATTTATTTTAATTATGTTAATATTCTATGTTAAAATATTTTTTTTTGGGAGAATAATTCTCCATAAAATTTTAACCCTAAAGGCAATTATACTTCATTTTAAAGCTAACCTCACATGTTTTCCACTAACAATGTTTTTTAAAACAATCTTCTAACAATTAGATATTGCCAAACTTAGCTAGGCAAGTTTTCTACCATTTGAGAGTTTTTTTTTTATTATTAGTTTTTAAGAAAAGTGCTTGAGAGGATACTACGACCAAAATATATTGTTGAATTATATTGCATATCATGATTTTTAGCTCTAGATAAAGACAAGAAAAGGATTATAAGCTATCATGCAGGGGAGTTGTAATGTGATATAGATGCTTTTTAAAAATATTATTTAATTAAAAATATATTAAAATAATATTTTAAATTTTTTTAATATAAATACAAAAAAACTATAAAAAATTTAATGTTTTTTCAATATAAAAAAACAGAAACATTACTACAATATCATAGATGTTCTTAATCAAATACATTGCTAGGTCTTCTTTAGGCAGAGATACATGTGACAGATGGAATATTTTGTTATTTTATTTTTATTGTTTCTTTTCTTTTCACACTCTCTTTTAGTGTGTTGTACAGTGAATTATTTACCCTTTACTTGCCTAACTTTCATTGCCGGAGCATCTATCTTTTAATGATTATAATGCCTTTCCTTTTACTTTTCTTTATTTTAGCTTATTCATTCATGTGGTCATGCACAGCAACAAATCGGCCTTGCAGTTGTTCTTGGAATATAACAGCTAAACTACAAATAATAAATAATAAATATAAAAGCTAAATCATCTAGGTGGTGGAAGTGGTAAAGACTTGGGATCAAGAGGTTTACTCCCTCTATGGTCTCAAGTTCGAGTCATTGGTTGCTCATATGATGGCCACTAGAAGCTTACATGGTCGTTAACTTCAGGAGCTTAATCAAGATTTTAAAAATATAATTATAATTATTTTTTATTTAAAAATATATCAAAATAATATTTTTTTTTATTTTTTAAAATTATTTTTCATATAAACATACCAAAACAATGAAAAAACACTAATAAATAAATAATTTTTAAATAATTTTTTTAAAATTTTTAAAAATATAAATTAGACCGTATTTTCATATAGTCACATAACAACCGTCCATAAAAGAAGCCAATAACATCAACAAAAATCCTTTAAAAAATCATTATACCAATTTCATTATCTTTTTTTCCCTTTAATTATATTGTAATTAGCGGAGGAGAATTACCCTCTCAGCATCATCATCATCATCAAACCACAATGGATTATTTCATGACTGTAAAGTTTCTGATTCTTAGAGGATAAATTTAAAGTTCCATATTCAGCTCTAAGTTCCAAAGTAGAGAAATTCTCCAGTTGTTAAAAAAGGAAAAGCAGAGACTGTGTAGTTTAGTCCTTTAGCTAACTAGGAAAAAGAAGAAATTCTCAAATTCATGCCTTTTACATCATTGGAATACCAAAAAAAAATAAAATAAAAAAAGATACAGTGTTGACTTAGAAATCTTTAAAGCCAAAAAGAGTAAGAAATTATGAAGCATGATAAAAAATGTAATCAAAAGTCATAATTGCTATTAAATTAAACCCTAAGCTTTGCCAATCATACATAGGATAAACTAGATGTAATCAATTAATGAGGTATTTAATAATATGGTAGGAATTATTTTTTAAAATATATTAAAATAATATTTTTTTTATTTTTAAAAACTCATTTTTAATGTTAGTATGTTAAAATAATTTTAAAAAATAATTATTTTTCAAAATTCCATTTGGGAATTGGGCTGCAATCCCAAGGAATAGGTGAAAACTGATCCAAAAACAGCAATAAATACTAAAACAATAATAAAAATGAAAATCTCTATACAATACTTATCAAGGCAACAAACTTAATTATGGTTACCCTCTGAGCAATCTTTAACTCCCTCCCGCGAAAACAACTACCCGGAAATCTAGCTGGCTGGCATTCTTGTCTAATTCCATAAATAGATAGTCCCATCATGCCAGCTGCTACCTGTTTCCCTCCTTCAGTCTCTCTGTACCATTACTGGTAAGTTTTAGCACTGCACATCCCCTCATCTATATAACCTATACGTTGAGCCTCAAATTGTAGACATGCTTTAAACCCTCACCTCTTTTCACTGAATTATTTAATAATACTGGTTCAAAGACAATACCACACTCCAATGTCTGAGCACAAAACTGGTCTTATGTCAGACCAGTTATCGAAACCAACTTCAGTTTTTGGTTTAAGATTGTGGGTTGTTCTTGGTGTCTGTGTAGGGACAGCCATCGTGTTGCTACTTTTCTTTATCACTCTCTGGCTTGCTTCCAAGTCCAAAAAGAGTACAAACAATGAACCCAAAATCCCTATTGTATCTAAAGAGATTCAAGAAATCAGAATCGACCAATCCATTAAGCCTAACCGGGCACAAATGCAAACACACCAATTTCAAGACCAGGAAATGATTACCAGAAAGGAAAGGGGAGATTTTTTGTTGCTTATGCCACCAGAAGAGGAGAGTCCAGTGAAGTATCATGGGATTAAGATTGATATTGGTAAAGGGCATTTGATTTCTTATCCGGGTTCTTCTGGGGAAGCACCACGTGGCGGTGGCGGGGACCAGGTGGCTGCTATGATGGTGCCTGATGTGTCTCATTTGGGGTGGGGGCATTGGTATACTTTGAGAGAGCTTGAGGTAGCGACTAATTCTTTTGCTCATGAGAAAGTTATTGGCGAGGGAGGGTATGGGATTGTATACCATGGTGTTTTAGAGGATAATACTGAGATTGCTGTCAAGAATTTGCTCAATAACAGGTAGTCTATTGCAATTTTCATCATATGTTTATTTGTTTTGAACAGTATTTTTTTAAAAATTTTTTTAGCTCTAATCTAGAATTAATCCGTTTTTTAATTTTTAGCTCTAATCTAGAATTAATCCGTTGCGTTAATGTGCCATTTCCAGTGTTGCTATGTTGATGAATTGGTAAATGATAGTGTTCAAATATATGGTGATTGATAGGGGACAGGCTGAGAGAGAATTTAAAGTTGAAGTGGAAGCCATTGGAAGAGTAAGGCACAAGAATTTAGTAAGGTTGCTTGGTTATTGTGCTGAAGGAGCTCAAAGGTAGTTTCTTTTTGCCTTTTCAACGATGCTTCCTTGTTTCTGGATCCAGTAATTCTGGCATTTCAGAATGAAATTAGTAAGTCATTGCCAAAATAGGGTGGCTATTGTTTATTACCATATAGTTGTTTGTTTCCTTGTATTGTAGGATGCTCGTGTATGAATATGTGAACAGCGGGAACTTAGAACAATGGCTTCATGGTGATGTAGGGCCTTGCAGTCCTCTTACTTGGGAAATTAGAATGAAAATCATCTTGGGAACCGCAAAAGGGTATGATTCTATTGCACTTATAAACTGTCATATTGAGCTTCTATAAATTGATATCTTCATCCATGGCATGGGGGTAAAAAATGAACACTGATGCAGATTAACTTACCTTCATGATGGACTTGAACCGAAAGTTGTCCACCGTGACATAAAATCAAGCAACATTCTACTTGACAAGCAGTGGAATCCCAAAGTTTCAGACTTTGGCCTTGCCAAGCTCCTTTGTTCAGATAGCAGCTACATCACAACCCGTGTAATGGGAACATTTGGGTGTGTAGGTTCTCTCTGGGTGCTTACATTTGTTCTCTTAGTGTGTGGAGAAGTAATAATTTTTCTTGTGCTTTGGTAGATATGTAGCTCCCGAGTATGCAAGTTCAGGCATGCTGAATGAAAGTAGTGATGTGTATAGTTTTGGGATTCTTATTATGGAAATTATCTCTGGAAGGAACCCAGTGGATTACAGCCGGCCTCCAGAAGAGGTTCGCACCATATACCACTGTCATTTTGTGATGACATATTCAAATGAGCTAATCTAATGAAGTCTTTCCCCCCTTTTTGTTCTTCTAATTTGTTATAATTAAATGAATAATTTTCAGGTGAACTTGATCGATTGGCTTAAGAGGATGGTTAGTAACAGGAATCCAGAGGGGGTATTGGATCCCAAACTACCCGAGAAGCCTATTTTGAGGGCATTAAAGCGGGCTCTTCTTGTTGCTTTACGCTGTGTAGACCCAAATGCACAGAAACGACCAAAAATGGGCCATATTGTACACATGCTCGAAGCTGATGACTCCCCCTTCAGAGAAGTATGTATTTGATGTAGTTGAAAATCTTAATTCAAATCAACTTTTTGATAGTGTGCCATAATTTAGAGATGTCCTTATCAACACTATATTAAATCCTAAAGGTCAAGCTGGCATTACTACTTTGTTAAACCATTTTTAAACCTTGCCAAAATGGAGCAAGGACTGTAAATAATGAATGGCGCAGGTTCTGACTCAGAGCAGCAATAGTTTTTGGGAAGATTCAAGAGTTAATTGACTCCAATTTCCTTCATACATATTGGTTCGTTTATGAGTTTGCGTCCATGGTTTGATGACTTAATTCTCTTCCCTCCTTTTTCCTGCTTATTTGAGAATGGTTGAATTCTGTACCCACTACGTGTTATAAGACAAAAGTCTACTAATGAATTTATACTTTACAGCTATGTAATAGAAATATTAAATATTTCAATTTCTTCCGATCCTAATTTATTTTTCAAATAGCCTTGATCTCCTTGCTCATTCAAAGTTTGAATAGGTTCAGGACCGTAGAGGAGGAAGAGACCTGGGACACGCACACTGTGACAGTCCCAAGGATGGATTGGTAGAGAAGCAGGTGATGGAAATTAGTATGAAAGCGGCCGCACACTGATAAGGCAAGACAAAGACATCAAGAATACCGAGAAGAAATCTGTTATAGGGAGATTTATCTGAGCTAGATGAAATGGATAAAGAAATATTTTACTGCCTGCAGCTCCATCTAGATGCTTGCGGCCTTGTGCAAAAGGCCTACTACATTATCCAACTTTGTGGCCATGACTTGTGTTTCCCTCTATTAGTTATAGCTTCCGTGGCTGCGCAGTATACGGCTCCATATCAGGTTCAAATGTCAAAATCAAGGGCCTTTTGCTTAGAAGCTTTGAGGTCTGTCATGTAATTAACGCACGCTTTTGCTTGACTCGATCATCGTTGAAAAAAAAAAGAAAAAGAAATTGAAAGATTATGCCACGTTGCTACAAAGCATCTGAGCAAACTGATGTTAGATTTTTGATATCATTTGGTTGCAGAGAAAGCTCATTTAGTGGTCACAAACTGTCGAGTTAAATGCCGAAACTCCAGAAAGAAACTGGCAATGCTATTTAGAATTTCATTCCATTCAACATGAAAATTATAAACGTTTGGTGTATCAATTGTCAGCATCAAAGTCTGTATATTTAATGAATAGGACGACTTTTCCAGCTAGGTAGGTTGGGGTTGGATCTTATTTTCATTATTTAGTGTCCCTTGGCTTGCTAGTTGCTAGTTCACTATAGTTATGACTGTAATCCTAGCCGCTGGAAATGTTAGCCTTCTCTTTTTGCAATCTTTGGTCCCCTCCATATGCTTTCTGGTCTTGCCCTCGAGGCCATGGCACGAGGAAGCATCGGTGACTCATTTTCTTCTTCTGTAACTTGAAGCTGACTGGTGTTAACCATGGAAGGTCACCTCACCTCAGCTTAGCTAGAAGCCATGTACGGTCTTTGGCTAATTATCTTCCTGTTGGTAGACATTAATCGATTTAGCGAAGGTCACTTGTTTTGGACACTTTTAGCAGAAGACATCTACTCAATAAACAGCAACAAGTAGCTACATCATTTTTCCCGGTTAGAATCGCAACTGCTACAGAAGTTCGAGGACAACGTCAAATGGTGGGGGTTGACGAAGAAATTTGCTAACAGAAAACATCAATTTCTGTATTTGTGGAACCATAGTGAGGTTCCGATTGTCGATGAAACGGGAAGAAGGGAAGTTAGTTTGCTGACAGCCCACATGCATACCAGCTATATAATTCCTGTAAATGAGGGACATGCGCATGATTTTTCATTCAAATTGAAGTCGTTTTCTGAGTCCACAAGGTCCCATTTATGTTCTTTTCACATACAGCATTAGATGATGCCCTTGCTGTTCTGAGAAAGTACAAAATTAACTTCAACATCCATATCTCTGAAAGTGCTGATCAAAATGAGTTCCTTCTTAATTTTTCCAACTAGATTGCAAAACATTGACGTGTAGGTGGAGTTATTATCATGTCGACAGCCCAGAATGCTCATTCACAATTTATTTTAGAAAAAAATGGTTTTTAGGCATGATTATGGGACATACTTGAGTTCTAATTAAAAGTGAAATATACCCATTTTTTGGGTTAGGTTTTTATTGAAATCTATTTTCAAATATGAATGATATAATATGAATTATTAAAATATCTAAAATCAATCGTAAGTAAATTAGAAATTGATTTTAAAATATCAAAACCTATATATGTGTATAAATAGTCTTTGTCCCCTGTTGAAAAAAAAAAAAACTATTCTTTTTTTTCTCAAGGCCTATATATATATTTCAAGTGATTTTTATTTGAGTAATTTTTATTTTTATTTTTATTTTTTTATTAGTCAATTAATTTTTAATTATTTGATTAAAAAAATCAAATTTTGCACATGTTACTCTATGATTTTAATTTAGTTTAAAATTATTTATTGGTTGCATGTTATAAAACTAAATAAGATGAGTTTTATTATTTTTTACTAATTAAAGGACTAAAATCTGATGACATGTTATATCATCACTTGAAGAGGAATGAGGAAAAAAATATATTTTATTACTTAATGTGAGACCAGTCAGTTGTAATGTTTGTCTTATAATGTAGAAATATTATTTTGATAATATTAAATACGGATTAAGCTAAGAGGAGTCCAGCATCACATAATATGGTGCATTATGAGAAGCTTGTGAACATTATTTTGGTGGAGAGGATATATTATTTTGGTAGAAAGGATTTCACCATCATTTTACGTGGTACATATTAAAAAACATGATAAGTTTAATGTTGTAAATTTTAAAAAATCATTAATAAAAAATATATTTTTATTTTATTATCTTGCACTTAGTAAAATTCTTGACAGAAAATATGCAAAAGCTGTCAAATAAAGAGTTTAACATCACTATAATAGAAGTTGTTAACAGATAAAATAGTAATGATTTTGTGTGCAAGAATTAAATCTTGAATGAATTGAACAATATATTATATGATATGTATAACTTAAATGATAGTTTTCTAAGTCACTGTGACAATTCTTTGATTTAAAGTACAAGATTGAGGACATTGGTTTAAAAACTATTCTTAATTGACAAATGTTTTGACTTCAAAATAGTTAATTGAAGGACAATTATGAATCAAGCTCAAGATTTTCAACTCATCCTATGTAATATTAATGTTGAAAGGATTGTTTTGAATGAATCTTTGTAAATAGCTACTATTATTAAGACGTTGTCAATATCTTAGAAGAACATCAAGAAATACCTTAAGTGAAAAGAAATGAGAATTGAAAATCTAATTATGAGGTTAAGGATAAAAAAGAATAATAAATTATCTAAAGAGAGCAAGTTTCTTTTTATGGCTCCTAGGGTAAATATTTTTGAGCAAGTGAAGAATTTCTATAGAAAAAACAACCAAAAGAATAAACTTGTTTTAAAGAGTAAACACATTGCTAAGAACTTTAATGATAAATAATTTCATTGTAACAAGGTTGGACATCTAGTCAAGGATTGTAGATGTATACTTTAGCAAAACAATTTTAAGAAAAAAATGGCTACACAAGCTAATACACTAAAATGAATGAACTTGTTTTAAAGAATAAACACATTGCTAAGAACTTTAATGATAAATAATTTCATTGTAACAAGGTTGGACATCTAGTCAAGGATTGTAGATGTATACTTTAGCAAAACAATTTTAAGAAAAGAATGGCTACACAAGCTAATACACTAAAATGAATGACTTCTCTAAAAATATATTATAAATAAATTTGTTATCTTTGAGGTCAATTTTATGAACAATTCTGAACTACAAAACATGTTTTTGTAGAAAGGTTGTTCAAGAAATAAATGGTGAACCAATTATAAATGAATGACTTTTCAATCTCAAAAATATAGGGTATTGAGAAAGCCATAGTAAATATAACTTTTTAGAAATTTTTTAGCCTCAACAATATGCTATATGTTGTTGACAATAAAAAATTCTAGTCCATTATTTAGCCAACATGATTTTAAAATAGTTTTTGATGAGTTACACATAAAGAGTAAGATGCTTATTGATAAGAGGTATTCATGTGATGATCTTTTAAAAATAAACGTAATGATTATTGTAATCATGATTAAAATTATAATAAAATTGTTTGTTCCTTTTATTTGCTAGATTTTATGGCATAAGACATGGTAAGTTAGGATATGTAAATTATAGTTCTATGCAAAAATTGATAAAACTTGAATTGTTACTAACTATGGTTTTTTTGAAAAATAATAAGTGTGAAATTTATATAGAATTAAAAATCCACAAATAATTTATTTTTAAACAATTAAAAGTAATTTATCTTTAAGCAATTAAAAGTAGTAGAACTCTAGAGTTAATGCACCAGGATATTTGGATATTTATAATTTATGTAAAATAAAGGAGAAAAAAATGTTATGTTACTTTATAGATTACTGTACAAAGTATTGTTATAATTATTTGCTAATCAAAGAAGATAGAAGCAATAAAATGCAATAAAGATGGAGAATACAAGTATTTTTTAGTGAATTTTATTTTTAAAATGATATTATCCAACAAACTGTCACTACTTATTTACCTCAACAAAATGATATTGTTAAATATAAAAATTAAACTGTGAAACAAATGATGAATGCTATATTGATAAGTTTAAAAATACCTCAAAACTTGTGTAAAGAGTCGATTTTAAATTTTGATTGCCAAATCCTTTA
>NW_011500344.1:154561-176586 GCF_000495115.2 Populus euphratica
ATATATAAAGAATGTATCTCACTAGAAGTTGGAAAAGATATCATAGAAGTTGTGAAAAGAAAGAAGACCTTCCTATAAATACTTAAAGTGTAAGGGTGTTTTCTTAATGTGATGATATCTGGTTTTAAAAAGATCAAGATAGAACCTAAAATTATAGATTATATTTTTATTTGTTATGTTTATAATAGCAATGCATATTAATTTTTATATACTAATCAAGTATTGAGGGTATTCAACCTAATATAATAATAGAATAAATGAATGATATATTTTTTAAAAACTTGTTTCCTTTTAAAAAAGCACAATAAATTCATTTACTTGAAATGATGAATAGAGTAAATTCAAGCAATCATTATTAAATAGATGATGATGAAATTAAGTTGAGAAGTAGTGAGAGGAAAAAACATGAAAAATAAAGTCTAGATTTTCTAATTTATTAGTAAAAAAAGAGTTTTAAAGTCACTTTATAATAATGTCTTGACCCAAAATATTTTTATTGGAAGAAGACATTTAATATCAAAATTGATTTTATCATGCAAAACCATATATGAAAACTAATGAATCTTATATATGGAACCAAGCTATTAAGCTATAAATAGATTTTTTTTTTTAAAAAAAAGAAGATAAAAACTTTTAGGATCATTGAAAAACATAAACCAAAACTTGTTTAAAAACTTTTAGAATCATTGAAAAACATAAACCAAAACTTGTTAAAAGATTCAAACAACAATTAAGTATGAACTATTTTGATATATATTCATCTATGTTAAGAATAACTTCTATATTAATATTAATAACTATTATTACTATTAACAAACTTGAAAATACATCAAATAAAAGTAAAAAAAATAAAACTTTTCTAAATAGTGACCTTGAGTTTGCAGTCTGCAATCACAGCTATGCTGAGTCTGATGAAATGGAACTCAATCATGGAGGCCATAAACCAGAACGCAGGTTTTGAGGGAAATGTATAATTTTGTTTAGGATAAACTCATTAATGCTACTCCACACATCAGATTCATCTGCTTCAACATAATTTGCTAATTAATGGTTTGCCACGCAACGACAAATCAATGCCAATAATCGTCAAATAATGCCGCGTGTATGATGGATAATATTATGATACGAGGACAACTTAGGACAAAAAATATTTCTAAATGAGCAAATCAGCATAATTACAATCACAGCACGAGAGTCATTATCGAAATTGCCCCCAACAACCACCATAGTTGGACTGGTTTGCTATCCATAGATGCAATGTTGGAGGGAATTTGTGAGTCTCCCCCAGAAGCAGCAGCAGCAGGTGGAGGGGGAGCAGCTGGTGGAACATCACATGTACCAAATGTAGCGTTTGCCTGCCCATGAATGACACAATATTATTGGAGGCATTAGAAGTTAATCATGATAGGTAGATGGGAAATTGGTATGAGATATGACTGACAAGCAAACCCTAATTAATAATATAATTGAAGCAAATAGTGGTGGTGACATACTCTGCAATAGGCAATATTGTCACATCCACAAGTAAGGTGTCCGTTTGCTTCATCCACAGCTTCTGGGGCTCCCCCACCATCACTCCTCTGGAACAACAAATCAAAAACATCAGTTGGTAAACTACTTTGCAATTCCATTTCCTGTGATTAAAGTTTGTTGCAACGCAAATCAACAAAGTACCTGATAAAAATCAACAGTAATGAAGTTTGGCCAACGTTTGCCAGCTGCTTCATAGCAAGTGTTGGTCATGCTAATTAGTGGAGCTGAATTGTCCAAGCAAACTTCACTTGCATTTGGATTAGTTGGAAAGTAATTCTGAAGAACCAAGGATATCGTTTTTGTGTTCATAGGAGATGATTCGGCTCGATTTGGACATGAACCTGCTTTCATCCCATCATCTCCATCTGCATTATTCAAGTCACCGTCAAATGATTTAAATGACCTCATACATATCCACATCAGCCATGTTTTGTCAGGCTCCTAAAACTGAAACGTTTGACCTTCACAGGCACAGAGAAATCACATAATAAGCTTTTTTCCCCTGTATTTCTCCTTGATTAGTTAATGATGATACTTTTTGACGGGGCATGAAGATGGAACTTACATTGATTTTCTACTACATATTTCCAATTGTAGGCAATTCCTTCAGTAGCCTCTTTATTTGATTTGGAAGTGAAGACCACTAAACGCTGATTCTGCTGGACCATTTCATCAACAGTTGGCCAATCTTCACCATTTTTAGGCATCTTTGATACAGGAAACCAATAGCTGCCTAGGCCAGATGCATTAAAAACCTTGGTCAAGCCTTGTGGGGATGTCACATAATCCTCAATAAAAATAGTGACAATCTCTGATGGATTTGCTGCCAAAAAGGTTTCAATCTCTTTCAACACATCAATCGCAGGTTGCTGGAGATAATCATGGTTAGTTCACAGTCAATATAAAAGAGAAAATCACTCTTTCGAGCACGAAATAGATGCCAGTAAAAGTTAAGCAACATTGAAGGATCAACATACGAAAGCTGTGTAGTTGTAACAGTTGCCGTTGAAGGAGTGACATAACCAGATGTCATTCATGAAATCATACATATCTAGCATAAGTCCTCGAACCCCATTCTACAAGAAAGTTCAGCTCTCAGAAAAAAATAAATAAATAATGTCAATTGTGAAAGCTTAAAAAAGGGAAGGAAAATGTGGCGAAGATCATTTCATATTTAGCTTAGTAAGCATTAAATTAATAGTTTAGTTATCTGGAATGGTCATCAGCTTAATCCAAGACTCTAAACAACAAAGCCCAGCTTAATTTTCTAGCAAAGGACAAAAATCATAGCTAGGCCAACCAGGCAATGCAAACATGCAGCATCATCAATAGTGCATGCCGATCCCCTTTGCCTTTATTTTGATAGTTGTATACCAAACCAGTTTCCCTACAAAATCAACACATTCCCTCTTTATCTCTTGGAATCTTATAAGCCTGTTTAGAAGTTATGATTATTTTTTAAAATATTTTTATTAAAAAAATATTAAAATATTATTTTTAATATTAGTGCATTAAAATAGTAATAAAATTTAAAATAAAAAATAAAAAAATTAATTAATAAAATTTAAAAAATATTAATTTAAAATAAAAAATAAAAAAAATTAATTATTTTTTAAAACACTTTTAAAACTAGAAAAAAAACAGTGCAATACAGATATCAATATTTGACACCATACCCAAGTAAGAAAAAAGAAAAATACGGCGGAATATGGCAGTCCAACATAAAGAAGAAAAGGTAAACTATCCTAAAAAGTCAAAAAGAGAAGGGTTCTTCCATTTTTTCATCTCCAAGAATTGAAAATGTCAAAAACCAAATGCAGAGACTGAGAATCTTACCTTAAGTTGACTCGTAACCGTGTCTTCTTGATTTCTATTTGAGATCAAAACAGTACCCGTATCTGATTGAGCATTAGTTAGAGCAAAAGAGTTGTGTGTCGTTAACCATGAATACTTGTTGAATGCCAGACCTTTGGCCTAACCAAATGCAAATCTTTTTTCATCAAAACATTAAAAATCACAAAATTAGAGTAGCAGTTAAACACCAAAGGAATTAAAAAAAAAAAGGACCAACTTTCGATGTTGGACTTAATGGCTGGATCTTGGTGCATCTCTGTCGGGTATTTCCATTAGCAGAACAACTTTGACAGCTTAATCCGGCATCACAGTTGCTGTTAGATGAACATGTCTCCCCTATCTGTTTAATTGATCATAGAAATCAAGAACATGAAATAAACACGTGTTTCTCTTTCCGGTCAATGAAAGATAGCTAATGATAGTAACTTGGGCTACTAAGAAGGAAATTAAGACCTTGAGACAGGAAGAACAGGCGATGAAGAGACAAAGGAGAATGAAGAGAAGTTGGATGGGGAGAAGATTAGAGAAAACATTTGATCCCTGCCAAAAAAAAAAAAAAAAGGGAAACGAAAGGGAGAAGCAAACAACAAAATATGTTATACACAAGAAAATATACAGAGATGAGTGGGTTCTGATGAAGAAGATTTGAGCTTGCCTTCATTTCCGGATGTCGCTATAATATCGAGAGAAGCAAAGAGAGGGAAAGAAACGGATAATTGGGGGGCTGTGAGTATTTTTATAAAGATTCAAGAACCCGGGCCTTGGGGCGATGACAGGAAAATGGACAGAAGATATGAATTTGGTGGTAAGAGAGGGAAACAAGACCTGGTCGTTAGGTTAGGTGTAACTTCTTTGTCATCTAGTGTCTGGATGTTTCGTTTCGGTTTCTTCTATTTCTTCTATATATTTTTCACCTATTTTTAGTGATTTATGCTAAATTAGTAATAAAAAAAACTCAGCTTGCGATTCATTCTTGATTTATGCCAAATGTGGGACACGGTTCATTAAAAAGGAAATAATAAAAATGCATGCTGGCAGCCCGAACATGTATTAAATAGAATTTTCTTAGGTTCCTAGCCACCTCTTCTCAAATACTTTTATCACCATATGATGATTTTTTCCGTGGAATAATTTACACATCTTCATTTTGAGTTTGAATACAATGAGTGTGTGTGTAGTCTTATTCTTTGCAGCTTCTTTGATTTATATATTTGAATTTTTCCAAGTTCTTACTTTTCTTGAGTGCAAAAGCATCAAAGACGACTTATGCCAAACAATTGAGATCATAAGAAAAATATAATTAAAAACCATGATGAATGTTGACATTTAAAGCCGTTGTTTGAATGGTGGTATAAGAGCATGCAAGTGTTCCTGCTCATGCAATTTTCATAGAATGACTTTAATTTGTTATCCTTTAATTTCCAATAAGCAAGAACAAAAAGAAGAAGAGAAAGTGTGAACCTATCATTTCAGCAGTCCTCCATTCTAGAAAGAAGGTTAGGATGGAACAATTCTACGATAAGATGTTGGGAAATACTTTCTTTAATGATTAATAGAACTAAAACTAGTTAACAAAGGCCACACGAAAAATAATAAGTTGTTGAGTTGAAGGTTTTTATTTTATTTTATTTTATTTTTAATTAACATGTTTTCTATATTTGTTTTTTTTTTTTAGCAAAATAGCATATTTCAAAACATAATTAGAGAAATAACTTAGTTACGCGACTAATGGTGTCTAATTATATTAGACTATATCTAATAATTCCTTGATTATATAAAAACCAACTTATATGATTTTTTTAGGGTTTAATTGTAAACACAAAGAAAATTAGTTTTTGTATTCAATTGGGTCTTTAATTGGAAAGAATTTATGTTTGGGGATTAAATTATAATTTTAGAAAGTTAATTTGATCAAATCAAGGGTCAATGGATTAAATTATAATTTTAAAAAGTTAATTTGATCAAATCAAGGGTCAATTGCATAAATATCAAAATTTGATAGGTAATTAGAGACTTGATTGAAGAAATTCAAAATCAAGAACCAAATTGTAAAAGTCATGAGACTTCAGGCACTTAAATTAGCAAAATTTGGGATCAAATTAAAAATAATTAAAAGTTTAATAGTTAATTGAGGGTTAATTTGCATAAATCAAGAACCAAGGACCAAATTAAAAATGCACTACACTTTAGGGGTGACAATTGAGTTTGAAAAGGGTGGAATTGCATGAAATTAAAAGTTGAAAAGTAATTATAGATGCAATTAAAAGAAATTGAAAGAACATGGACTGAAGTGAAATTTATCAAATACCAAATTAAAAATCCTAATGTTTAGAGTCTAATCTGGATGACACATCACTTAGATTTAATAAGAGATCGAATGACATATCATTCAACTACTATTCATCTTCTCTCTTTGACAGTTTTGACGATCGAGTAGACATCTTTAGGCGAATGAATATGATGTCTCCACCCACTTTAGGAGATTTAACTACTACCATTTGACTGAGAAACACCCATTTCACAAAGATCAGGTACTCTCATTAAATACTTACATTCTATTTTCTTCAACAAACATAACAACATCTTGTCTCTAATTAGCCATCATTACATTGATAAATTCTAGGCTAATCAAGTTGGCACCTTCAAACAAATAAATATGAACCTGCAAACTTCCTAATCAATCAAAGTTAGATCCAAACAAAAGGTGTGCAGCGTCTCTACCAACTTTAAATAGTCTTCAACGATGATGATGTTAAAGTCTCTTCGATGAAGTCTCGAAAATAATCAATCCAATCAACCTTGATTGTGACACACCTACTTTACAAAACCATTGCTTTTTTTTTAGTGTTCACACTTCAAGCCTTTTCAATGAGTTCTTATTTGACCATATTTCTCTCAAGATCAAAAGGCTAGAAATAACTTACTAGTCTCCAAGTTTATCAAAACCACCAAAATCTACAAAATCAAGTTTGTTGCAAAATGACCATTGTAAAACTAGCAAGGTAAGAAGCTTACAACTGTAAATACATACCCAAGACTCATTTATTTTTTATTAGAGGGAAAATCATTGATAAATAATAATTAGTCCTTGATTAACTCCATAAAAAGCCCTAGCAAAGCCCTATAATTATCTTGAAAATCAAGAAGGGAGGAGAAGTTAAAGATGTTTTTGGAATTCATTAGAAATCAAGTTTATTACTTAGCATATAAGAGCTAAAGGGACAAGTTAAAGATTGAGAAAAATGTTTGGCTATTCTAGGGTTTTAATTTTGAACCAAAACCTATTTTGATAAAATTATGATGTGTGAGGGATGAACAAAGTGAATGGGTTCTAAATTATTAATCCTTGAATGATTTCCAACATGTTAATATCTTTAGATTATTCATACCAGGTCTTGTTTAAGAGTCATGTTGCTAGGTTTATATTGAATTTTCTTCGTGTTCTTTATTTTTCCTGGGCTTTGATTTGTTTCAACCAAAATATTTTGACTTTTTATGTTTTTTAAGTTTGATTCATTTTGGATTCAAGTTTATATTCTGGGTTTTTTTTTTAAATCAAACCAATGGACTTCAATTTGGTTTCTGGTTGAAACAGAGGTGTCGAGTTAACCCAGTCGGGTTAAAATTGGGTCATATGGTAAGGCCCTTTTTGGTTTGCCACTTTGATAAAAGGAATTTTGTTTTAAGGTGTGTGTTTTACAAGCATTGTTGTATGCCTGTTTTGGCGGTTTTATTATAAAGAAAATTGAGTCTTTGTCTAATAAAGCTTAAAAAAATAATATAAAAAATAAAAACCAAACATTTCTTAAAAAAAAATATAAAAAGTTTTTTTGTATACAAAAAAAAATCCTTAAGAATACTTGAGCATTTTGTTTTAGAAAAAAACTAAAATACTTTGACATGTTTTAAAAAAGGTGTTGCATGGATTTTACAATAAGTTTGTATCATTTCAAAGGATTTTGACTTATATTTTAAAAATATTCTAAACTTATTTTTGAAAAGAAAATATTATTCACTTTTAAATAAAAATAAAAAAAAAACTTAAAAGGGGTTAATATCTACTATATTGGTGTATATATATGGGTGTATCAACTTCAAGATCTCAAATGAATCAAAATTCTTATAAAACCCTTATATAAGTATCTTGACATTCTAGTGGATGCATTTATTGTAATTGTATATAGATTATGGTTGAACGATGCACTTTGTATTCTAATGAATTTGTTATATGTCATCATTTCACTCCATTAGTTAATTAAGGCTTGGTTTGGAATATTTATCTAAAATTCAACTCAATACTTACACCTATATTTCTATGACTCAAAACCTAGTAATTGCATACCATTTTATTAGTCTTACTAGCATCCTTAAAATCAAGAACAAGAGGTCTTATGAATTGAAGTTGGTTTATTAGCTTACCAAACTCATTTTCTTTAAAGACGCCAACTAAATCCAAAGTAATATTTTCTTTATGTTCTCATCACTTGATTTAGATTCATTATTAATATATATACAATCAAACACACACACACACACACACACATATATATATATATATATATATAATTTAAGTACTAATGTTAAATTCAGTTTAGTTGACTATGTTGCGTATATAGTCTTTTAAGCATAGACTTGAATATACTTGATCCTAGAGGAATAACATACTCATTTAGTGTTACTATTTAAGTACAGTTTTATGATAAACAAGAATGTTAATAATCTTGCTCCAGGATAACCTTTTTTTTATGGAAGGAGAATGTCAAACCCATGATTAGCACATTCAAGAAATGAGTCTATTTTTTTTTTTACTTAAAGCAATGGAACAAAAGTCTATTTTTTTTTTTTTTACTTAAAGCAATGGAACAAGAGTAGTTTTCGCCCACCAACTAGAGCTTTGTATACAAACGGTGCTCTATATAAATTGTATTTATATTTTATTTGTTTATTTGCTAATTTTTTATTTCTTATAGAAAGATATTTATAGTCTTTTCAAATATAGGCCTGCCTCGCTAAGTGTTTGGAGGTTGAGCTTATACAATATACTTGAGCCAATATTAAATATAAAGGGAGCCTTCAATCTTGTTGGTGTACGAGGGAGACATAAGTGAAACTAAAAGCCTAACTTTGAATCTCCCAAGAATTTTTATTAGAAAATCATGTAGGAGAAAAATACTTAAGCATTACAATTAGCGACAATTAACAAGAACCTTTGGAATGTAGACCAATATGTTTTTTCTATTCGTCAATAAGTTGAAGAACTAGAATTAGCATATACAAGTTTAGAAAGTGAGAGTAACTAGGCTTGTATGAAGGCCAAGGAAACCTAGATTGTAATTTCTTGGTTGAAGGCTCTTAAATATTCTTCTAAGAAGCTCCTAGCCATGTACGAATGGACAAATGTTTTGCTAACCATCATAGTGAACAAGTTAATTGATATAATGAGTAGAGTTTATTTTTTTTAATTTGTCCCTAGGGATCCAAGTCGACTTGTCTTAGATCTTTTGTTCTTCATTTATAAAAATATAAGAGAATGCACTTGAAGGGAAGGGAATTGATTATGAAGGACCTTGCATAATAAGACCATATTGGATAGTCTGGTCTAGTACTACTATTATGAGGAAGGGAGATTCATGATTTGAAGTTCGTCAGGTAGAATCCCATAACATAGGCCTTTTTGGTAAAGACAATTTGATTTTGCTTATTGTATACCTTTTTTATGATTTTTTAGCCCATTCTTGTAGGGGTTTTAACAATGTATACCAAATATTACTCAATCTAGGTTTATTTTATACTACCTTATCGCTATTGTCATGTTCATTTATGTTTTTCTTTTATTAAACATTAAATCCTTTATGATGTGGTTATTGTGCATTAAAATGGTTGGCTAACCCAGGTTTCTTGCATAGAAAAGCATTTTTAGCTCGTATAAAAGCTATTGAGTTTTTGTCATGTAAGATCAAATATTTAAGTTTGACTGCAATGGTGTCTCCTCAACTTGAGCTAGAGTTAGATTATCCATTAAGTGAAGTAATCTATGTCTATTGAAAGGCTTTCTAAGGAGTTTAACTTATAGACCGAGTGTAAGGATTATAATTTTTTTTCCTAAAGGTTAAACTTGTTTAGTAGAGGTGATTCTTTTGATTGATGAATTTTATATGCTTAGACCAATCCTATACTTCGCTTAAACAATAAGTTATTTCAAGTCATGATAGGATAAGGTAGGGCATTTTGTTATAGTTGGTCATGAAGATGCTTTTACATGAAAAAGGATGTTCCTATAGAGGTTACCAGCCATAAAGACATCTTTCTATAGAAAAGGATGGATCCTATAGAGGTGACCAACCATAAAGACATCTTTCTATAGAAAAGGATCTTAGATTCTTTAGAGGTGACTAGTCATGAAGATATGTTTGCATGAAGAAGAATTTTGAATCCTTTAAAGGTGATTGATCATAAAGACAAGCTTCTATTAATAAGGATTATGGATTTTTTGAAGGTGACCATACAAAGATTTGTTTACATAAAGAGTTTATAGTAAGTCTTTCATGGTAAGAAAAGTAAGATAAGTAATTAATACCATATTTGGGTCAACCCAATATTGTTTGTGGTAGCCTAACTATAGGAAGTGAGAAATAAAAAGAGTCCTTTAATGCCTATTTAGGACACACGTAGTTAGATATAGAAGCACAAAGTATTAACTAGTTAGATCTCGTAAATAATGAAATGGATTTCATGCTTTTGGTATAGCATGCTTCTAACAGAGATATAGATTGTTCCATAATGTTTGTCTTTTCATTTCCATTTAAATTGTCTAGACTAGATGATTTTGTCCCTAAAACATCATCATACAATTGTACAAAGACTAATTACATAGAAAATGAACACAGTTAATGAAACAAAAATGGATGTTACTAGCTTTTTTATGGTATTGATTTGAATCAATTATATTGCTAAAGCATACTAGACCTGTTTATATTTCTAATGATGTTACTAGCTTTTCTTGATTTATAGTGGGGTTTTGTATTCTCTCTTTGTTTTCCTTGATTCTTTAGGGTGAAAGTCGACCTTAAAAACCCATAATCAGCATAAAGGTATAAATTCAATGCTCCATAAACTAAATAGCATTGTCCTCTAATTTATTGTTATTCCATCATATCAATTAGAGAAAAATATTGAAGAATTTGTGTGATGATGAATGGGATATTGATTCATGCTTGTAAAGCATAATGTTATATAAATTTATTGTACAAGATGGAATGGACTTCTTAAGATTGGTAACAAAAATGGTGTTGTGAACTTTGCAGCGAAGCTCATATTTTACTACACTGTTTTTGGTTTTTGTTGTCCATGTTACATTAACATCTCTATATCTATCTTACTATTAGCTCAACATGGCTACTGGTATTGTAAGCATTAAGCCACTCTATTTGGTATTGCGTTTCAATTAGGAATTGGTTAAAATTTCAATCTTTTTGTTTAAAATTAATATTTTTTTATGTTTTTAAATTATTTTGATATACTGATATTAAAAATAAATTTTAAAAATAAAAAATTATTTTAATGCATTTCCAAGTTAAAAGCATTTTGAAAGACAATTGTTACCACACTTCCAAGCACCTTCTAAACCCCCTCGTTATTTATCTACATAAAAAAAGGTTTTTTTTACTTGTTTCCATTAATATTTGTTGTAGTTTGTTACTTATAGATAAATGTTGGAGTGAGGCAAAGCAGAGTGGAACAACATATAGTGAAAATAACACCCTTGTGGTACGGTAAAAGAGTATTACTAAAAAATTCTTATTACCCCTTAGGTGATTGGACTTTTGGGTGGTTAGGCTCCTAACTAAAAAGGCCATTATCAAGTCCAAATTGTAGCAACAACAAAGAAGCCCGAATCTGTCTTCCAGCCCGAGCACTGTTCGGTATTTTGGTCATATCTGGAGTTCTAGAAGTCAAAATAATCTGAATTCTTTACCTTAAAAAACTGACATAATTTTCTACAACTTTTATATTTTCAAGTGGTTTCAATTCTGACGTTATCAATGACATTTGTCCAAATGAGCTGAAGTTTTTACACAAGAAAGCTGAGACAATTGCCTACAACTTTCATGTTTGCAACTGGCTCCAATTTTGACGTTATCAATGACGTTTTGGGCAGACAAGAGAAGATAAGGATTGTCACCAAGTCAAGAGTTGGCCACCCACTCATCAATTAGTCATCAAATCAATAGTTCCTAATTTTGGCCTATAAAAGGAGGCATTTGCCATGCATTTAGGCATCTTGGTTTCCAGATCAAGATCATGCTCTTCCTTTCTCTCTTTGTATTTTTTGTAATGTTTATGCTTTGCTTTCATTAATATCAAGTTTATGCCTTTCATTTCCTTTCCTTTACTTAGTTAACTTTTATCTTGTTTATGTTCTTGTTTTGTTTATTTATTTTTCTTTCTTTCATTATGTCTAGCTAAGTTAGTTATGTCAAGGTGAAAAGGTTACACTAATGGTGTAAGAATAAGTATAGTGTAAACTTAATATGGACTTTAATGTTTGATACTAATATGTTTTGTATTTGTTATCTTGTTCACTCTTTAATACTTTGCTTGTTAAATGATTAATCTTGATTTATGTTGTATAACAGTTGGTACAACAAATGCTTGGCACTTTCATAGTTCATACTGTATGGTATAACCGACACCTGAGCTATGAAAGGAACTTGATTTGTTGTTAACATAAGTTATAATCATGAATGCCTGACAACATTTACAAGTATTAGCATAATTAAATAAGATAATTAATGTAATTATGTTAACAATTGGTAATCTGATTGGAACCTCCTTTGTGTGTGGTTTTTATTTGAGTAATAAGAGTTTATACTATATTTGTTTGATATATTATTAATGGATCCTCTAACCTTAACATTTGTTGTTATCATTGTTTAATCCTTACATTAATATTTCATTTCAAAGTTCTCATCAACTTTTTCTTCTTCTGTACTACTACTATTACTACTACTATTATTATTACTAGTATTATTACTATTACTATTATTAGTAGTATTATTAGTATTATTATTGTTATTGTTGTTATATTATTATTATTTATAATTTATACAATTAACCTCCCTATGGTTCAACCTCGGTCTTGCCGGGTTATTTATTACTTCGACACTCTTGCACTTGGGACAAAAATATCAATTTTTTGGTCGTATCAATTATCACAAGTTTTTTACAACAATTAGCATCAAAACCTGTCTACGATGTCAATGATTTCTTCTCCAAAATTCAATATGGTTAAGTTTGATGGATTTGGAAATTTTGGATTATGGCAAAGAATGATAAAAGATATACTGGTCCAATAAGGCATGATGAAGGCTTTATATGAAAAACAACTGGAAGTTATGAATGACATATATTGGCAGGAATTAAAAGCGACGATTGTGGCAACTATTAGGCTTTGTCTACATGATGATGTGATGTATCATGTCATGGATGAGGAATTGCTAGTGAAAGTTTGGGAAAAACTAAAAAGTCAACATATGTCCACATCATCGTTAAACAAACTCTATCTTAGGCAAAAATTGTTTGGTCTTAAGATGTCGGAGGGCACAAATTTGAATCAGTATATTAATGTGTACAATTAGATTATTAATTATTCGAATGAAATTGATATGAAATTCGACGATGAAGATAAGACGTTGATGTTATTGAATTCCTTATCTACTTCCTTTACATTCAAAAATGTGGTTACAACTCTAATGTGGAGGAAGGAAACCCTTGTACTAGAAGAGATCACAAGTGTCCTATTAAGCTTTAATTTAAAAAAGAAAGCTAGCGATGAAAATTCACAAGACAAAAGACTAGTGGTAAGGAGTAATCAAAAGTGTAGGAGAAACAAATCCTGGAATGAATTGAGAAACAATAAAGTTTGGTCCAAATCTAGGAAAAGGAGGGACATATAGTGTTATAAGTGCGAAAAAAACAAGGCATATAAAATGAGAATATCCTGAGAAAAAAAAGAAGGAGATACAGAGAACAAAAATGGTTTATCAAAGTCTATGAATATAGTGGAAACAGACTGAAAGATCGGCGATGGAGATATGATTTATATTTCATCTAGTTCAGATCATCTCATAAATTCTTGGACATTGTTTTCAGTATATTCTTATAATATGAAATTAAATAAATATCGGTTAAATATCTACAAGTTTGTTAATTTTGATTCAGTTCTAATGGGTAATGATAATCCAAGCAAAGTTTTAAGAATATGGAATGTTAAAATTAAAATATTTAATGGTATTGTTAGAATTTGTGTGATGTTAAACATATTCTAGATTTGATAAAGAATTAAATTTCATTACTCACTTTATAGACCATAAACCATAAGGGGTTGGATTTCAAGTTTAAAAATGGAGTATTGAAGCTAAATAAATGTGTTATGACAGTAATGAACGGATATAAATTATTAGGAGATATTTTTAGATTACTATGTACAGTAGTCATAGATGGAGTTGCAGTAAGAGGTATACTTTCAAACACATTAAATCTTGTGTTTCTTCTGCAATATTCACCAGTAATTATTATAGTATTTTCACAATAATATTTAAACTAGCAAGCTAGGTTTTGCAGGCAACTAAAGTTCTATCAATCAAGAAACAATATTCATATGGCAACCAGGTAAAATGAGTAAATCTGCCAAAAAAAAAAGAAAGAAGAGGCAACTGGCAAAGTACCTGTAGTTGATTGTCAGAGAAGATTTTGGACCCATTAGAATAAGAAAATCAAATAAAATGCATGCAGGATTCGTCGGTGGGATTTCTTATTAATTTATTTTTCTAACCACGAGACTAGATTCATGCTTAAATAAATTCATTGTCCGCTTCTTTTCTCTTTGTAAATCAAGAAATTTGTTTTTCTTTAAAGAAAGGAAATAAAAATGAGCAAGGGAATCCCACATGAAGATCCTGTATGTTCTTCACAAACATCCAGAAAATTAAATTAGATTTTATGTTTGATTGTATTTTATAAAATATTTTACATGAAATATTTTATAAATTTCTCCATGTTTATTATTTCTATAAAATATTTTTCCATATTTATTTCTTGCAAGGTATTTTTACAAAAAAACTAATCAATAAAAAAATATTTTACAGTCATCCTTTAAATTTAATTTTTTTTTGTTGGGAATTATTTTCAATTCATAAAATATCTTATGAATAGTGATTAACTTACTAAATTTTCAACTATTTTTATATTTCTATTATCATTATCATTATTTTTCCATCATTACTATCTTGAATATAAAAAAATATTTTTCAAGTCAAATATTAAAAAATATCTTGTGTATAAAATATTCTTTTTATTTTTAAAATATTTTATGGTAAATAATAGACCCTTAATGAAACCAATCAATAAAAAGGGCACCAAATAGCTTGGTAAAGTTGCTTGTGGTTGTAGCTTTAAGCCAATCTGAGATAAAATCTAATTTACCTCTAGATTTGTCTGTGGGCAGTCAGATTTGTATAAGCAGCAAGCAGGGCTCAATCCGGACTGCAGGTGCTTAGGCAACGCCGCCCGATCGACCTGAGTTTTTCGAGACTTTGCTTCGAACTTATGTTTAGATTTCGGGCTCGTTTTAGCTGAGTGCAAGAAATCCATTCTTAAGAACTTGGAAACGCGTAGAGCCTACGAGAGTTCTCTGTCCTTTTCGACCTAAAAAATAATAAAATAATTTCAACGCAAAGGAAAGTCAATATAAGTTGTTGTGACCAAACATGTTGCCTGATGTAAAGGCCCACGTGTGCACTATAGTATTTCAATGACCGCATGCTCCAAATGGCCATGCGTCCTTCTCAAATCAATGGGCATGTTCCCTCGTGTAAAATGTGGAATATATTCGGGACCAAATAAATTTTAATAATAAATAAATAAATAAATTATTGTTTATACCATGCCACTGATTGATGCATTGCTTTCAACTTTCCATCTGATCTACTATGAAGTTGTACGGTCCCATCAAATCTTCTTAATCATTTATATTTTTTTTTCTTCTTTTAAATGGGGTTACGATTATGGAAACGACAGAGGTGGTGGTGACAAAACTCTTCAGCAAACGCCGCCGGTCGTGAACAAACTGCGGTGACTTTCTTGGCCTGTTTTCACATAGAATACTTGGTCTCTTTCGGCGTTGCCTCAGTCTTCGGATTGGGAGAGAAATTACCACTGCTGTTCCTGACGAATGCCATTGGGTCACGACGGCGGTGCCCACCAAGGTATCTTAGAGAACAATTTCCAGGATGCTTCCCTGATTCTTCATCAGGTCTAACAAGTTGGGCCTTTTCCCATTAGAAGACGGAAAGAAATAAAATATTTTTTTTTCTCACTGGCAACAGAAAAGTTCCTAATTTAACCAAATTGGCAATTTCACATCGGATTAAGAAAAAAGAAAAGGAAAATACTTTCGAATCTAGTCAATCGATCTTACTAAATTCTCTCCTAACATAGAAAAGGAAGAATCAAACCTAAAAGCTTTCTTTATGCCTCTAGAAAACCCAGAAAAAGATTACATAGCTATCATTTGCAGGGCAGAGATTCATGCCCTCGACTGTTAAAATAATTATAATTTTTTTTTTATGACAACCATATTCAATAATAGCAGCTGTAAGGGAAAAAAGAGGGATCAACTTTCTTGGTGAAGCAATTAAATTGTATTTCAAAGCAAAAAAATTAGAAAAATCTGTACAGGGAGCTCAACCCGTTGAGCCTTCAATCGTGACTGTAAAAAAAAAAAATTAAATGAATAATATCAACAGGTCGATGTTAATGAAAAGTTATCTTCCCAATTGCTTGAATCTCCTTCTCTGCTTTGACTCTGGCTCACCTAACAGCGACCCAGGATCCAGAATCCGACCAATTGCAACATTGATCACTCGCGAGTTGCCGGATTCTATCTGCTGCTGAGATCCAAGAAGAAGAATTTAATGAAGAAAAGACTAATCCCACTCCATCATCGGACAAAAACTCCGATCTTGGTGATGGTGATTGAATTGAAACCCAATCTGGGAAATCAAAATGGCATCTTGGTGAAGTTGATGGCACTTCAATTTCTTCTCTCAATGGAACAGTGCCCTTCCCTTGATCAGCAACAAAAGGATGTTCCAGAAGCATGTCAGCAGTCCATCTTCGTTTAGGATCTTTGACAAAGCACTTCGACAGAAAATCTTTGCCTTGTTGGGACAATTCTTCAGGTATTGTTGGCAATTCATCACCTTTCCCAATTCTGATCAACAATACAAACATATTGGTCCCTGGTTTGCAACTCCACGCTGGTTTCCCTGTCAACATCTCAATAACAGCACACCCAAGAGCCCAGATATCAACCCCTGATTCGTACACATTGTCATTCACTGACTCGGGGGCCATATATAGAGGAGTCCCTCTAATTTCCGCTCTCCCCTGTGCCTTTCCTGCTTTCCTTGCCAACCCAAAATCTGCAATTTTTACTTCTTCATTCTCAAACAACAATATGTTATCAAGTTTCAAGTCACAGTGAACAAAACCCTTGGCGTGGATATGACGCAGACCCTTAAGAATCGATCTTGCATAATCTTGGACATCTCGCTCTTGAAAGCAACCAAATTTGTTGAGTTTTTGTGATAAACTGCCCCCTTTAGCGTACTCCAACAACAGATTGTATAGACGCTCGTTGTTTTCTTCAACAGTATGGCTGTCGCCGAAATATTGGATGATTTGTGGACAGTAACCAAGCTCCGTGACAACTTCCCTCTCGTTCTCGAGTAGACTGGTGGCAGATTCTGCGCAAGACTTCACTGCCAGCACCGACGGATGTTGTTTGAGGGTTGCAAGATGAACCCTAGAAGAACTGCCGGATCCAATACACTGCCCTCTTACCCACTCCATGACAGAAGGAAGGATCACAAGCGTGTGTTTCTTTTTGTGGAAGGAAAAATTGGAAAGCGAGGGTTTTTATAGGGGAGCTCTTCCGATATGAATACGGACCGCGTGGTTAGAGATCAGCCGTGTCTAATATTCACAAAACATCAAACACGTGTTTTATATTCACTCGGTTTTTTAATATTAGATCCGCTGTATTCAATTTTTCTATAAAAAAAAAGGAAAAAAAAAGAAGAAGAGGAAATTCTAGCGCCAATCATTGAAGAGTTAAAACAATGACCCTGGCACGATTGATTTTTTTTTTAATTAATAATAAAATAGAAATTAATCTTTAAAATTGAGAATAAATATTTCAGATTTCAAAAACTTTATATTAGTAGATTTGAAGAAAAAATAAAGCATGCAGAATCTTCTTTTGTCCCCGTCGAAGCTATTGATAAAAACATTAAGAGAGAGTCTTATATGTAATGATTGTTAAATGCGTTTGATGGCATCTATCCATGGCATTTTCTACTATAATAATCTAGAATAATTGCATTCAAGTAACACATTTATGTCATGTGTTGATTATATAGAACTCACGTGTTGATCTTATGGAAAAGTCATGCATCTTGAAGATATGGACCGTGGAGCCAATTAAAGAAATAGACCAGGCTTGGGCGATTTGATTATTATATTTTATCTTCTAATATAATTAAATAATTAGAATAAATTGTACGTGCGGTCCTTTTATTAATTTTAAGATCTTGTGGTAGGGATGATCACTTACTTAAACTAAAATACTTTTCATTTAAATCTCTAACAATAATATATATGTATAAAAGAAACAAAATCATTCACCAATCAGTCTAAACCCTCAAAATTAAATTCCTAGACAAGGTGAGTCCTACTAAGAGCATTGATAATCTAAAAGCTAGCAATGAGTGACATCATGGACTCAAGTTTCTAGCTGGGATGCTTCATAATTAAGAAGATGAAAGGAGCCAGAGACTTTCACCAGGGAAGTGTCTCTAACTAACATAAATTTTTTATTTAAAGTATTTTTTATTTAGAAATATATTAAAATTATATATTTTTTTAATTTTTAAAAATTATTTTTAATATTAGTGTTTCAAAAAAATATAAAAAAATAAAAAAATAATTTTAAATAAAAATTTTTAAATTTAAAAAAATATATAATTTCAATCACATTCTCAATTTCAGTTTAAATAATTTACCGTGGTTGTTTGTGTTTCATAAAATATATTCATAGCCTTTTCTATTATAATTGCTTAAAATAATTACATTTAAGTAATATATTTATGCCATGCGTTGATCTTATGGAAAAGTCAAACACTTTGGGAACCTTCTTGAGTCCTATGGAAGTCATTTATATATATATAGAGAGAGGGGGGGTTTATAGATTAGAGGAGAGTGGAAGGAAGTTGACAATTAAATGTGTTCATATGCAACCACATAGAACGCCGCTGTGGGGAATTTTTTAAATCTATTTTTTATTTGATTTTATAATAATAAAGATAGATATTTATAAGAAATATAAAAAAAATAAGATTATAAAGGAGAATTGTTTTTTCTTTTTGATTCATGTAATTTCTTTCTTTTAACAACTAAACAATTCTTTTAATAAGTTTCATGCATGGTTTAAATAAAAAATTATTATAATTGTTGAAGCAAGTTTTAATTAAAAAATTAGAAAATCATTGTCATTCCATGCATGTATATTAAAAGTTGTAAGAATAATAAATTTGAAGCAACTATACAAAAAATAAATATTTTATTCTTACTCGATATTATTGAGAAAATCATTTTAAAAATTTCACAAATTAGACTAATTCATAATTATTCATGAATCACTCAATAATACCATCATAAAAAAATATAATCTTTTTAAAAGCAATGATTTAATTGGAAAGCTGTTAAAATGCTATTTTAATAAAAAAAATGAAAAGATTTTTTTTTATTTTTTTAAATGATGTCCATGCATATATTCGTGAAAGTAGATGTCCATGCATCTAATATTTTTAATTAGTAGACAAGGCGTTGCTTTCCAAATTTATTTAGACAATAGACTTCTCGGTGCCTAGTTAGACAGACAAGTGATGAGTCATCTATTGGTTGATTTTGTCGGCGATCTCCTGTGGCTAGAATGTTGGGTGTAAGATATAAGGATAAAAAAATAAAAAAAAATCATGCATCAAATTGAAGTTTTTACGCCCATGAACATTAAAAAAGAAAAAGGGCCTTTTCATTCATGTTAAATTTGATCCTATTGTTTAAATTTTTTAATTGATAAAATTACATTATATTTTATAGAATCAAATATCAATTTAACATCAAGATTTTTTTGATATTTTGAATAAATCATAGAATGTAAAATAAATTAAAATTATGAAAACTTGATGAAATTAAAAAGAAAAATTAAAATAACCAAAATCTAATGAGTATTCAAAAAAGAAAATAGTGCCGACTAAGTCAGTTGTAAAATAAATTGGAATATAGCTTGTTTTTAAATTTATTTTATAAATAATTATAGTCATAATATTTACAATCTCATAAATGTAGCTTCAACTCATCACTCTTACAAATATTGCATAATATTCCAACATTCATTAATAGACAAGTTAAATGGTATATAAAAATTATTGTTTATTCATATTTATTGTATTGTGAATTACAATAGTAATTTATAATGTATTATTTTTTTATTTTTTTTTAATTTATTATTTTTTTTAAATTTGTTTTTATTTATTTTTTTAATAATAATGTAATTAAAAATTCGATCTTGTAATTTATTTCTTTTCATTTTAACTTTTTACTAGATTAAAATGATTTATTATTTATTAGGATAATCCAAGTTGCTCTGATTTACAAGTTTGGTGAAATTTTTTTCTTTTTAATTGAACTTAATTTTGTTATCGTTTATCTCGTATAGTTAAAAACAATAATTTCAAGAAAAAAAAATATCATGTTATTAGCTAAAGGGTGTGGGGACTATTGTTCACTCACATCCATTATATTATCATGATATTATTATACATAAAGTTAAAATATGTGGAAAAAGTGTTGTAGTTTTCCTCACATGTTAATGTAAATTGTTATAATATTTTTTTCTCTCAAAATTATCTTTGCCAATTTTACTTTTTTAATATTGAAATGGTTAAAAATTTAGCTTTATAATTTTTTTCCTTAAAATATTATGGATTGCTACTGTGTTTTTCCACATGATTTTTTTATTTTATTGTTTTTATGATTTTTTTAAATTATATTTGTTGACTTTATTTTTTTAATATTGAGCTGGTTGAGAATTTAGTTTTGTAATTTTTTTTTAAATATTGTGGATTGCTATAGTGTTTCTTTATATGAATTTTTTTATGATTTTTTTCAAATTTATTTTTGTTGATTTTATTTTTAATATTGAGCTGGTTAAAAATTACAATTACAATATATGAGAAAAACATTGTAACTTTCCTCATAAATTATTGTGGATTGTTACAGCATTTGTTTTTTTGTAATATTTTTTTCCAAAACTATCTTTGTGGATTTTATTTTTTTAATATTGATTTGGTTAGAATTTAACTTTGGAATAAAGTTTAATTATGTAGAAAAAGCACTGTATCTTTCCTTACAAATACTGTAAATTGCTACAATGTCTCTCTACATAGGTTTTTTTTCCTTATCATTTTTTTTAAAATTTCTTTGTTAATTTTATTTTTTTAATATTAAACTGGTTAAGAATTATAATTACAAGTAATTACAAATAAAGTTAAATCATGTGAGGAAGTATTATAACTTTCATCACAAAACACTGTGAATTGATATAGTGTTTCCAACATGTCTATTTTTCCTTTTTTTTTCCTTTTTTTATTTTTTTCCAAAATTTTCTCTATCGATTTTTTTTTTAATATTGAGCTAGTTGGGAATTTAGCTTTGTATTTTTTTTTCTTTGAAACACTGTGAATTACTACAATGTTTTTCCATATGATTTTTTCTAAAATTATCTTTGTTAATTTTTTTTTAATATTAAGTTGGTTAAAAATTATAATTACAATAAAACTAAATCATAAGAGAAAAGTGTTTTATTTTTTCTCGTAAAACATTGTGGATTGCTACAATATTTTTATAAATGGTTTTTTATATTTTTTTCTAAAATTATTTTTATCAATTTTATTAAGATAAATACTATAATTTTTCTCATAAAATATTATCAATTGCTATAATATTTTTCCTGATAGGTTTTTTTTCCTTTCAAAATCATATATTGATTTTTTTTTAATATTAAGTTGATAAATAATTTAGTTTTCTAATTTTTTTTATTTTTTATTAACAAAAAAGTTAACTCATGTGAGGAAAGTGTTGTATCTTTCCTCACAAAATACTGTAAATTACTATAAATTATTTTATTCAATCTCTAAGTTTTTTATTACTAATACAATTTTTTTCGTTATAAAATATTAATTTCATCATATATTTAGTTTTTATTACTTATTTAGTATTGATTTATAATTATAAAATTATTAAATATATTTATTTTATGCACATATGCATACCATCTCATTTAATACTAAATTTCGATTTGATCACAAAACAATGGAATCACCTTGATCTACAAGGCTTCGTGAAGATCGTTCATGGAATCAACATAAGAAATAGATCAGACTTGGGAAGCCACAGACGATTCGATATATATATATATATATATATATATATATATATATATATATATATTTTTA
>NW_011500344.1:177672-184979 GCF_000495115.2 Populus euphratica
CTGGCTTCCAATTCCACGGCGGTTTCCCTGTCACCATCTCAACAATGGCACACCCAAGAGCCCAGATATCGGCTCCTGACTCGTATTCATTATTGTTGACTGACTCGGGTGCCATATAAAGAGGAGTTCCTCTAATTTCCACTCTCCCCTGTTTCTGCCCTGTTTTCTTTGCCAGCCCAAAATCTGCAATCTTCACTTCACCATTCTCAAACAACAATATATTATCAAGCTTCAAGTCACAGTGGACAAATCCCTTTCCGTGAACACAACTCAGACCCTTCAGTATCGATCTCGTGTAGTCTTTGACATCACCTTCTTGCAAGCAACCACCAGACTTCTTGATCTTGTAAGATAAGCTTCCTCCTTTAGCATACTCCAACAGCAGATTATATAAGAATTCATTGTTTTCTGCAGTAGCTTGACAGTCGCCAAAACATTGGATGATTTGTGGACAGAGGCCAATTTCATTCAAAACTTCCCTCTCGTTCTCGAGCAAGGTGGTGTCCGATTGGTTGCAGGACTTCACTGCCATCACTTCGGGATACGTAGAGGATGAATTCTTAGATGTTGCAAGATGGACTGTAGATGAACTGCCATAGCCAAGGCAGCCTCCTCTTACCCACTCCATGTTTGTTTAGCGTTTTTAGAAACTGGAATAGCCGTGTAGAGTGAGAAGAAAAGGGGAAACGGTGGTTTATATAGGGATATTTTCCCATGTGGAACCGGGCAGCGTGGGCATCATTTTTGGGCCCAATTTTATTTTCCTTCTCAAAACCGGATCCAAATCCAATATAATAATATTACAATTAGGATTCTGAAAATTTAAAATAAAATAAAATAGAAGAGTGCTCCAGATAGCAAAATCTTGGACAAAGGATATGCTGCCACACCAGCTATGCTCATATGCCATTCACATACCCGTATTAATTCTCTATTGGATTTTTAACCTATCTATTTTCTAGTATAATTTCGTATCAGATTTAATGAAAAAAATTCAATAAATATTTTTTGAATAATATGGATTAATATTTTTTTTTCTAAATCTATGTTTATTTATTAAATCTATGGTTAACATATCCCATTAATCTTTTCAATTCAATTTTTAAAATATTGATATTATGATAATTATTATATTTTAAAATATTTTTTACTTTAAAATATATCTAAGTAATATTTTTTATTTTTTTAAAAAAAAATTTAAATAAAAAAAATTCAAAACGTTTAAGAACTTGAAGCCAGCCACGTTTGCAAAGAAACTCTTATACGGTATTCAAATAGTAATGAGGTAAAGTTGTATCAATCTCTATATATCCATCCATGTATATACATTATTAGATAGATAACATGTTATGACACTTGCATCATGAATTTGAAGTGAAGTTATTAGAATATTATCTTTTAGCAACATGGGTGCATGACTCCATCTCCTCTGGGACTAGCCAGAAAATGAAAGGGATAAAAATAAAATAAAATAAAATCCCAGAGAGACTGCATATATCATATGCAGGTATTAATGTCATGAAAAAGGTTGGCATATATGCAGGCATGTTGCAGGATCCCTCGATTTCAGCTGCCTGATAAAAATACACCAAGTTTCTGAAACAAGAATGCCAACTTGTGTTCGCAGTTGCCATCAATCTGTAATAATCAGTACAGAACATGCGGGAGAGAGTGATACCACGTTTGTATTGTATGGTCGATCTGCTGCAGCAGCCGACCTTAGGCATCACATGTTTTCACGTTATACACTACAATTATTATGTTTAAAAGAAATTAAAAGAGGCAGTGAAATTCCTGTAGCCAAAAAACACAAAAGTGCAAGACTCGTAAGTATTATAGATTACCATCTCCAATTATTGTGTTTTTTTTTTAATTTTATTCTTTTCATGTGTTGATTGATTTAAAATTGGATCTTATTGTTTGTCTTATTGTCTCCATGTTAGATTCTTGTGGGGTTGGGAAAAAATATGATGCTACATTGGTGCTTGGTTAAAAAAAAAAACAATTTAATTAATTTAAAATTATTAAAGTATTATCTTAATTTTCAATGGCTTAAGTTGTTAGATATTTTAATATATAATTTATATTATTTTTTAATATACCTTCTTAAATAAAAGTTATTTGAGTTTGAAACTTATACATACCCACATTATTTTGTATTTAATTTTTTATTAAATAAATGGAGATGATAAGATTTAAATTCATAACCTTTTGGTAATTTAGACTTTGATATAATATCAAAGAATTATTTCAATTTAATAATTTAAGTTATTAGATGAGATTTTAAAATATAATTTATATTATTATTTAACAAAAATAATTAAAAAGTTGAGGGATGAACTCAAAAATTGCTAATTTAATGATTGAAAAAAATTATAGCCCGTGTATAACATGTGTCAACATATGGCAAAGGCCACTGCAATTTAGTGTTATATTTGCCGGCCTTTAGCATCTAATTCTACCTTTCCTTGGTGTCATCCAACTTGCATGTCTCATCATGGTCACCCTCCATGTTCAACGCGAGTCAAAAGAGGCCTTTTGTTTCGTTTCAACAAATCATTATTTTTCTCTCTCTTCTCGTCTTGATTTCCATGCTTAGCACTCTCCGTAAGACTAAAATAGACTATCAAACTTTTTATGTCTCAAATTTGATATTCATTATTTTTATTATTATTTTTATAATTTTTTTTAAATTTATTATTTAATATTTTGTTTATTGGAAATTAAAGTTTGTAATTTTTTTTTTTACCTTCTACAAGGTAATCCTAGTCTCATGAACCAATTCATGAATTTTTCAAGTTGATATGGGTTGCTGGGGCCTTTTTTTCTAAATAATTTTTTTTTTCAATTTTATCCTTCAACTTTTGATTAGTTGGGAATTGATTTTTGTAATTTTTTCTTCTATAAAATAATTCTGGTCTCATAACTCAGATCACAAATTTAAAAGGTCTTCTCGAGTCGACTTGAATTATTTTTTTGTCCTTTTTAAGAAAATATTTTTTTTTTAATTTCATCGTTTAGTACCATTGGGTTAATTGGAAATTATGATTTGTCATATTTTTTTATTTTTTATGAGGTTATCTGAGTCTCATAACTTAGATCGTAGGTTTGATAGTTGGTTCAAGTTGTCTCGGTTTTTTTTTGTTATGTTTTTAAATAGAATTTTTATCTTTACAGTTTCGCCTTTTAATATTTGGTTAGTTAGTAATTGAGCTTTTTAATTTTTTTTTAATTTTTTTTTATAGAGTTATCTTATTTTTATAACCTATGTTACATGTTTGAAAGATTTACTTGGGTTGACTAGAGCCCTTATATTGACATTTTTTTAAAAAATAAATTTTTTGTTTATTTTTTATTTAATATTAGGTTTATTGAAAATTAAAAATTGAATTTTATATTTTTTTATTTGATTTATACAAAATTATTTTATTCTCATGACTCAAGTCACGAATTCGATTAGTTTACTTAAATTAACTGAAACATTTTTTTCTATTATTTTTTAATATTTATTTTTTTCAATTTCATCTTCTAATATTAAATTATTTGTGAATTGAGTTTTTAATTTTTTTAATTTATTTTATATGAAGTTATTGTGGTTTCATGACCTAGATCGCAAATCTTGCATGTTAATCATGATTGATCCGAGTCATTCCGGATATCACTATCCTATAATTTTAAAGTATTTTAATATTTTTTTATTAATTTAAATTTTTATTTTTTAAAAAAATTATGTGCCACTATATATATACATCTACATATCCACATAAAAAACATCTGTTTTTGTAGAAGAAACCGTGGAGGAGGTTTTGGGCAAGTAAATCCCAATTCCCAAAGCTTGAATCACGTGCTTCAAACAATGCGTATCTTTGAGGTTCCTCACTAGTTGATGAAAGCGAAGGCAGGTGAACTTGAACTTGCAAGTACTCCATGTGAACACATTATATACCAGTTTTGGTGGGACCAGATATTTTAAATATGCGCTCGCCGGACCTAACTATCTAATGGCATTCTTGGCTTATGTGTAAGGTGATGCGGTCGTTTTCCCTTCCACGGGAAGTTTGAGACACAGTTTCCTCAACAAATATTCTAAAGTTTCGTTTCTTACTTCTCCTCAAGTATGAGCCGAGATTTTTATAGACTAGGCTAACTAGACCACCCCCTATACTAAGGGTGCTGTTCTAATTTAATTTTTAATGCAAGAGAAAGCAAAGAAGTCGATCTTCCTCTCGTTGGAAAATATGTAAATATTTTATTTTTAATGTTTTTTTAATTCTATTTGTCTATTTGTTTATTTATCTTAGCCATTAATGATTCTTGTTACTAAGTACAAATGATCGTTTTTTTTTTTTTATAAATGCATCATGTAAATATAACTTATTTATTTAAAATTTAAATAAATAAATAAATTAAAAATAAATTATAGTAATATCTTTGAAGTATTATGAAATTATAAAAAAAATTCAAGATATTAATTACTATTTTAAAAAATTTAGTAAACAATTAAAAAAGAGAGGGTGTTAATTAAAATTAAATTTTAATTAATAAAAAAAAAATCAAGTGTTGTTGGCACCCACGCTTTTGGTCATATTTTAAATATATGAAAAAAAGAGTGCACGGCCTATATTGTTTTTTTTATATATTTTAATAGATTTAATAGATAACATATTATTTACTAGAGTATTTTTCAATCATTGTTAGTAATTAAAAAATAAAGATGAAATCACTTTAAAAACTTATCAAATCAAATTAAAATAAAATTTACTAATTTTGATCTATATTTTATAGCATGTTTGAAGGCAAAAATCACACTCATTGAACTATCCTTTTTAATTTGAGATTATTGATATCAAATTCAGCCTTTTCTATAGCTAAAATTTGGCCAAGCGAAAACTTTTTTAATGACTTTCTCTCTTCTTAAGAAATTTAGGTATTATAATGTGAGAAGATAAGGTTTTAATCAAAACATATAAATCTATAAACACAAGAATCATTTATGTGTTGTTTAAAATTCGAAGGATGAAATTAAACTTTTCCACACCTTTATGAAATAAAGAACTTTATTTATTTATTGTTAATTTTGATTCTTGGTTGAGAATAACCAAAATTCAATTCAATAAAACCAAACTTTAATTTAACATCGCAACATTCCATAACACATCAAATATACAAGATCATGCAAATAGAAATGGATCTTAACATAGAAAACCATCGTCAATGATAAAATTAGTGAAAACTTTCAAGTACCTTGAAAGTAAAAAATTAACTATGACTAGCGACATGAAGAGTAAAATGTAAGAAAATGCACGCTAAATCAAGAACTGAAAACCCAAACTTTTTAGTTTCTTTTATAACTATAATAATAGTTCTTAATTATACATGTTCTGACAACAATAAGAAAGAAATATCTTTTTTTTTTTTGTAGATACCCTGTTTGTTTAAATAACACATATATTTTTACCTGAAAAGAATGTAAATTCTCGAGAGATTTTGAATTTATTTTAGATTTAATAAGAAGATGTATAAAAAAAAAAAACATGTTTCACAAAAATCTTGCTAATACATGTTGGATGGTGATAATGCGCACGAAACAACACAAAACGATTTTTGCCTCCTCCCGAGCCTGAGCTAAACACTGAGTTCGTACATGGAAACATGGAAAGATTTAGCAGTTGAGCCAAAAAGAAAATCTGAATCGCCGCCAAAATGTCAATTTTAGCTATGGGAAATCGAGGATCAATGGTGGGATTCTGCTTGTCGGTTTAATGGATTAGTCACATGAGCTGATCAGATACATAGAACCGTTGGTTAAGCCGACGGTGTGACCTCGTTGTGCAGGTCAAACTCATGGATGAATGAATGGGCGTAAAAATCCAAAATAAAGTAGCCAAACCCACCGGACATTGCAAATTCTAAGGCCACCAAATGAGGACTGTGATGCTACAGCAGTCAATTTCCCATATCTGTGCCCTTTTTTTAGGTTCTCCTTTATGTTTACGTGATGTTCTGCGGCCTTCGAGTGGCGTAATACGTGCCTGTGACCCACTAGCCAGCCGTCTTTGATTTGACTCCCCAACACTGCACTTACCTGGTCTTGCTCTCCCTCGCTCATCGCCAAAGGTTACTTACCTCTTGCTCTAGGGTTTGACTGCATTTACAAATTATCGTTTTGTTTTGACTGATGGAGCACGGTGCTTAAATGGGCCCAAACGGTGATTATTTAAATTGAACGGAGGCAACTGTGGCTCCTACAAAGTGGATTTGATCCATCAATCATGGGGGTCTTTCTGTAGTATTATTGACTATAATATATGCAGCCATTCGTGGGTTGAGCTCAAGTTTGAAAGAATTCTCAAGAAAATTAGAAAAGCTAGAAGGGATGGATCATGTCCATGGTTCTGGATTTGATTTTCAGTGCTCTGACTAATTATATGCCTCAGGTTCTGGGTCTGAAACTGGATTTTATAACCTTATCCCGCATCAATCCTTTTTTCTTTTCCTTTTCCACAGTCAACAGAAGCATATTAAACAAAGTTTGCCGGAGACACGGTCCTTACTGAATATAAAGATTCCTTTCTCAAAGTTATTAGAAGCAGGGAAATCCAAACTCGGTCTACGTTTCAATCTAGCGCTTCAAGCTACTTTACATGTGATCCGTCTCATTTATCTAGTCTTTCAGCCACGCGGGTAACTTTCTCGATTTGAGAGATGATTTACCCGAAAATTGTGAATGAAAAATAAAATGATTGGTTGGTTATATTTTAAAAATAAAAATAATTGTTTTTCATGTTAAAAGGTTATACTCAACACAAAAAAATTGATAATAGAGGTTTATTCTTGTAAATATGTTTTTAAAAAAATTTAAATCTCATTTTTTTACGATGTTATTGAAATGTTTTTTGGTGAAAAAGGATGAAAAAATAGACTTTTAAACCAACATCCTTTGATTTATTAGCCACCACGATAATTATTAGATTTTAGATAGCAACTTGCTTAGGCGACATGTCACCTGCCATTGTTTCATTGAAAGAAAAAAGAACCTAACATCGCATGGTTCGTTTCTTTGAAACAAAACCCAAGTGCGGGCTAGACATGCTTGCATATTTTTTTATTTTAATTATTTCCAACAAAATTTTAATTAATACATTTCCTATTTTTTATGTATCTTTTACTTTATAATTATTTTTATTTAAATTTTAATTAATATGCTCTCTTTCTAATCCTTAAAGGTTTTTAGTGCCTTTTTTAAATAATACTTATTATTATTATTATTATTATTATTATTATTATTATTATTATTATTATTATAT
>NW_011500344.1:187371-188864 GCF_000495115.2 Populus euphratica
CAAAACGATTTTTGCCTCCTCCCGAGCCTGAGCTAAACACTGAGTTCGTACATGGAAACATGAAAAGATTTAGCAGTTGAGCCAAAAAGAAAATCTGAATCGCCGCCAAAATGTCAATTTTAGCTATGGGAAATCGAGGATCAATGGTGGGATTCTGCGTGTCGGTTTAATGGATTAGTCACATGAGCTGATCAGATACATAGAACCGATGGTTAAGCCGACGGCGTGACCTCGTCGTGCAGGTCAAACTCATGGATGAATGAATGGGCGTAAAAATCCAAAATAAAGTAGCCAAACCCACCGGACATTGCAAATTCTAAGGCCACCAAATGAGGACTGTGATGCTACAGCAGTCAATTTCCCATATCTGTGCCCTTTTTTTAGGTTCTCCTTTATGTTTACGCGATGTCCTTTGGCCTTCGAGTGGCGTAATACGTGCCTGTGACCCACTAGCCAGCCGTCTTTGATTTGACTCCCCAACACTGCACTTACCTGGTCTTGCTCTCCCTCGCTCATCGCCAAAGGTTACTTACCTCTTGCTCTAGGGTTTGACTGCATTTGCAAATTATCGTTTTGTTTTGACTGATGGAAAATGGTGCTTAAATGGGCCCAAACGGTGATTATTTAAATTGAACGGAGGCAACTCTGGCTCATACAAAGTGGATTTGATCCATCAATCATGGGGTCTTTCTGTAGTATTATTGACTATAATATATGCAGCCACTCGTGGGTTGAGCTCAAGTTTGAAAGAATTCTCAAGAAAATTAGAAAAGCTAGAAGGGATGGATCATGTCCATGGTTCTGGATTTGATTTTCAGTGCTCTGACTAATTATATGCCTCAGGTTCTGGGTCTGAAACTGGATTTTATAACCTTATCCCGCATCAATCCTTTTTTCTTTTCCTTTTCCACAGTCAACAGAAGCATATTAAACAAAGTTTGCCGGAGACACGGTCCTTACTGAATATAAAGATTCCTTTCTCAAAGTTATTAGAAGCAGGGAAATCCAAACTCGGTCTACGTTTCAATCTAGCGCTTCAAGCTACTTTACATGTGATCCGTCTCATTTATCTAGTCTTTCAGCCACGCGGGTAACTTTCTCGATTTGAGAGATGATTTACCCGAAAATTGTGAATGAAAAATAAAATGATTGGTTGGTTATATTTTAACAATAAAAATAATTGTTTTTCATGTTAAAAGATTATTATATTCAACACAAAAAATTTGATAATAGAGGTTTATTCTTGTAAATATGTTTTTAAAAAAATTTAAATCTCATTTTTTTACGATGTTATTGAAATGTTTTTTGGTGAAAAAGGATGAAAAAATAGACTTTTAAACCAACATCCTTTGATTTATTAGCCACCACGATAATTATTAGATTTTAGATAGCAACTTGCTTAGGCGACATGTCACCTGCCATTGTTTCATTGAAAGAAAAAAGAACCTAACATCGCATGGTTCGTTTCTTTGAAACAAAACCCAAGTGCGGGC
>NW_011504261.1:0-6564 GCF_000495115.2 Populus euphratica
AGCAGAAATATTGAAGCCCAGCAAGTTGATCCTGTTCATGACGATAGAGAGATAAGCCCGGATATGAAGGATCGAGAAAAGGTCGAGCAAAAACAAGAATCCCAACAAGCTAACACTGTTCATGATGTTAGCAATGGAGAATAGAGACAAAGAGGGGGCATTTGATTGTTTCTAGTTGGGTTGAGAAAAAAAATTAAATAAATAATTAAATAAAAAAAATTAAAGAAAAAATAACTGAAAAAAACCTATTAAAATTTGAAAAAAATTGACTGGTTCGGTTTAGTTTCTATTTTACAAGTTTGAAACCGAAAAACCAGAATCGAACTCAAATAAAAAAAAATTGAAAAAAAATGAGCCAAATAAAAAAAAACAAACCAAATCAGTTTGAATTGGTTTTTTTAAAAACCAAACCGAAATCGGTCGGTTTGAACCAGTTTTTTTTTTAAATTAATTTGGTTATTTTTTAATAAAAATCAAACAAAAAAAATCACTTCTAATTTCTGGCAATATCAATTTACCATTTAAAAAAAAACAACAACTGGGATTAATACAATTTTTTTTTTAGGGTTTATTGATTATTATGAGATTAACTAGCAACAATTTCAACTATTTATATTACAGTAACTAAATTACTTTTAAAAATAAAGTTTTGCAAACCGACTTTTTGGAGTTTTTTCATATATTCATAATGGTTTTTTAGTAATTATCAAATTGATGGTAAGATAATTTGTTTTTTTAATAAATATAAATATTAATGTAAAAACAAATTAATTTTTAAATTTGTTTATGAATGTTTGAATGTGTTAAAGTTAAAATAAATTTTAAAAAATTAAAAAATATTATTTTAGTAAAATCTTCAAACGAAAAATATCTTCAAAAATAATATACTCCAAAAGTCGCGGGATGCTTTCAGGTGTTGCCCCATTTCTTTAAAATATTGAATAGTTTTGTGACTGATACATTTAACTTTTATTAATTGATTAAGCTATTATTTTAAACTAACAAGTCAATTTCGTCTTAATTAATTATTCTTTTTAATCCTATCTTGTTTTGTGCCGATTCTAATTACTTTGTTTAATTATGAAAGTTATTTTATAATTTCCATTGCAAGTTCATATTGTCCACTCTTGTTTAACCCTAGTGCAGACGCTATTACCCTAGGATCTAACCACATGGATGGTGGATATCAACCTTCTTTTGCATGATCCACACGATAAATAGCAGGTCAGAAGCTGATAATTAATCATCCTGAGTTGAGTTAGGCTTGAGCAGATTCATTCCCTAACTACCCTTTAATCATTTATCCTATTCTTCCTATAGAAAATGTCTGGTTGTAGCTGTGGCTCTGACTGCAAGTGCGGCAGTGACTGCAAGTAAGCGCTATAATTTCTTTTCTTGTGAAGCTTTTACCAATTAGAAACATCCAGTCATGGAGCAGGACATTGAACTGTTTGTTCAAACGTCAGAACATCCAGTTCAACGCTGTTTCCATGCCTTTTTGTCCCTTCAAAGATGATGAAGAGGGCACCATATTAGTTTCTTGATTTTCTTTTTTCTAGTTTCCTTGCCCTTCTTGAGACTATAGTCTGACACTCACCTTGCTGTTTTTGTGATTTCCTTGTACGTTGCAGATGTGGTATGTACCCTGACTTGGGTTCCTCAGAGAGCACCACAACCGAGACAATCATTGCAGGTTTTGCTCCAGTTCAGATGTAAGTGTCCCACAGCTGATATACTGTAATTGGTTTCATGCATCGAAGTCTTACTTGATTATTCTATATGCAAGAAAAAGGGAATTAAACTGATTCCCTGCTACTGGTGCAGGTTCTACGAGAGGTCTGAGATGAACTCTGGTGCTGAGAATGGCTGCAAGTGTGGATCAAACCGCACCTGCGATCCATGCACTTGCAAATGAGAAAACGTGGGCATGCTCCAACAAAGTAGTTATTGTCGCCTATAGTAAACCAGGTGGTCAGTCCATGTATGCATATATAATTGTGCTTTCTGTAAATTAATAAAACAGCAAAGGGTTCCTTAAAATCCTTTCTGTAGGGTTTCATTTGCTGCTGTAATTTGATGGCTACTGATCTGTCTTGTGTGTGTGTCACTGCTTTGTTGGCTTCAACTTCCATGGTGATTGAATGAAAAATGCTTGATCAGTTTGTGCATTAATGGTGTGCAAAGTACTTCTTCTTCTCCTTGTTCCCTCCAAGTTCATTTGCTTTGACCCTGTCGATTTGGCCATTCCTCATGCTATAATAACATGGTAAAACATGACGCCATTGCAAGCATCATTCTCTTGAATAAGAATTATATGTAATTTTCTCCTCTTATCAGAATACATTAATCAACATGTATTCAAGAATTAAAGATCCAGTAATCAAATCAAGTACAGCAACTAAATCTATTCATAACGTTGCGTAGTATAATTAAGAGAGCGAGAGATGATTATCATCAACATCAAACTAGTTCCTGTGGTGATATTATATCATATCCGATGCTATTTTTTATGTACATATTCATAGTTTCCAGACCCGAACGGATAAAAAAGTAATTGAATCATCAACTAAATTGGGCTTTACGGAGTCAATATCGTATTCAATTTAATTAAAAATCTAGCTCGAGTCAGGTTCCAGATTATGAGGAGTGGTGGTAGTGTTATTTGTTTTAAAAATACTATTTTTAAATAAAATTTTAAAATATAATTTATATTATTCTTTAATATTTTTTAATAACTTTTTTAAAATTAAAACTCGTTAGATTTGAATTCACACTAATTTATCCTTTAACTTTTAAATATAATAAAAGTGATAACATCCAATTTTATGATTACTTTGTTAATATGATTTTAATATTATGTTAAATAATTATATTTTTAAAAAAATTAAATTATTATTAAAACTTTAAGATATAATTTATATTATTTTTCAATACTTACAAAAGATAATCAACTAATTAAAAAGTTAATATAAAAAACACTCAACTAATCCAATGGGTTAAAATCTTCCGCAAATTCCATGGTGGGCTAGTTCTTTGATTATATATATTTCAGCATCAATTAGCTTTTAATGCGGTTGGGCTGGCATCACAATCAAAGATGTGAATGTGAATTTAACATACTAGCTCGAATTAATTAGAGATATTTAATTTAATTTTTATTTATTTTTAAATTTTATTCTTTAATATTAAATTATTTTAGAATATATTTTTTTTTTCTCTTTTAACATGTGTTTTTTTCTTATGATTATTATCATCACATTTTCTTTTAACTTCTGGTCAATTTATTATTGTTTACTTGAATTATCGTGGATTTTCCTTAAATCACGCTAGTAATGCCCAAGCATCTTCTTTTTACTTTGCAAAAAATCAGCTAGATGTATGGGCCATCCATCCATATATATATATATATATATATATGTATGTATGTATGTATATGTATGTATTGAATTTATATAGATGTCAGAAAGAACGGTTAAAAGAAGCAGACATGTCAAGAATATTTAATTAACTTAAAGGTTGTGAATAATAGATAATTGAAGTATGAATAATGTAACGAATATGGAAGAGAGTAAGAATTAATGTCTTTGTCAATAAATATTATTCCAAAGTATTTAATGAAAATTTTATCATAATAAGATTCAATTAATATGACACCCATGTAACCATAAAAATCTCTTCAAACTATCCAAATTCAAGCTATCCAGCCAAATTCTACCAAATACTCGAATTAGATCAAATATTGTCAGTTATGAATCACGTACATGGGAGAAAGAGTTACAAATGTTTGAAAAATAAAAGGCCACTCAGATAGTTAAGGTAAGCTATCAGTTATTTTTCCACAAGCAATCAAAGCTACAATTAATTAAATAATTAACATTAGAACACATAAACACAATTAAAATTTGTATGCATTTGAACTTTTAAGCATTAAACACGTATGAACCCCCTGCTCTTCTCGCCCCGATGAGCATAACACAAAGCGGAAGTCTGAAGAATCAGGATTTCTTAAGCAGATGAAATCTAGCAAGGTAAATTTCACCACAGAATTCAAGGCTTAATAGAGACAGCGGAAAATGATCTATCATGCACATATGAGGAGTTAATGTGGTGGTGAGCTGGGATCTTCATCAATAATTTTGTCCTTAAAACGATACAGCCCACAGAATCTAACAAGAGGGAAATAGGAAGCCAAATTCATTCAATGGAGTTGAAATAAAGAAAAGGGTGTGATCCATGTAACACAGACAGTTAAGCCAAAAGCAAGATTCGTGTTCTTGACCAAAACAGAAGTAGCCAGATAAGGGAATCAAAGCACAAAGCTAATGTATGAATAAACAGATAGAAGCATAGTCAATGAAAGATCGGTCATGGATTGCACGATTGCCTGCCTCGTTGTATATCACCAGTTTTGTCCTCAAGGCAGTCAGTTAAGACAAAGCAAGATTAGTGTTCTATACCGCCACGAAAAGACTAGGATAAAGACACCACATCTAAAGCATGAGTAACTCAAAAGCTGCATATCTGACAAAAGAATTACAAATAATCAAGCAATCTCAACAAAGCTACCGCACTAAGCTACTTTCAATATATGGACACTGCTGTATTTTCAGAAATGAGGGGAGGCTAGGCAAGTAAGAACACAAGGGTCCGTGAATAATAATGCCAGGGAGAGCGTGAGGTATTACACAAATTACATCAGTAAAGGAGATAAGAATCTGAGAATGAACCAAATAAAAGTTTCCTCTCCAACCACACTGAATTTCAGACATTACCAGGGTAGCAACTGTGTCAGTCTCACGTGCAAAAAACCAGGGAGAAATCTAACCTCTCAGTTCGTATGATTATCTTACAACCTCTTCTTGACTTGAGACCTGCAGAAGACGCCCCAGTCCTCTCAGTAATGACTAGAAAATTTGTACGACAGTAGATAGTAGACCAAACGATTCAGTTATCATTCATTCAAAGATTTAATTAGAGACTAAAATACATCAGTATATTAATAGCAAAAGTCAAATGGATAAGCTAATTGTGTATCAAGAACCTACACAGAAAAAAAGGTCCACGGAAAACTCGAGGTTCATTCCCTTGTTGGGCCGCAGTGTAGCTGAATTAAGGTGTGTGTGTAGCAGGATTCAACACCTCAACTAGTTCCACTCATGGAAGGTATAAAAAGAATTAAATAAATAGTGCAACTGAGGCAATAATTTTACCATAATTCTTAATTCAAAAAATAGCCAAAAACTAATTTTTTTTTCGGTGCTCTGTTGTACAAACAGAATTTTTAAAATATTATGATGATAACCCTGGATGCTATTTTGAAAAAAAAAGTATTAAGACGTTAGCATATTGAATTGACCAGAACCAACCATATTTAAATCATGAAACTTTTAATTTGGGACGGGACATGAATCCATGATCACACCATGAAATTCAAATCAAAATAAATTATAAAGTTAAATTCAAATTAGTCAAATATTAAAGGCCTCAAATGAAAGGAAAAAACATTTAATAAAAAAATGACTCAAGCAAATCTAAATCTATGTCTCGCATTATAATGCTGCTCGGACCAGTGTTTTTAAAGAAGAAAGAAAAATTCAAGACTTAAATAATTGACTTGACAGGATCTATTATATCGAGTTAATTTAATAATATAATTAAAAAATAACAATGAACAATAAATAAAAAGATATGAGATAACCCATGTCATTTTCAAAATTAGTGAAAAATCATATTTAAAAAAAAAGAGTCCAATTTTCAAATAAATAAAATGCTAAAATAGAAAATAGAAAATAAATGAGCAAGACTTTTTTCCTTATTCTATATTGCGGGTTAAATATTTTTTTGTTACCTTAAAAAATTATTAAAATGAACGGAGATGATGACAAACTAGATGATATATTTTTTTAAAAATAAATATTGAACAATTAATTTAATTTAATTAAAAAGAAAATTCTTAAAAAAAAGCTAAATCCAATAAAAAATAATATAAAAAAACCTAAGATAACTCAAGTTATTTCTAAAGCAGTGAGAAATTATATAAAGAAAAACAATAAAATTACAAAGTTCAATATCCAATTAAATGAAATATTAAATAATGAAACTGAAAACATGATTTTAAAAAAAAAAATTCAGATAAATCTCTTAATCTCTCAAATTCACAACTTGTTGAATCCTAAACTCCAGGTCAATCAAAAAACTCAATTTAATATTAAAAGATAATTTTAAAAAATCAATTATAAAAACTTGTTAATGTTAAAAAATAGCAAGAAAAAAAATAAAGATAAAATTTTATACATAAATATAAGATTTTATCTTTATTTTTTTATTGCTATTTTTTAACATTAACAAGTTTTTATAATTGATTTTTTTAATGATGAAATTGTAAAAAACTCTAAAAACTATCCAACATAAAATAAATAGCAATTAGAAGATAAAGACTAAATCTAAAATAAAAAAAATAATGAAGGATAAAATCAAAAAAATAATTCAAACCTATAAATTAATTCAAATTAAAAAAATAAAAATCAAATATGAAGGAAGAAAAAATGAAAGGATGTTGTGAAA
>NW_011504464.1:0-5982 GCF_000495115.2 Populus euphratica
ATCATTACACTATACTCGATGTTACGCTATTAGTATAACCTTTTCCCCTGGACATAATTAACTTAGTTAGACATAATGAAAGAAAGAAAAATAGATAAACAAAATAAGAACATAAAAGTTAACTAAGTAAAGGAAAGGAAATGAAAGGCATAAACTTAATATTAATGAAAGCAAAGCATAAACATTACAAAAAATACAAAGAGAGAAAGGAAGAGCATGATCTTGATTTGAAAACCAAGATGCCTAAATGCATGGTAAATGCCTCCTTTTATAAGCCAAAGTTGGGAACTATTGATTTGATGACTAATTGATAAGTGGGTGACCAACTTTTGACTTGGTGACAATCCTTATCTTCTCTTGTCTGCCCAAAACGTCATTGATAACGTCCAAATTGGAGCCCGTTGCAAACATGAAAGTTGTAGGCAATTGTCTCAGCTTTCTGGTGTAAAAACTTCAACTCATTTGGACTTCTAGAACTCTAGATATGGCTAAAATACCGAACAGTGCTCGGGCTGGAAGACAGATTCGGGCTTCTTTGTTGTTGCTACAATTTGGGCTTGATAATGGCCTTTTTAGATCTTGGGCTCCATATGAAAGTTGTAGGCCTATGTCTTACCTTTCCATCCATATAACTTGGACCTAAATCTGAGATCTGTAGCTCTAGATATGACCCAATTACCGAACAGTGTTTCGATTTGGATTGTACCGACATCTCTTTTCTAAGTTTGGCCATCTCTTTATCCTTGCAATTTAAGTTCTTCAAGTCATCAATCAATCCTTTCATTTATGTGATAGGCCTGCATTAAGAATAGACATTTACCACAAATTATAGGTATCTTATATTATTAGATACATTATTATAAAACATATTTTAGTTAAGGAGTTGTTGATATTTCAAGTGCAAAATGATGATATAAAACCATGATAAAAATACACTTTTAACTACTAATCACAACACATGGATCAAGTCAAATCAATCACTACTCTGCGCAGTGGTAAGGTTATTGAAAAACCCTCTCTTAAACCTGATGAGAAAGATGATGAGTCAATCTCTAAGGGTAAGAAAGGGGTTGAATCTGAAAATTGCAAAGAAATGACTGATTCACCGCCAGCACTTCCATTTCCTCAAGCCATGACCAAACAAAGGAAAGTCAATCACAACTCTAAAATTTTTGAAATTTTCAAACAGGTAAGGATCAATATACCTTTGCTGGATGCTATTAAACAGGTTCCTTCCTATGCTAAATTTTTTAAAGATCTATGCACTGTGAAGAGGAAACTGAATGTGAAAAAGAAAGCCTTTCTAGCCGAACAAGTAAGTGCTATTCTTCAGAATAATAATGCTTTGAAATATAAAGACCCTAGTTGTCCTACAATTTCTTGCTTTATTGGAGAGCATAAAATTGAAAGAGCCTTACTTGATCTTGGTGCTAGTGTGAATGTACTTCCATATTCAGTTTTTCAGAGTCTCAATCTAGGTGAGTTAAAACCAACTTCTATATCTCTTTTACTTGCCGATAGATTTGTAAAAATGCCTAGAGGAATAATTGAAGATGTGTTAGTACAAGTCGATAAATTCATTTATCCTGTGGATTTTATTGTCTTGGACACAGAACCTGTTGAAGCATGTAATTCATTTCCTGTTATTTTAGGACGTCCGTTTCTTGCAACCTCTAACGCATTGATTATTTGTAGGAATGGACTGATGAAGCTATCATTTGGAAACATGCCATTGGAGATGAATATTTTCAACATTTGCTAGCAACCTGGAGATGAGAATAATTGCAAAGAAGTAGATCATATTGACGAATTAGTTTATGATCAACTTGAATCTACTTTAAGTAAAAATGAGTTGGATGAATCTGAAGATTTGCAAATGATTTATTCTGTGGAAGAAATCACGAATGAAAAACACACCGAAAATGTTGATGCGAATCTTTTGTCAATAGTGACAACAGATTCGACATCTAACATCACACCAATCGATGATTACTTTCCTAACGAATCCTTACTTTCTTTTAGTCCAATACCTTGGTATGATAAAAATATCAATTTTCTTGCTTTAGGAGATTTGCCAGCTGATTGGAGTACTCAAGACAAAGAAAAGTTTTTGAACGAAGTGAAGAATTTTTATTGTGATGTCCCTAACTTATTCAAATATTGTCCTGATCAAATATTTCAAAGATTCATTCCTGACAATGAGGTAAGTAGTGCCATTAAACTTTGTCATTCTAAAGCATGTGGAAGTTATTTCTCATCAAAAAAGACTGCTGCAAAAATCTTTCAAAATGGATTTTATTGGCCTACCATGTTCAAGGACACGCATGCATTCTGCAAAACTTGTGAAAATTGTCAAAAAGTTGATACTGGTAAAAAAGTTTTGTTTTATGATTCTCAACTCTATTCATTCCCTAGAGAGCTAAGATCAAGATGGAACAATCCTTATGGGGCCTGTGATATTGAGAATTCAATGAATGACAATGATTTTAAGGAAAATGGACATCGTTTGAAAGCTTACTTTGATAAGTTTCCTAGTGAAAATGAATCAACTGGTTTGAATGATCTTGTAGATAAAGGTTGATTATTTTGTTTTTCTCACATTTTCTTTTTTGTGTTTCTTTTTGAGTGATTTTTGCAAGTTTCTCTCACCCCGGTCAAATGGCGGACAACGGTACTCCGTGACTTAAGTCGGTTCTTTCATTTTTCCACAATAACTGATATTTGTGTATATATTTGTGCAATTCTTTGAATCTCTCTTCTAATTCTCATTTGAAAATGGACACTAATTTTGAAAAATTAAAAAAGTATTTTCCCGCTCTGCCTCAGAATGCGATTAGAAAAATTTACCGTGCTAGATGTGCAAGATTGAGATTGTTAATGAATCATGGAATTCCTGAAGATATTCGCTGGTTGATTGAAGCAAAGGTCCGATTATCAGGTGAGTCCTCTAACTTCATTTCACACATGCATGGAACAGGTAAAAGCACTTTTGCAAAGAAACGTCATGCAAAACGACTAGAAGTCTGTCATCGATGTGCTAGATTAACTTGTAATACACAATGTCATTCTTTAGGAATGGTATCTATAAACCGTGAAGATAAAATACAATTCATTAAGGATGGCCTGAGTAAGGAGTCTTTAGATAATCTTCTATTGACTCTTGAGACGCATCCTAGTGGATATGTGCATCGTGCAATTCATGATTTATGGCCACTATTTCATAAAGAACATGATCGACTTAGTCTTGGGAATCTGACTAAAAAAAACCCTGTTTGCCAGTTTTTAAGAAAACTGGATGGGAAGCCTATCCCCGACCCATAGAGGGCGTTTAAGCCGTTCTTGGACGTAAAACCAAGGGAAGATGTGAGCCACAATCACAACTACCTATACATACACATACTTTTTTCAAAAGTAAATAAATAAATAAATAAAAAGAGAGAGAGAGAGTGTGAGATTCCAGCTGGTCTACATATAAGTGTTATGATTGCCTTTCTCATTTCTCATCTATAAAACCCTCTTTTCCTTCCTTTCATTTCTACTCAACCCATACATTCAACAAATACAGAAGTGTGTAGAAATGACAAGTTCCTCAGGTCATCAAATAAGAAATATTTGTGTTTTCGGTGGATCTAGTCTTGGGAAAGAAAATGAGTTTTTAGAATCAGCAAATCATCTTGGTCAGGTGCTAGCTGAGAGAAAGATTCATTTAGTATATGGGGGAGGTAGTCTTGGGTTAATGGGAGGTGTGTCAATAACTGTATTTTTAGGAGGTAGTCACGTTTTGGGGGTCGTCCCTGAAGCTTTGGCACAAGGGGACATCATTAGAAAAACAATTGGAGAGGAACTTTAGGTCTCCACAATGTCGGCTCGAATGAATGCAATGTTTAACCATGCTGATGCCTTCATTGCTTTACCAGGTGGTCTAGGCACATTGGAAGAGATCTTTCATATTTCCTCTTGGGCTCAATTGCACATTCACCATAACCCATAGGTTTGTTAAATGTTAATGGTTATTATGATAAGTTGTTGTCTTTTCTTTATCATGCTGTGGAACAGGAATTTCTAACATCTTCTGCACGAAAAATCATAATCTCTGCTACTACTACTGAACAATTGATTGACCAATTACAATCTTTCATTCCTGTGATTGATCCTTCCATGAGTCGCATAAATTGGTCATCTACGGGATGCCGTAAAAAGCTTAGATTGGATTTGAGCCTTCATTTGTGAATTTTTGTGTCTTTTGGTTTTATTATTATGTTTTGTTATTTCTTATTTTTGTTTCAGTGTGTTTCAGGATTTGTCAGTGTTCGTTATTTCAGGTGATATCTTCTATACTCTATCTTTCTACCTTAGAACATTGAGGACAATGTCTCGTTTTGGTTGGGGGGAGAGGGTAGTAGTTGATAAAAAAAAAATTGTTTTTCATTTCATAAAGCATGTGCATAATTGTTGTTACTAGGATGACAGAGTAAAGGAGTTCTTTTGTTGAAGTGACTCTTGAGACGCATCTTAGTAACCATTCTTAACAAGGTCTATTATAATACTTCCTGAAATATTCAGATTTACAAACTCTCGCATTGTTATCACTTAATTCTGCTCACATACTTATTTAACATGTATTCTTAAACGTTAATTTACACACACACACTTTAACATATGATTGTGGGTTGCATATTGGATTATTACATTATTTATGTTCTTTTGTTAAAGGTAACAACTAAGGGAAAGGGATTGTATATAATTAAAAAATAAAAACAAAAAAAAAGAAAAAAAAAAGAAAAAAAGAAAAAAAAAGAAAAAAAGAAAAAAAAATGATGATAATAAAAATGTAAATAAGTTTGGTTTCGTAGCCTCCCTAACATAAGCAATGAAGCCTGAAGGGGTGTTTTAACACCTAATACCCTAAAGTCAACTGACTTGAGAGCTATTGGCCCAACGCTTGTTACATGGGTTGAGGAGAAAAGCTTAAGGGAATCAAACATTGCACTATCTACATATCAGTATCTGCGACCCGAGTTACTAAGCTCCTAGGGGTGTCTTAACACCTAATGCCCTAAGACCAACTGGTCTGGGAGTCATTAGCTGAAAGCTTGTTACATGGGTTAAAGATGCATGATGTTTTTAAAGTATATGTATATAGAGTTAAAAAAAAAAAAAGAAGACAAAAAAAAAAGAGAAGAAAAAAATAGTAATCCCAACCCAAGGAAGTTAACCTTAAACATTAGAACAAATATTTTGTTTTCTTCCAAGAAAAGCCCCATAATTATGTGTTGATACATTGAGCACAAAAGAAAGGTTTATTAATATCTTGTTAAGCGGTATTGAGCAGGTATATAAATTTAATGAGAGTTTGTTTATCTGGATAGATTAATGGAAGTTAAATGATGAATACCGTGCTTTGTGAAATTTGCAAATTTGTTTTCTATTTTAACGCTTTGATTACTAGGGACTATTAAGGATGAACATTCCTTGATTCAACTGAAAATTAAGGATGAACACTATTAAAGCGTTTCCACGCTTCGCCGTCAGAAGGATGAACCATCACTCCATCAACCACATGGTGTGCTTGGTACCATGTCATGTGCTTAGTAGTCCTTGGTGACATGAATAACCTCTGCAGTCTAGGTGTGATCGGGAAGTATCTAAGTTTTTTATATGCCACTAGAGTCTTTCCCCTACCAGTTCTAGGTTTGCAATAGGAATGCCCACATGTCATGCACTCGGTCATCTCAGCATTTTCAAGGTAGTATAACATGCAGAAGTTAGGGCACATGTCAATTTTCTGGTATCTTAAACCGAGGGGTTTCATCATGGACTTCGCAGCATAAAAGTTCTCTTTCAACCTGTTCTCTTCAGGTAAAATGCTTCTTGCCCATTCAATAATCTTGTCATACCTGGCCTCACTCAACCCGTGCTCTGACTTAATAGTGAGCACCTGTGCTACGACCGATAATTTACTGTGGTTCGTGCAGCCATCCC
>NW_011504398.1:0-6148 GCF_000495115.2 Populus euphratica
TGGAGAAATCACCTAAATTTTAGTTGGAAGAGTGATAATAACAATGTACAAACTTTACTACCACCGTTTCAAGCACACCATAATTTTCAAAATTCTATTAGATATACACCTCCTATGCTCCACCTCCTAGAAAAAATCTTGAGGAAACCTTGCATGCATTCATTGAAAAGCAAGAGACAATCAATACTCAACTTACTCAAAACATGACAGATTTTAGAGATACTCTTGCATAATTGACATTTGCTCTCAATTTCCAAGAGAAAGGTAAGTTTCCATCTTAACCACAACAAAATCTTAAAGGGCAATACAATGCAAATACAAGTAGTTTTGAAAGCCAACACATGGATCAAGTCAAATCAGTCACTACTTTTTGCAGTGGTAAGGTTATTGAAAAACCCACTCTTGAACCTTGTGAGAAAAATGATGAGTCAATCTCTAAGGGTAAGGAAGGGGTTAAATCTGAAAATTGCAAAGAAAAGATTGATTCTCCACCAGCACTTCCATTTCCTCATACTATGACCAAACAAAGGAAAGTCAATCACAACTCTGAAATCTTTAAAACTTTCAAACAGTTAAGGATCAATATACCTTTCCTGGATGCTATTAAACAAGTTCCTTCCTATGCTAAATTTTTAAAAGATCTATGCACTATGAAGAGGAAACTGAATGTAAAAAAAAAAGCTTTTTTAGCTAAACAAGTAAGTGTCATTCTTCAGAACAATAATGCTTTGAAATATAAAGACCTTGGTTATTCTATAATTTCTTGCTTTATTGGAGAACATAAAATTAAAAGAGCCTTACTTGATCTTGGAGTCAATGTGAATTTACTTTCATATTCAGTTTTTCAAAGTCTCAATCTAGGTGAGTTAAAACCAACTTCTCTAACTCTTTTACTTGCCGATAGATCTGTAAAAGTGCCTAGAGGAATATTTGAAGATGTGTTAGTACAAGTCCATAAATTCATTTATCCTGTGGATTTTATTGTCTTATACACACAACCTGTTGAAGTATGTAATTCATTTCCTGTTATTTTAGGACGTCTGTTTCTTGCATCTTCTAATGCATTGATTAATTATAGGAATGGACTGATGAAGTTATCATTTGGAAACATGACATTAGAGATGAATATTTTCAACATTTGCAAGCAACCTGGAGATGATAATGATTTACAGGAAGTGGACTTTACTGAAAAATTAATTCATGATCAATTTCAAACCACTTCTAGTGAAATTGAGATTCATGAATCTGATGATTTGCAAATGGTTTATTTTTAGGAAGAATCAAAGGCAAGTAATTGGAGGCCACAAATTAAGGAATTGCCACCACGATTAATTAAGTCTATACCTTCAAGTGTTCAACCACCAAAACCTGATTTGAAGTCATTGCCATTCAATCTCGAATACTCATTTGTGGGAGAAAATTAAACTTTTCTAGTAATAATCTCTTCCAAACTTAATGCACATGAAGAAGGTAAGTTATTACAAACTCTGAAAATGCATAAAATTGCATTAGGATGGACCATAGCTGACATAAAAGGAATTAGTCCTTTGATTTGTACACACAGAATTTATTTGGAGGAAAATGCTAAACCTTTTAGGGAAATGCAACAAAGGCTCAATCCTAATATGAAAGAAGTAGTGAAAAATGAAGTCATTAAGGTTCTAAATAATGGAGTCATTTTATCCTATTTCTGACAGCAAATAAGTAAGTCCTACCCAAGTTGTACCCAAAAAGTCTGGAGTCACTGTGATAACAAATGAGAACAATGAGTTAATTCTCACTAGGACTGTTACTGGTTGGCGCATTTGCATTGACTATAGGAAACTTAATTCAATGACTAGGAAAGATCATTTTCCTTTACCCTTTTATGGATCAAATCCTAAAAAGAGTTGCAGGTTATGAATTTTATTGTTTTCTAGATGGCTATTCAGGTAACAACCAAATTAAAATTGCATTGGAAGATTAAAAGAAGACTACTTTCACATGTCCATTTGGTACTTTTGCATACCAAAGGATGCCTTTTGGATTATATAATGCACCAGCCACGTTTCAAAGATGTATGCTCAGTATATTTAGTGGTATGGTTGAACATTTTCTTGAGATTTTTATGGATGATTTTTCTGTTTTTAGTGATTCATTTGATGATTGTTTGACTAACTTAGAAAAGGTTTTAAGCAGGTGTGAAGAGAAGAATCTTGTACTAAATTGGAAAAAATATCACTTTATGGTAACAAACGGCATTGTATTTGGTCACATTATTTCATCAAAAGGAATTGAGGTTGACAAATCTAAAATCGAGTTAATTGCTAACTTGCTAACACCAAAATCTATTAAAGATGTTAGATCATTCTTAGGACATGTTGGTTTTTATAGAAGGTTCATCAAAGATTTTAGTGTAATATCTAAGCCCTTAAGTAACCTTCTAACAAAGGATAATATTTTTGAATGGACTGAACATTGTGAAGAAGTCTTTGTTGAACTTAAAAACTTGCTTACTTCTGCTTCTGTCATTTAACCTCCTGATTGGTCATTACCTTTTGAAATAATATGTGATGTTAGTGATTATGTCGTAGGTGCTGTTTTGGGATAAAGAAAAGATAAGAAACCTTATGTGATTTACTATGCAAGTAAAACTTTAAATAGTACTCAAATGAATTACACCACCACTAGAAAAACTTGCAGTAGTATTTGCATATAAAAAATTCAGGTCTTATCTTGTTGGCTCACATGTTATTGTTTTTAGTGATCATGTAGCATTAAAATATCTTCTTTCTAAGAAAGATTCTAAGGTTAGATTGGTACGGTGGATTTTGTTACTTCAAGAATTTTATATCACAATCAAAGATAAGAAAGGCACCAAAAATGTTATCGTAGATCATTTGTCAAGATTGACAACAGATTCGAAAATTGACATCACACCAATCGATGACTAGTTTCTAGATGAATCTTTACTTTTTATCTCTACAATGCCTTGGTTTGCCAATATTTTTAATTTTCTTGTTTCAGGACAATTGTCAACTCATTGGAATACCCAAGATAAAAGAAAGTTATTGAACGAAGTGAAGAACTTTTATTAGGATGACCCATATTTATTCAAATATTGTCCTAATCAAATATTTTAAAGATGCATTCCCAACAATGAGGTAAGTAGTGTCATTAAATTTTGTCATTTTAAGACATGTAGGGGTCATTTCTAATCAAGAAAGACAACTGCAAAAATCTTACAAAATGGATTTTACTAGCCCACCATGTTCAAGGACTCACATGCATTCTACAAGTCTTGTGAAAATTATCAAAAGTTGGGATCTATTTTAAAACGTCACATGATGCCTTTAATTCCTATTCTTGTCATTGAGATCTTTTACTGTTGAGGTATAGATTTCCTGGGTCCATTTCCTCCATCATTTGGTTTCTTGTGTATATTAGTCGTAGTAGATTATGTTTCAAAATGGATAAAGGCAATTCCAAGTCAAAATAGTGATCACAAAACAGTGATAAAGTTTTTGAAAGAAAATATTTTTAGTCGATTTGGAATCCCTCGAGCCATGATAAGTGATGATGGTGGAACACATTTCTACAACAAGCCATTTGAGTCTTTAATGAAAAAATATGGAATCACATACAAAGTTGCCACCCCTTATCACCCTCAAACAAGTGGACAAGTATAGCTTGCTAATAAGGAGATCAAACACATTTTGGAGAAAATAGTAAACCCTGATAGAAAAGATTGGTCTTTAAGACTTAATGATGCACTTTAGGCTTATCAAATTGCTTATAAAACATCATTAGGTATGTCACCGTATAAACTAGTCTATGGAAAACCTTGTCACTTGCTTGTGGAACTTGACCATAAAGCTTATTGGGCTATTAAAGCTTTCAATTCAAATCTTGATGATGCTAGTCAACTTTGAAAATTACAAATAAATGAGCTTAAGGAAATAAGAAATGATGTATATAAAAATTCAAGAATTCATAATTCAAGAATCAAAGAGTTTCATGATAAGAAAATACTGAGAAAAACATTCAATGTTGGTCAAAAAGTCTTACTTTATAATTCTTGATTGCATTTATTTCTTGGAAAACTAAGATCAAGATAGAGTGGTTCTTTTATTGTGAAACATGTGTATCCATATGGGGCCTGTGACATCGAGAATCCAAAGAATGACTATGTTTTCAAGGTAAATGGACATCGTATGAAAGTTTACATTGACAATTTTTCAGTTGAAAATGACTCTATTGAATTGGGTGATCCTGTATATAAAAATTGATTTTTTTTCCTCACATTGTTTTTGTGTTTCTTTTTTAGTGATTTTTACTAGTTTCTCTCACCCCGGTCAAATGGCGGACAACAACACTCCGTGACTTAAGTCGATTCTTTCAGTTTCCCATAATAACTGATATTTGTGTATATATTTGTGCAATTCTTTGAATCTCTCTTCCAATTCTCATTTGAAAATGGATACTAATCTTGAAAAATTGAAAAAGTATTTTCTCGCTCTGCCTCAAAATGCGATTACAGAAATTTACCCTGCTAGATGTGCAAGATTGAGGTTGTTAATGAATCATAGAATTCCTGAAGATATTCACTGGTTGATTAAAGTAAAGGTCTGATTATTAAATAAGTCCTCTAATTCCTTCATTTCACACATGCCTTGAATAGGTAAAAGCACTTTTATAAAGAAACATCGTACAAAACGATTGAAAGCCTGTCATCAATGTGCTAGATGAACTTGTAATGCACAATGTCATTTTTTAGGAATGGTATCTATAAAACGTGAAGATAAAATACAATTTATTAAGGATGACCTGAGTAAGAAGTCCTTAAAGGGCGTTTAAGTCGTTCTTAGATGTAAAACCAATGGAAGATGATTGACTTAGTCTTAGGAATCTAACTAAAAAAGACCATGTTTGCTAGTTTTTATGAAAACTAGATGGGAAGCCTATCCCCGACCCATAGAGGGCGTTTAAGCCATTCTTGGACATAAAACCAATGGAAGATGTGAGTTATAATCATAACTACCTATACATATACATGTTTTTAGAAAAATAAATAAATAAAGAGAAAAAAAAAGTGTGTGAAACTCTAGTTGGCCTACATATAGGTGGTATGATTGCTTTTTTAATTTTTCATTTATAAAATCCTCTCTTCCTTCCTTTCATTTCTACTTAACCCATACATTCAACAAATATAGAAGTGTGTAGAAATGGAAAATTCCTCAGGTCATCACATAAGAAATATTTGTGTTTTCGGTGGATCTAGTCTTGGGAAATAAAAAGAGTTTTTAGAATCAGCAAATCATCTTGGTCAGGTGCTAACTTAGAGAAAGATTCATTTAGTGTATAGGGGAAGTAGTCTTGGGTTAATGGGAGGTGGGTGAATAGCTGCATTTTTAGGAGGTATTCAAGTTTTGGGGTTCGTCCCCCAAGCTTTAGCACAAGGGGACATCATTGAAAAATCAATTGGAAAGGAACTATAGGTCTCCATAATGTATGCTCGAATGAATGCAATGTTTAACCATGTTGATGCCTTCATTGCCTTACCAGATGGTCTAAGCATATTAGAAGAGATCTTTTATATTTCCTCTTAGGCCCAACTGCACATTCATCATAAATCTATAGGTCTGTTAAATGTTAATGGTTATTATGATAAGTTGTTGTCTTATCTTGATCATGTTGTGGAACATGAATTTCTAACATCTTCTGCACGATAAATCATAATCTTTGCTGCTACTACTAAACAATTGATTGACCAACTACAATCTTTCATTCCTATAATTGATTCCTCCATAAGTCGTATAAATTGGTCATCTAAGGAGCTCTTTTGTTAAAGTGACTCTTAAGACGCATCTTAGTAACCATTCTTAATAAGGTCTATGATAATATGATTAGTACTTAAAAGTGCATTTTTGTCATGGTTTTATATCATCATTTTGCACTTGAAGTATCAATAACTCCTTAACTAAAGCATGTTTTATAATAATATATCTAATAATATAAGATACCTTTAATTTATGGTAAATGTTCATTTTAAATGCAGGCCTATCACATAAATGAAAATATTGATTGATGACTTTAAGAACTTAAATTGCAAAGGCAAAGAGATGGTCAAACTTAGAAAAGAGATGTCGGTGCAATCCAAACCGGAACA
>NW_011504394.1:0-6178 GCF_000495115.2 Populus euphratica
TATATTCATGTAAATTCAAAATTACACACAAATTTATACTTTAAATAACTTAATTAAAGTTTAATATAATATTAATAACAAAATTAACTTCGTAATATAATTTGATTATTTTAACACGAGTTCAATACAAACTTTTATAATTATAGAGCACTAACTAGACTTAAAGAAAATATATTAATTATAAATAAAAAAAATTCAAAGGTTCAACAAAAATAATATGTTAACTATAAGCTTAAAAAAAAAGTGAGTTCAACAACTCAATTAGTAAATAATTTAATATACACACAAAGAAATACAATAATGAGGAATACGCACACACACCAAATTATTGTTTTAGGTTCTTATAAGAAAGTAGGGGTGAGCAAAAAAACTAAAAAATCGATTAAACCGAAAAAACTGAAAAAATTAAACCGTGAAAAAAACTGATTAAACCGATTATAATTTTAAAAAAACCAATCGATTTGGTTTTATAAACCTGAAATAAAAAAAAAAACCAAACTAAGCTGAACCCAAACAGAAAAAACCAAGCCAAATCAGTTTGAACCAAACTTTTTCTAAAATAACCAAACCAAACCAAAACTAGTCAATTTGAACTGATTCTAGTTTGATTTTGGTTTTTTTAAAAAAAACCAGTTTGGTTATTTTTTTTGATAAAAATCAACTGAACTGAAAATGATCAACCCTATAAAATTTTTTCTCAAATAGACCATAATAAGAATATTATAAGGTGAAAATTAAAATATAATGAGTATAAGGCTTTATATTGTGAAATGATTAGTCCATATAAATTGATGATTCCCTCGACAAACTAGGATTCAGATATGATGTGCATAAAAACTAATATTATCCTATTAGCATAAGTATTCTAATAAGTATACCAAAGCTTCATATCATAATAAAATAGACAAATTTATATCTCAAAGCTCAACTTATAACATCAATCTAATGAGAAGTTATCAATTTAAAAGTCAATTTAAAAGTATATATTGGCTCATATCAAGAATTTATATTCAATAATTGATCATATTTTATCGTAATAAGGATAATAATCAACATATATATTATCAAAAAACAGGATTCAATTTATATTAATAATTTTAATATTTATACCATTTCTTATATATATGAAAAATTATTCATTTACCTAACTCAAAAGTGAATATAATTCAAAAAAAAATACTGAAGGAAATTTTATTAATGTCTTGCCGGTAAAATATTAAGAATAAACATAATAAAAATTAAAAATCTAACTCATAACATTATATGTTAATGAACTAAACCAGTCATTTTTTACAAAAGTCAAATGGTTTTCTAGAAATTTAATTCAAAGAAAAACAAATTATAAAACATGATAACAATTCACCAAATAACGCTCAATACTCATCAAACCAATCTAAAAAAATAAGATTACAACTAAAGATCAATCTGAAATTTTATCAGATTTTTAGGGGTCTAATTGTAATTTTATCAGATTAAAGGATCAAACAGAAAATATCATAAATTAATAACTATACTGAAATTTTATCCATAATTGATCCTTGTTTTTATCCAGAATCTTAAATTATACTATGATGTTTTTTAAAATTTAAAGACTAAACTGTAAATTTTATAAATTAAGAGATTAAATTGAAATTCCATCATCTTCAACTCTAAACCCAGATTTTTTTATGGATAAACTATTGATTTACTAAGATATCTAACTCAATTTTATTATTTAAACAAACCATATCTCAAAATCATCATCATTGTTCAAAATCAATTAAATAAATCATTACCTATAACAATTAATCCATAATATTCTAATTAATTTATCAATCAAACTAATAATAAAATCTTCAAAACCCTAATCTTCATCAAAATAAAAAATCAAAGATAAATAACACAATCATACACATCAAAATATAAATCTTATATTTTAAACTTATTTTATCACACTCTCTTGTCCTTCCTTTATCATTTTCTCTTTTATCTTCTTCTTCTTGCCCCCTTTCTGCTCTCAAATCATAATATTCTAATAAATTCTAATACGTTATTCAAATGAAAAGGATACGAGGCAGATATCATTTTATAATACCCCTTTGTCTACTTGGTTATATTTCTGGCCCCACCAGCATTATTTTTCATCGGACTTGTTATCATTGGCTATCAAGTAAATATTGTGTTCGTGCTCGGTGGTGCGTGTTTTTCCTGCTAGTAAGTAAAAGCTTTCATCATCAATTATAACCCCTCTTAAAAGGTATCATATTTCCAGTAGATTAATGGTGCTTACTAATTTTCTCTTATTGAAACCACAACTTTTGTGTGTTATCAGATAGTGATTTATTGATTTGCAGTTATGCCCATGAATGAATCCGCAGAGAGCTCTATCAGGGTAAGCACAAGCTTCTTTGATGATCGAAAATTGATGTCTTTACTGGAATATGATCATTTTTTATTTATTTACTTCTGTCATCTTTGGTTCTTCCTGTATTTATAATACAGGTGGATGGCGAAAGCCCAGTGTGCAGTCTAGATGAGGCTCTTACTTCTGTGGGGTTTGGGACATTCCAAGTGCTTGCTTACGCTTGGTTGGATTGCAGAAGCAATGGAACTTATGATTCTATCCTTGGTGGGACCCGTGGTTAAGTCCCAGTGGGATCTCTCCCCAGGCCAAGAGAGTCTACTATCAACCGTTGTTTTTGCTGGCATGCTTGTTGGAGCATTTTCTTGGGGCCTTGTTTCGGATTACTATGGAAGGAGGCAGGCCATTTTCCTCTTATTTCCTTCCATTCTGAGATGCTTTGCCTTGGTAATAATGGTCATGAAGAGCAAATGATTTCCAATTATGTAAACCTGATCTGTATTCTGTGAATACCCTTTCTGATTTTTAGTTATAACTTACAGTCAATAACATTTTCCTGTTAGTTCTGACATTTATGCTATTTTTTTCTTGCTGCTTCAAGCTTCCTCTTATTTGTTGTCTTGATCTTATATATATTTCTGACTTCATTTAGCTTTTCCAGGAAGGGTTTGCTAGGACCAACTATTCTTACTGGCGGAGCTGGATTATTCAGTACTTTCTCCCCAAATTACGTATCCCTGTTGATTCTTCGCTGCTTGGTTGGCGTTGGCGTTGGCGTTGGCGGGACGACTGTTTTCTGCTCCTGGTTTCTAGAGTTTGCTCCCTCCTGGAATGCTTGTTTCTGATAGTACAATTGGACTGGATGAAGAATCTTCTGCGTCAGAATATACCCCTCTACTCTCGTCAACTAGAAAAATAAATCTGGATTTTGGATCAGGCTTCTCATCGTTTGTTATGCTTTTCTCATCAAAACTAATTCCAACGACGCTTTTTGTATGGGTGTTACACTTTTGGAAAAATATTCTCTTTTTATGGTATGTTGTTGCTGGCTTCAGAACTAAGTAGGGAGCAAAGCAAAAGTGGCTCGAGCACTGTCTTGCGATCAGAAAATCTTCAGGATGACAGCCTCCACGTAGATGTATTTATTACTAGTTTGGCAGGTATTGCATGCACCGTCTCCTCCACCTGCACTTAAGGTTGAGGTTTGAGGAATCCTCCATGACATGAAATGTTTACTTTCTTTTTCTTTTTCTTTCTATATATATGCATACATGTATCATCCGAAGCAATGACCGGGTAGTATGTTTTCCTGAAACTCTATGTTGTAGAGATTCTGGGCTTATTCTGTCAGCAATTGTTGTGGATACAATTGGACGCAGGCTCTCGATATCATTCATGTTTGCCTCAGCTTGTATTTTCCTCTCTCCTCTGTTTTACCATCAATCTGCAACTTTAACAACAACATTGATGTTCGGAGCTCGCATGAGTAGCAGAGTACTCTCCACGCTTGCTACAATATATGCTCAGGAGGTAAGCCCTGGAATTCACGCATTTCGTTGTATCCGAAGGTGAATGGTAGTACTTGCCAGTTCTTTTCAAGTTTCACACCTACTAGCGGTCAGTGTTGCATGGTTCTGAATAATTGATTGTCTTGGATGCTGTTCCTGCGTTATATCCAACGGCTGTGAGGGCAACTGGTTTTGGGGTTGCAAGTGCTGTACGGAGGGTTGGTGGCATGATAACCCCCCTTGTAGCGGTCGGACTAGTGACCGGTGGCCATCATACAGAAGCTATCATCCTGCTAGACATTGTGATGGCTATGTCAGGACTCTGTGTCCTGCTCATCCCAGTCCAAACCAAGGGACATGAATTCAGTGACAGCGTAGATGTATCTGATTCAAAACAAGTTGTTGCTGCCGGGCAGTAATCTCAAACCCAATCAAGCATTGTATAAAGGAATGTTTTCTGTTAGACTTCCAAAACACCAATGCAAATCATCCGCTAAGCTGCTCTGCATTATGTGGGAGTAATGGTTCCCCCAATGTAAATCTCGTTTATCTCCGATTGCTTCTCCACCACTCTTTTTTTCTTTTGCTCGAAATCTTCTCTACCTTGTAAGATATTACATTAGTGCCCGCACCTTATGGTTATTTTTCAAAATATTTTTTATTTAAAATAATATATCTTTTAAAAATGTCTTCTAATAAATTGAAATATTGTTACTTAATCTTTTATTTTTGGTATAAAAAGAAAATTACATACTACTCCTTGCAAGGAGCACGAGGTTTTGACAAAAAGAAGAAGCAAGAGGAGTTCTTGGAAAGACAGATAGTTGCTTTTTTCTTATGAACCGTGTCAAAATTATATATATTGAATTTTTGCCGTATTTTTAAAATAAATATATATAATTTTAAATATATAAAAATTCAAATAAAATAAATTTAAAAAACCATTTAAAATAAACCCTCCATAAAAAAACACCTATTAGACTCAAGCTTCGTAGCTCAAGCCTAATATATAGTAAGAGACCTAGAAGAGTGGGATCAAATGTGGTAGTCTAAGTTTAACTCTTTAATTTTCAACAAAACCAAAAATTAAAGCTAAATAATATAATTAGATACATTAAATTACAAATTTTATCTTTTAAAATTATTTTTTCTAAGTCTTTTTCTCTTTTTATTTCTCTTTTTTATATATATATTTTTTTTCTCATTTCTTCACTCCTTCCAGTTCTCTCTCTCTCAAAAGAAATTTTTTTTATTTATATTTATTAGGTTTTATTCAATTACCACAATATTCCTTATCCATTTATACCTCCTTCTAAGCCTTTATCAGCATTGTTACATTTGTTTATTTATTTTTTCAAAACATCACACCAAGACCCTATAGGTTTAGGGTTTCGCACCTAAGCTTAACACAAGACCCTATAGGTTTAGGGTTTCGCACCTAAGCTTAACACGTTCAGGTTCGAGAGCACACTCCGAGTCTAATATTTGGGTCAAACAGCATGTTTGCATTTAGTTTTTATTTTTAATGGGCTCAAGCCAAACACTTGTTAGAGATTTTTTTAGAAATTCACATGAATTTCTAGGTATTTTATATTAATTAAATATATATTATTTAAAAAAAAATATAACTCAAAATATTATAATAATAAAATTATACTTTATCTCTTATTCTCCAAAAAAAAATCATAAGTTATAAACATATCGTAAATATTTTAAATTATAGATTTACAAAAATTTATAAAAATTTTTATTTTTAATATTTTTAATATATATATTTTCAAAATTTATAATTTTTCTCTCTATAGAATTATTAATTTTATCATTAAAAAATCAACATATCCGTTAAATAAAACTTTTTGCATGTAATCCCTGCTAATTACTTGATTTTCCAAGCTTTCACCTGCTACCAATTCATAGCGGTGTGATTTCCGTATAAGTCATTTAACACGTTGACTAAGAAAACACCTTAACTAAAAAAAAAAAGATGAGCCATGTTGCTTGAAGAAAGACATTCAATCAATTATCCAACACGAGTGATTCGGGACTCATCACTTTTCATTCACCTAACACGAGGAATGCTCAATATATTGGGTGGGTGCAGCATGACTTAGTTTGATAGCATGTTTGGTTTTGTTTGATTCTTGTCCGGGCAGTAAAAATAAATTGTAAGACTCCATGTTTATCCATTTCTGAAAGGTATCGTCATTTTTTCCTTTAGTGTTTAAGATTAGTAATTTCTTCTTATAATTATTACAGTTTTTTTTTTGCGATTGATTGTGACAGCATGTTTGATTTATAACTAGTTTGAAGCTATGCCGGTGATTGAAGC
>NW_011504387.1:0-6190 GCF_000495115.2 Populus euphratica
GTGTAAACAATAAACCAAAAAACATTATTATTATTATTATTATTATTGTTAACAAAACACTAAAGAATTGAGTTATTTAATAATTAATCTTTATAATTTATTTTGATTTGTTTTCTATAGAATTGTCACATTCTCATAACCTGAGTCGAAAATATAACATGTTAACCTAAGTCAATCTAATACGTCGCAATCTCAATATTTAAAAAAAAATCTAATATATCATCATATCAATATTTTAAAAATTATTTCATACACTATATACATCATATTTTGATTATATAATTACAAAAGTTGATAGAAAACACATTATCAATGGTTGGAAATTACAAAAGATTGATATGACCTGCAACACATCATATGCCAATGATCTAGTATAAAGCACTAAAACACGTGGGGAAAATAGTGTTTCACATGCCTTATAACACCTTTTATAATTCACTAACTTCTATAATGAATTTTTTTATCCCAAAATTATTTTTTTACTTCACTCTTATAGGGTCAAATTGAAGGTTGAAATGAGATTAAATGAAAAGAACTCAAAGTAAAAGAAAGTGGAGAGAATGGGTAGCATTATCAAAGTTCGAGTACAATGTTTATTATAGTCCCTAAACTTTCTAATTTTAACAAAAAGTGGAGAGAATGGGCCTTCAAATTTTGAGATTTAAGAATAAAGTCAATTTTAAACCAAAATTTTTTTTTTCATTATTTTTAGATTCCTAGTTTGAGAGGTGAGAGAGAGAATTGTTAGATTTCAAGGGTAAAGAGAGAACCATTGTTGACATTGATTCTCACCACTAAAATGATCGATCTTTGTGTCAACGAGTTCCATTCAGTGAGAGAAGTTCTACTTAGGTATTTTTTTCACCTTAAAATAACCAAAAACAAACTAATCTTAGCTCGGGAAGATTTCTTGTTTTGGTGGATTTCAAGTTTTTGTTCTGTTATGCAAATATGGAATACTCATGCATAAAAGACTATCAAGTAATAATTATTAATAAAAAAAAATCTAAACCTGCCTAAAATATATAGAAATATATAATCTAAATATTCCTAAAATATTTATCTATAATAATTAGATAAACATAATATTCTCTCTCCAAACTAAAATAAGAAAATATCAAATGAATAGAAAATAATAAATCTCAATATATATGTGTGTGTTTAATATGATCAACATAGTATTATCTTACAAAATATTATAAGAACAATCCTATAAAAAAATAATAAATACTAAATCTTGATATATACACACACATACATATATAATTATAATTTTTCAAAATATAAATATTTTATTTGTTTACTTTAAATTAATTATTTTACATTTTTTGTGTTTTTTCCCTATGATAGATTATGATTATTATAATTTAGTTTGATTTGATATAAAAATGTAAAATAACTAATTTAAAGTCAATAAAAAAACATATTAATTATAAAAAAAAAGCATGCACAGAAAATATCATTATAAATAGTACATTTATAAAACTAGCATGGATTAAATAAAAAAAAGATAAAATATCAAATTTTGATTGAATAAATTCATAAATTAATTGAAAAAAATGTTATTCTCACCTATGGCGTACCAAAAAAAATCTGAGTAACTTAGTAATAAAGTTTAAGTGTGGGATGAGTGGTTGATCTTTTAATTCTAGCAATTTGATTCATTCTCCTTAATCAATGTGGCTGGTGCCAAAAAAGTCAAGATGATTAGAACTTGCAAAAAGTCTTCTTTGATAGATTTGAGGACTCTCATATATATATATATAAGTATCTTTTAAGAGAGAGAAAGTACAATAATATTTTAGAGAGATAAATCATAAAAATATATATGCTAAAACTACTAAGAAAGAAGAGATGTGAACCTTTTACCTGCTATGTTCCTCTCATTTTATTCAGCTAAGAGATAGAGACATTATAGGTCATATAAGACTTTAATACATCTAAAGGTGTTTGTGGAGAATAGATTTGTTTAATGAAGTCTATTTGTTGATAAATAATCACTTTAAGATTTATGTAAAAAATTATGGAGGTTTGGCATTAGATTTGAGCATTATGTTTGAATTCATAGATGTAGTAGATTCGACCACGTGTTAGGTTTAGACGAACATGGAGTACCTGACCACACTCAATTGTGATGGTAAAAAATCCTCAAGCTTGATGTCCTTTGGAGACACGTGTCAAGTGATTAGTACTTAAAAGTGTATTTTTATCAAGGTTTTATATCATCATTTTGCACTTGAAGTATCAATAACTTCTTAACTAAAGCATGTTTTATAATAACGTATCTAATAATATAAGATACCTTTAATTTGTGGTAAATGCTTATTTTAAATACAGGTCTATCACATAAATGAAAGGATTGATTGATGAATTTAAGAACTGAAATTGAAAGGACAAAGAGATGGCTAAACTCTGAAAAGAGATGTCGGTGCAGTCCAAACCAGAACACTGTTCGGTAATTGGATCATATCTGAAGCTGTAGATCTCAGATTTAGGTCCACTTTATATGGATGGAAATTTAAGATATAGGCCTACAACTTTCATATGGAGACTAAGATCTAAAAAGGTCATTTTCAAGTCCAAATTGGAGCAACAACAAAAAAGTTTGAATCTGTCTTTCAGCCCGAGCATTGTTCAGTGTTTGGCCCATATTTGGAGTTCTAAAAGTCCAAATGATCTGAATTTTTTACATAAGACAGCTAAGATAATTGCCTACAACTTTCATGTTTTTAAGTGGTTCCAATTTTGACGTTATCAATGATATTTTGGGCAGACAAGAGAAGATAAGGATTGTCACCAAGTCAAGAGTTGGTCACTCACTCATCAATTAGTCATCAAACCAATAGTTTCTAATTTTGGCCTATAAAAAGAGGCATTTGCCATGCATTTAGGCATCTTGGTTTCCAGATCAAGATCATGCTCTTGCTTTCTCTCTTTGTATTTTTTGTAATGTTTATGCTTTGCTTTCATTAATATCAAGTTTATGCCTTTCATTTCCTTTCATTTACTTAGTTAACTTTTATCTTATTTATGTTTTTATTTTGTTCATTTATTTTTCTTTCTTTCATTATATCTAGCTAAGTTTATTATGTTAAGGTGAAAAGGTTACACTAATGGTGTAAGAATAAGTATAGTGTAAACTCAATATAGACTTTAATGTTTGATATTAACATGTGTTGTATTTGTTATCTTGTTCACTCTTTAATACTTTGCTTGTTAAATGACTAATCTTGATTTATGTTGTATAACACTTGGTACAATAAATGCTTGGCACTTTCATAGTTCATACTGTATGGTATAACCAACACCTGAGCTATGAAAGGAACTTGATTTGTTGTTAACATAAGTTATAATCATGAATGCTTGACGAGATTTACAAGTATTAGCATTAATTGAATAAGATGACTAATGTAATCATGTTAACAATATATAATCTGATTGGAACCTCCTTTGTGTGTGGTTTCCAATTCAATAATAAGAGTTTATACTATACTTGTTTGATATACCATTAGTGTGAGATTTACAAGTATTAGCATTAATCGAATAAGATGACTAATGTAATCATATTAACAATCTATAATCAAATTGAAACCTCCTTTGTGTGTGGTTTCCAATTGAATAATAAGAGTTTATACTATACTTGTTTGACATACAATTAGTGGATTCTCTAACCTTGACATTTGTTATTATCATTGTTTAATCCTTACATTAATATTTCATCTTAAAGTTCTCATCATCTTCTTCTTCTTCTCCTTCTTTTTCTTTATTATTATTATTATTATTATTATTATTATTATTATTATTATTATTGTTATTGTTATTGTTATTGTTATTGTTATTATTATTGTTATTATTGTTACCATTAAGGGTGGAGCACGTACTAAGAAAACTTTTAAATGGATAGGATGAGCCCAATGAAAAGATAGAACTCATACTTAAAAAAAATTTAAGTGGTTAGGGGAAACCCAATGACAATGATGTTATTATACTAAAAAGACCAAATTCATCCCTTAAAGATTGGTGGTTTTGCACTATAAAGATCAAGTCAATCCTTTTTTTTTTTTCAAATAGTGGTATTATTGTATTGAGGAACCTCATATAAACCCCTTAAAGAGTTTAGGGTTATTTTTCTAAAAAGATCAAGTCTATCACTTTCTTAGAGAGTAATGATATTGTACTAGGAATACCTAATATCAATCACATGAAGAGTTATAAGGCTATTGCTTTATAAAGATCAAATCAATTCATTTCTAGGAAAAGTAGTGTTATGACACTAGGTAGACCTCATATCAATCCCTTTAAGAGTGTAGGGATACTGCTCTAGGGAGTCCAAATCAATCATTTTCTTGGATAGTGGTATTATTGCACTAAAGAGATCTCATATCAATTCATTAGAGAGTTGTGGGACTATTGCTCTAAGGAGAACAAGTCAATCCCTTTTAGGAATAATGGTGTTATTGCACTAAAAATATCAACTCAATCTCTTTCTTGGTAATTGTAACGTTATTTTCTTAAGAAGAACAAGTTAATTCACTTTAAGGAGAACGTTATTATTGCACTATAAAGACCAAGTCAATCTCTTCCTTGGTAATTATAAGGATATTGTCTTAGGAAGAACAAAGCAATCCCCTTCAAAAAGAGTGGTGTTATTAATTAGAAAGACCTAGTCAATCCCTTCCTTGAAAAATGTCTGAAAACCCTAACTGAAAATCTATAGATAAGAAATGTATATCAAGAATACATTATTTTTATTTAGAGAATAAACTTACATTCATATTAAGGATTATGCATCCTGAGATGATCTGAATGATAAGTATATTGGATATTTTTAGGAATAACATGTTTTTGAGGTGGTGCTAAAGTGTTTATTTTGACTACATTGATAACTCTGAATAATTGATTCTATTTTGATTCAAGAGAGTTATGTATCCTAAGGATACATCAAATACCCATGGGTTTATCCTTCATGATTCTTCCTCAATCTTTCATTTCTACTATGAGAATGATTTCACTTAAAAGGTCCTTTATGTTAGTTGTTCTTATAAAAACATGTCATAATAAATTGGTCTCTTCTACCTGTATATGATTTTTTATGACTTACTTCATCTTAAGCAAGCTTTTGTCTAGTAAAGTATAAAGTTTTCTTCAGATGACATGTTTATTTACCCCTCTTATCAAAGCCTATAAGACTACTAACTCAAGCATTCTATCTACATAGAGTATTTCCTCATTAAACCTCTTTAAATATATTCGTGTTAACTCGTTCTCTTGTTGATCAACACTATATAACTTCATAGATCTTTTCTTAGCGCATGATAGTGTTGAACTGTACTACTAACTTAGCATAAAAGTCACTAAACCCTGTAATTGAGCTTAACTCCAAATTATAGTATCATGCATGCACAAATCTTCAAAAAATTGTAAACTTTAAGTCATACACGCATAGAAAAAAATATACAACATAAAAACTTTAAAATTAATTTAAAAAACAACAAGATAATAATATTTGAAAAATATTATTGGAAAAAAAAGCTAGAAGATTGAGAGAAAAAAACTCCAAAGAATTTAACTTTTTAAACCCAAATAATATATTAAACCACAATATTCTAAATGCAACTGCAAGCACTTTAGAAATTGTAAATATTACTCTAGATTATTAGTTGATATAATTACTAGTTTAATAGGAAAAAATTATGAAAAATATAAAATAGATAATAAAAAAGTACCTAAAATATATATGTTCAAAAAAACTCATAATTTAGCACTTATGAAAAATATTGGGTGAGCTATGTATTAAAAGGTAGAATTGAATTTTATTTCAGTTACTCACAAATCAACAGATACGTAACAATAATAGACTCTTTTAGGAGGGACTCTTCAACTACTAATAATACATTGTATTTAAAGTAAGCTTGGTTTTCTTTTATTTCAATTACAGATAAATTGCAATATCTTTGAAGCATTATCAAATTAAAAAAATAGTTAAAAATATTAATTATCATTTTAAAAAAACTAAACAAAAAAAAATAAGAAATAAGAAATAGTGTATTATATAAGTATAATTTAAATTAAAAAAAATAGATACTAAATGCTGCTAAGCCTAGTAAGCTAGGCCCGCAAGCTCAGCCAGGCATAAAAAAGCTTATTCATGTCTGGATTACAAAGGTCCTTTTCGATTAATCAAATGATT
>NW_011504391.1:0-1793 GCF_000495115.2 Populus euphratica
TTTTATGATAAAAATAGATTTAACTACTCTAAGCCTTGTGACAATAAAGATGATGTTGATGATGATAATGTTAATAATGATGATGTTCACACAACGAGATGGATGCAAGAAAAGGTCATGCACATTATAGGTGTAGCATATGCAATGACACAAGGCATAATAGAAAAACATGTCCTAATCGATAATGTATATATAATAATTTATTAGGTCATGTTATGATATATCACAATATTTTTTTTAGGTATATTAAACTTATATAATTTCATCAATCATAGGTACTATTACACAGGATGTCAAGCATTTGATGTTATAGATTGTTTGCTTATGTTGAGCTTTCATATTTGGACGATGATAAGGGTGACCATTACTATAAGCATGAAGAGCATGCCTATGATATTCATGTAGAGAATGAGTATAAGCATGCTAAGCATGAGTCACAAATGCTTACTGGACTCGCCAACACTTTTATCCTGCAGTTATTGGATTGACATTGATTAAAGGATGTATTTGCTCATGTTGTGAATATATTTAATATTTCAATTTATGTTTTATTTAATTATCATTAAATGTTATATTTTCAATAATTATAATTAAATTGTTGTGTAGGATGAGACTACTATTTACTTTCATATACAAAGGTTGATATGACTACATGAGCAAGTCTAGCCATTTATAGCCCAAGCTGGTTTTTTATATGTCAGTTGTCTTGGCCACATCAAGCTTGATCATGGCTTGATCCATACACTAATTAAGTGATGAAAATGTGAGACATACTTGTTCCATCTTAGGCATGAAGAGATGACATTGACACTATAGGACATGATAGTTTTGCGTAGATTTGCTATTGATAGATAAGCAGTCATATTTACTCGTGTTTATAATATGATTGTGCTATGCGAGTGATTATTTGGATTAGCACCCCCTTCTTTTGAAATGAAGGGGGGGTAACATACATCTTGAGTGGATTGAGGAGGCATTTTCAACACCACCAGATGATGGTGATGAGGAGGTCTTGCAAAGGTACAAAATAAATTATAATTTAAACATGTTGATTATTTTTTATGATTGCATTAATTATTGTGATGATTTTAATTATTTTGTAAGTTTACCAAAGCATATATACTCCATCTATTTTAATAGTGTACTATTATTCATTGACTGCATACGAAGATATATTCATTTACTTTATCTGACGCTCCCTGAAAATTTCAATGCTATCCTCATATATAGTTTAGGATCTGCTGTATTGGCATCCTTATACAGACATTTATATCTTGCATGCATGAAAAGGGCCAAATAGGTTAGGAAATGTTTGCTACTTCTACAAGTATAAATAAAAAAAATTCTGAATAACTATTTAGATTTAAATGTTTTTTTGCACAACAAAATTAACAAAATCTTTTTATTTAATAATAGTTATGGTCTTAAGAACATATCCATGTGGAAAGGCCCTAGATATCGAGATTGCTGGATATGACAGTCCAAACTATGAGGATTACAATTTGTCTTCCATTAGGATACATGTATTACAATGTTATTTTTGTAATTATATACATTTATATTGTGTTGTTGAAACTTTCAAAATATGCAATCAAACTAACATGCTTTTCATGCTAGGTGGTGTACTGGACGAGTTTTTAAAATAATCCAGCACATGTGCTAGCATTTTATCAGTGTGAGTGACACGACGAAAAGATTAATGTCTTCTCCCAAGTGCAGGAGTGTCGAAGTAATAAATAACCCGGCAAGACCGGGGTCGAACCACAGGGAGGTTAATTGTACAAATTAAAAAC
>NW_011504391.1:4975-6183 GCF_000495115.2 Populus euphratica
CATCTCTTTGTCCTTTCAATTTCATTTCTTAAATTCATCAATCAATCCTTTCATTTATGTGATAGGCCTGCATTTAAAATGAATATTTACCACAAATTAAAGGTATCTTAGGTTATTAGATATATTATTATAAAACATGCTTTAGTTAAGGAGTTATTGATACTTCAAGTGCAAAATGATGATATAAAACCATAATAAAAATGCACTTTTAAGTACTAATCAGTGAGCTCGATAAACAACATGTTATTCATGTATTTTTTTTGAACTATTTGTTAAATAAAACAATTAACTGCACCAAATTATTATTATTTGATATCCATTTAATTTATAATCTGTAGGTCTTTTGGACACCTTACTCAGAAGAAAGATTATCCATTGCTCCAGTTGTTTGCATTAGCGAGGTGGATATATGGACAATAGTGGTCCCACTAATATGTTTTGAGATGGTTGAGCTACATTGTCCGGATTGAGTAATGTGACAGTTTGGCTATATACGTCACATTCCAATTAATATTAATACAAGTAAGGCTTTGCACGCCATTACCTAAAGGGATAAAAATAATGATGACAATTAGGTAAGCTGATTGAATGCTTATGGATCACACTAGAATGCAAAAAAAATAAATAAATGAGATATTTATAAAGATGTATCCTATGATTGCTAACAAGGAATATATGATTTGGTACATGAGTATAACATGATGGACCATTACTTCATATTCTGAGCATGTCCCTTTACCTAGGTACATGCAATACGAGCAACATACTTAGTAGATTCAACATCACGTAAGTAATAAAATATTTTTATAATTAATATATGTTAACCATTGAATTTTATGTATTTATCTTTTATTTTAACATTAATATTTTATTAATATTAGGTTGGTGATACAATCAAAAAATTGATGTCTTATCCCAAGTGTAAAAGTGTCAAAATAATAAATAACCTGGTAAGACCAAGGTCGAACCATAGAGAGGTGAACTATATAAATTATAAATAATATATATATTTAATCAAAAAAAGTGTTTACGAGAATTTTATGGGATATTGATGAAATGATTAAATAAGGATAGAACAATTATCAAGGTTAGATGATCCATTAATGATATTTCAAATAAGTATAGTATAAACTCTTTTTATTACTCAACTGAAAATCACACACAAAAGAGGTTCCAATAGGATTGTAAATTGTTAAAATGATTACATC
>NW_011504392.1:0-6179 GCF_000495115.2 Populus euphratica
TGGTACTGGAATATGTGAGACACGACTAATCCCACGGGTCCTGAAGTTAACGACCATGTAAGCCTCCAGTGGCCATCATATGAGCAACCAAGGACTCGAACCTGAGACCACAGAGGGAGCAAACCCCTTGATCCCAAATCCTTATCACCACCACCTAGATGGTTAATTGTTAAATCTAAATTGATGTTATAGGTTGATATCAAAGACTCGGGATCTTAAACCTGATTTAGAGTAAATTTTTAATTAAATCAAATATAATAATATTGACTAAATAAAAATAAATCAACTTACCAATTTCTAGTGACTCAGTTATCTTAATTAAACTTAATTCAAATTTAGTTGACTCAACACTAAAAAAATAATACCACAATGTTATTTTAATAAAAAAAAATTATTTAATAATTTACAAATTGACCCAATAACATATTTTTGTTTTATGAATGAGTCCTCGAATCTCATCCGGCAACTATGCATAAAACTAAGAAAACATAAATGAAATACATTTATTACTAACTGAAATTTATCCCCTTCCTCCTAGTTTAGCATCATGCTAGTATTTATTTCTTAAATTATTTTTATTGAAAAAGACATTAAACTGAAATTTTGGTGAGTGTTTTTCAATAATTTTGATATATAAATGTAAAATATATAAAAATTACATCTAAAAAATTATTTTTAATATATTTTTAATTGAAAAATACTCTTAAAAACATCATGATTCACATTACCAAACACCAAACTTAAAAAAAAAAAATCTATAAGCGGGTTGAATAATCCAAATCACAGGTAGATGCTTGCAATTCTTGGTTGAATGTTACCAGCCAATTAAGCTTAATGTCACAGGTAGATTTTTGGTGACTGGCAAATGACCACATGAGAAGATGCCTGTAATTGGCGTAACATCGACAGGTCTAGAAGCCTCTTGCAAGACGACTGAGTTAAAGCTTTGAAAGATCAAAACGGTGGGATCCAGGGACGTCTCTTTCACGGACAAGGCAAGGAAGAAGCCTTGACTTGGAGTACCGGATATAGGACAAATTAGACCTAACAGGGTTTCATAGATGACTCTGCACAGGTTTGAAAATGGTGCTTTGATGCTTGTCAGAATATTCAATAATATGGAAATGGTCTTCGGTTCACAGAGTCCCGACTCTGTGTGCTTAATTTGTCGTTTTGAACGATGCTTCTTTTTATCATTTACGATAGTTGGCTGGCATTATATGTTTTTTCTGCCTAATCATGGCTATATATATATATATATATATATATACACGACGTAAATGTATTTTCATTAATCTCTTAAAAGTTAAAATTTTAAAGTTAATTAACATGTAAGTTTTAGTAACCTGAAATTTATATTACTTAAATTAATGATTTTTGAATAACAAATCAATGATTCGATGAATTTAATTTATATTATTTGATTATTGAATGAATTTATTGTTAAGATTTCTTTTAATTTTGTTGTAAAATATCAAAAGATTAATAATTGCATTATAATTAAAAAATAGAATACCATTTTGAATGTAAAAGGATTTCTTACTAATTCAGAGAAGAAAAGGATAATATTTAAATTATAAAAGAAACTATGATATATTATTGAATAATTATAAACTAATAAATATTTATAGTTCATATTGCATCACAAATCATTTTATTATTTCATGTATATATATCTCTGAAATCACCTTAATTATAAAACCATATGTCGCTGATATTAGATGATGAAACCTCTAAGATTCCTAGACATTGCCCTGAAAACATGTTTACAATAAAATTACAATAAAATGTTTATTGTAAACATGTTTTTAGGACAATGTCTAGGAATCTTGAAGGTTTCATCATCGGATATCACCGACATATAATATTTTTTTATATATATATGATTTTTTAATAGTATAAAATAAGATTCAAATCATTCCCAGTCACATGAATCCAAAGATAAACTCAATGCTAGAAATAAATATCAATTGATTCGCAATTATTGCTGCTATAAACAATTTGTAATCGTGCTTCCCACTACCAAATGTACATCCCTTCATATTTATTTAATTCCCCAACACTTTATTATTATTATTATTATTATGGATGGGAACAAAAGAAACTGAATGATGAAGCCTTTCGTGACTTTTGGTCCCAAATGAAATACTGCACGCAAAGGCGTTCTGACCTTTCCCCACAACTTTTTCAAACTTGTGGAGCATGCGTTGTTCCTTTTCCTTGTACTATCTATTTTGTCCTTCATCAATAACGCCAAATGATCGAGAGTTGAAAATGGTCTTAAAATCACGATGTTCGTAATTTTACGAAGTCAACATATACTGATCTTACTAGATTACTTTAAGAACTTGAACGGCATTCAACTTAGATTAAGATTGTCTTCACACGTAATTAAAAAATCAAGTGAATTCATGTAAAATTAATTATGATTTTCTACAAGTTAATATATAAAATGCACGAAACCAAGCCTCCAACGTCCTGATTAACCATTACATGCAACATTAACCCTACTCTCTCTCTCTCGGAGTCGTTCCGATCCACACCCAACCGTCAGATGCAACTTTCACGTTCGGCGCCGTCACGGTGTTCCGACAAGCCCCTCTTTTTTCTTTCCCTGGTCGACAGGGTCCTGTCCATCGACTTTTGCTCCTAAACGCATAGTAAAGCTCTTTGAACAAAGAGCAGTGCATTGATTTGGGTCGGAAAAAATTATATTTGCAAACTGCAACCTTCCTCCGTGAGTGATCTGCAACCTTGAATTTAGTTAGTTTTTCTTTTAAGAGTGTTCAGCACAATAACCACACGCATGAGGTTAATTAGATTTGATGCTTTGTTTGCGTAAGCGTTGCCAAATAAGAAAGTGGTGCCCTTGTTTATAGTTTTGGTCCGAGAACAAGCTCCCTCTACAATGGAGGCTCATGAAGTTTTGGTGCAAGAACTTGCTGGCCTTGATAGACCTTGGCGTTTTTATAGTTTCGGGGAAATGGAATGCATGTGTTATATTTTGGTTTCACTCACCGCCCTGGTATTTTCCCTGCCAAGCTGATATACAAAAGTTAGCTGCTGCGGTTAATAACTCGAGTCGTTGCTGATATTTTCATTTAATTTCAACTCGCTGAATTTACAAACTCTTTCTGCTAGAGAAAAATATGATTCTTTTAGACTCAAATGTTCTCGTCTTCTGATTCTGGATTTTGCAGAAGCCATGGTGTTGTATTAGAACAAATTGTTTCTTATCCAACTAATTATTGCAAGTGCTTGGTGATTCTTGACAGAATAACATGTATCTGCTATAAAAAAAAAAAATCATTTGGCAAATAGGCTTGACATTGATGTGAACATGGTATAAATATTTATAAAGAATTTGAGAAAAATCCAGTGTAACCATTGTTAATAAAATTATCAATTGAGATATTTTTGTTTAAGATGAAACACCGACATATTTTTTATTTTAGATTTGTTAATTGTTGGTTGATGAAGATGCATGGATATAAATATTTGTATTAAAATTTTAAATTATTTTAATTATATATAAATCTTTACTTAAAATTATTAATTTATTTTAAGATGATTGAACTATACATCAAAGAAAAATTCTTACAATTTCATAGTTCATGATTTGAGTTTACGTCATGTTAAAAATATATTTTTTACAACCTTGATCCTGAAAATGCCGCATCACGGGATGATCCCTTCATGGATGGTTGTGTTAGTTGTTTAACAATGTTATTGTTTACTCTTTCTTTTTTCCATTATAAAATACTTAATTATTCACCACATTCTGTTAAGAGTTAAAGATCTTGTTAGTAATCCGGCGAGGTGTAGTTGATTTGCATTTTATTTTAATTATAGTTTTGAAAGTGTTTGGTTAATTAATTAATAAATATTATATTTTTACATAAATTTCATTGAAAATTCTCTATTAAAATCTTGATTAAAAAAATTATAATTTTTAGGTTTTATTAATTATGTCTTTTAAAGTGACAAATCTGTGAATTATCACAATACCAAATATATAATAATATAAATAAGTTCAAAAAAAAAGAAGAGTGAATGTATGACCGCTAAACCAAGTTACATGACATGGGTGGACATGTTAATTAGAAAAATTTAAGATATTTGAAATCAAGTTTTAAATGAGTTATAATCTTAGTTTAATCGAATTAGACATTTACTTAATAAAAATTAATTAACCTTTTAGTAACCCAATTAAACCAAAAATAACTTGATTGAAACCTAATTGGATGAACACCAATGAAATTAAAAAAAAATGAATTGAAACATCACTCAAAATGCATTCTCTACTACAATAAAATATTATATCATTAACAATAATACATCTGAATGAATATTTTGTAATTGAAATGACTAAATTTAATAATGTTGTTACATATAAAATATAACATAAACCTAATCCAAGAAATCAAAACTTGGGGCATTCCAGCCTAATTCATCCAAGTTTTTCTTCATTCTTTCTTCTTAATTGTCCTTTTAAATTCCCTATTAATATTGTTATGAAAGGGTAGATATGAGTGACTTTTGTGGCCACAGACCTATAAGCAATCACATCTCCTTTTACTAAAAACTCAAACACATTCGGATCAAACCATCAACCTGAGATTTTTTTTTTTTTTTTGGAAGACAGTCTTGCCAGCACTTTCCCACTTCAGGTATCCTTCGGCCAAAGCTTTTTTATTTTTTTATTTTTAAGAACAATAGACGAAAAGAGAGTATGGACAGAAGAGACGTAAGTTAGGGCTTTCAGAAGGTAATAAAAGGGGGTGTTTTTGAAAAATAATCTCCAATGTCAATACAGTACTTAAGTTCTTTAAGCAAATCAAAGGTTTCCCCTCTGGTTTGTTTTTGATTATTTTTTATGAATTGAATTTAATTTAAAATTTAAATTAATATCCTCAAAAGAATTTCAAACATAAAAATTCTTTTAACCTTGTAAATTGAATTCAATTCCTAGAATTTCAAAGAGCCTTTTATGTTTTTAGTGATATATTAAAGTTACAAATAAAGAATCAGTAGCTTTAACAGTAGCAAGTATCAAATGCAGCAGCAATAGTTATATTTTGCATGTGATTGTAATATCAATAGTTAATTCAACATCTGCTGATTAATTCTCCTGTAATTGGTAGTAATTAGTTGTGTTGAGAATTGTTTAATTAAGATGATTTATGCTTTGTTTTTTTCTTCTCAAATCTAGATCTTATTTGGAAGTATATTTAAATTAAGGTGATGCTATTGAACTCTTGAAAGATATATTACAAATATCCTAGATACATAAATAATGAGTAATAAAACTTTAAGAATAATGAATTTATTACTGATAATAGCAAAAAATTTATTTTTTAAATTATTTCAATAATTAAATACCCTTCTTTGTTTTAATTTAAGTATTGTTATTTTTATTATTAATATGCATGCTAGGACTTTAATTTTATATATATTGCAAGTTTTTTGAATATATACTTAGTATGCATATTTTTAATGATTTTTATTATATTTGTGTTGAAATCATGTTTTTTATGAGTTTTATTTTTATATGTTTATAAATTTAAACATATATGCACTTCAAGCTTTTTTTAAATAATTTTTTATATTTTATAAGCTATTTTTATAATAAACTAAATATTTTTACCAACTATTCTAATACATTTATAAATTTTAATTGACAAGTTGTGGGTGTTATTTAGTAGTAAGTGCAGCTAAGAAACTGTTAGTTACATTTGCTAGTTGATAAAGCTGTTAGTTTTATAAAAAGCAGTAGGTGTAAAATGTGAATCTTACGAGTGTTTATGTGTTTGGAAAATATTTTAAAAAAAATAATTTTTTTATGTTTTTATATTTTTTTTGATGTGTTAGTATCAAAAAAATTAAAAAAAATTATTTTAATTTATTTTAAAAAAATATTTTTAAAAGCGACCGCTGTCATATTTTTTAACACCCTCCGATAATGAATTAAGATCTTTTCCATTCAATTACAAAATTCTTCACTCTACTTTCCTTTGTTTTTCTTTATGATGTTTTTTTTCCCTCTTAATTCTTTTCTTCTTAAATATTTTTATGTTAGGGTTCAATTCTTCACTTAACTTAATTAAATTGAATTCATTTTTTTTTGTGTTAATATAAAAAAAATATTATTTTGATAAAAATAGATTGAAATAAGTTAA